>NC_041057.1:12861126-13191960 GCF_900634775.1 Gouania willdenowi
TTTCCCGCTTTTCACAACAATAGAAAACAACGTCTTGATATTTGCGGGGAATATAGAATGTTATCCAATTAAGCCAAATTATTCACAGATTACTTTTCTAGAAATGTGATGGATAAAAAATATCTAAATAATATCAAACTGATATTGATACTGATGCTTGTTCATGTGGATGTGTTGTTTTGATTTGTTTCTCTTAAGAATTTTATATTTTGAGATGACTATTGTTGTATCTTGCACTGTATAAATAAAGTTTAATTAAATTCAATCAAACCAAATTCTTCCACTATCGACACAGAGACAAAAAGTGTTTTGACTGTTTTGTTTAGGATAAAAGTACCGATGACACAAAAATAAACTACTGGATGTGTCAATGATGTGTCATTTTCAGTGCGTCACTTCTGAGTCATAATTTGTGCATCATCTACACTACGTGGCTCATGAAACGGACATTATTGTATCATTATTTTTCACAAAGCCCTCAAAGCCAACATTCTTTTTTTTTTAATTAAATAACAAAACAAAACAAAACTTTTTAACTCTTTAATTTCTACTCAAACTCAAAATTAAAATGATGAATTTAATAAGTGATTTGTACACAGCCCCCATGCATTCTGATCCATAGGCTTCTCACTAGGGCTGGGGAGAAACAAAGAGGGCTGCAAAGTTTATAAAGTTAATTAAAATATTGAACTAAGTTTGCCTTATTAACTTATTTGACCTTTTTTCCACTCGGCCACACATGCATTAAATCATTCACTCATTAATTTTGCGTGTAATACCTTAAGCACTTGCTAAAGTATTAAAGTCACTCTTTACGAACAGTAGAGATCATTCCCTAATATTTAGTTGTAGCATTTTATGAAACAATTGAGTTGCTAGTATTGTAAAAAAAAAAACACATGGATTACAAAAAATCTGCCTTTGATGTTGGAAAAAAAACCCATTGAAAACAATGAGATTTAAGGACTTTCCTGATTAGTAGGAGGAGATACAACAGAAAAAAGGAGGATGGAAGATGGTAAGAACCTGACGTAAAGTGCTTATCTTCAACAGCACAACTTAAAGGAGTCCCTTGGCAGTAAGCAGTGTGTGTGCGTGTGTGTGTGTGTGTGTTTGAATGAGTGACTGATGGAGAGAGGAGGAGACAGGAGGAGAGAGGAGGAAGAGGTTCCTGTCAATATCACTTCCTCCATCGCTCACTTTGTCTCATCTCGGCCTTTTCTTACCCTCAGCCTCCCATGAATTATTTCTAGGACCAATGACAAAAGAACACACACAGATACCATTTCATCCCCTCACACACACAGCTGTGTGGGTTTGTCGACACTTTCTGTGTAATAATCACTAAGATTGTGTTCGTGTTTCTGTGTGTTTGCACAATGACGCAGATCAACGAGCAGCGTGTGTGTCAGTGTGAGAGCGAACGAGTAAAATAATGTTAAAAAACAAGAGAAAGAAAGAAAGAAAGAAATAAGAAAGAAAGAGAGAGCCTGTGCTTTGGATCGATTTTGAGGCGAGTGTGTGCATTGTATACGTTTGGCCTACAGCGCGCGATCCTTTAACTGCTCACCCTTCGCCAACTCCCCCACTCGCTCTCCTGTCCCTCCTACTTTTTCTCTTCTTTCCCTCTCTTCCCCTCCTCGTCTCCCCCTAAATCAATCTCACTCATCTATAATTCAGCAGTTTGCCTTCAGCCTTTAAAATATACACCACAGTAACGTCCTCCCTCTGTCTGCCATGCCCCCCCCCCCATCTCTGCTTTCCCCTCCATCTTTAGTGTGTGGGACTTCTGATGGGTTTGTCTTAAAGGTAATGATTCAGGCATTTAATCTTATGATGGTCGCTAACCACACATCAGCATCACAGCATTCATTTGATCCTTAAAGGTCACTGTACGGCAGAGGTGTAAAAAGTATTGATATATCCTATTCAAGTAGAAGTACTGTTACTTGATTGAAATTGTACTCAAGTGCAAGTAAAAGTAAGTCCTACATAACATACGCAAGTACAAGTAAAAATTACTGTAGCTGAATTACTTAGTACTCAGTAAAAGTTACTAGTCACTCCACTCGTTTATTTTTGGTAATAAATTTTGCCACGGTTCCCATGCATACAGTAAACATCTCTTGTATGAACTTAAAAAACGAAGAGAACAAATCTGGCATGATTGGAACTTATTTATTTTCCACAAAGGCATCAGTATAAAATAAAAGGTTTGTCAAAATGTACAATTAAAAAAATAAATAAATAACATCAATGAATTTAATCCAAAATATTAAAAAAAATCTCAGGTTTTCTACATTTATGAACTCTAAAACTGAGAAGACAACCAGCATTCAATGCTGTTTTGGTGCAGTGCATTACGTTTAATCTGATTGGTCGGCTATGATGTGATGCATTTGATTGCTGTCTGGTTATTTCATTTTTTGTAGTTTGACAATGTCTGTTGATCATTTTAAAACAAAAAAAAAATTCTTCTTTTTAAATTCTTCTTTAAAAATCTACTTAAGTACAAGGAAAATTACTGATTTAGAAAAATACTGCTAAAAAAGTACAAGTACCCATGAAATAAACTCAATTCCAGTTTATTGTGAGTACTTGTAATCTGTCACTTTCATCTCTGCTGTATGGGCTATGAGCCCCTGCTACCAGCTATTCTATAAGCTTTGATTATGAATACAATGTTATTCTTCTGTCCAAGTGTAAATCTCAGTTTTGTTCGACCACTTAGTGGCAAAGATAAACAGGCTTAAAAAAACAATAATACTGACAGTAACTTTAATCTGTGAATTGACCGAATGAGTGATGAATCTGTAACAATCTTTGTACTGGCACCAAAGTATTAATGGCTCTGGGCTTCATTCCCCAAGTAAATCTTGAAAATTCATGTACGGTACGCACTTTGCATGTTCTCACCATGCTTTTCTCAGTTAAAGCTGAACAAAATCTGAAGCAGTGACTAACATACAAACAAATTGAACTTGCTCAGAAAGGTTTGCAACAAAACCTGTTTGTACTGTAGGTACAGGATTGTTATCCTTATTGGCCACCAGGGTTTTAAATTAACACCCGCCATTCCGCCAATTGCGGGTTAAAATTGCCTTTGGCGGCTAACATTGTAGCATGAAGAATGAAACACCACTGCTGCGTCTGTTTGAATACAGAAACAATACGACAAGTCATTGTTGCCAGATTGGGCTGTTTTCTGCCAAGAAATGTGAGGGTTTTTGCATGTGTTTAGACTTTAAAAGGTAATGTATATCTGGCAACACTGCTGGTTGTACTAATCCTACATTTCCCATGAACACTATATTGTGATGTGTCATACAACAATTGGCTTTGTGCTTACTTTAGCGTGATTGTTATGGTTTGGTGTCAGAAGACAAACAAACGGCGCAAAACAAACAATAGGAGCTGAAATTAAGTTGTAAAATTAGTTAGGAAAAAACAAACAAACGTGGAGTTATCATATTTATTATTATAAAAACCTGAACTGAAAAAAGGAAGGCTGCTGCCGACACATGAAGATGAAAGAGGATCTGAAAAGAAGAAGAAATTGAGGAGTTTTATTACTAAATGGATGTCGGCTCGTGAGTGGCTGGTATTCCACCATTTGTTCACTTTTAAAATGTACACTACAGTTTGTTCACATTTGAAGAGCATGTATTTTTGTAAAAAAGAAAATTATTTACAGTAATGTAATTCTTAGTGCTGATTAGTGATTACTTCTATTCTTTCTAACTTCAAACAATGTTCCAGGGATGCAATTTTTATCTGAGCTAAATTTGTTTATTAAGTTATGAGAATATACTTTATAAAAGCTTCACTTCTCCAACACACCCAAAGTTCCATATTGCACCTTTTAGGCATTGTTACAACTTTGTCTTTAAATTAAATGTTTTTATTTTTGCCATTTTAATGTATTTCTGCAATCAACTAAAAATCAAAACTATTTAAAGAAACATGAACACTTAAATCTATTCTGTGGCACTCATATTGTAGTTTATTTTCACTGGGAAAAAAACTAGGCTGGTGGAAAATCTGGTTGACTGGTAACTTTAAGAACCCACTAGTCACGCTGGCTAGTGATCTAACAAGTTAATTCAAAGCCATG
Organism: Gouania willdenowi; assembly: GCF_900634775.1. Classification (NCBI taxonomy): domain Eukaryota; kingdom Metazoa; phylum Chordata; class Actinopteri; order Blenniiformes; family Gobiesocidae; genus Gouania; species Gouania willdenowi. The sequence continues at coordinate 12,865,241 of NC_041057.1, forward strand.
TTGGCCAGTAGGTATAAAACAAATCTGAATCTTAGATTAAGCTTCTTGTTTGAGTTAGTATGTGTTAAATTTACCGCAAATTAGGGCAATATATGGATTTAACTCACTCATACGTGTTGTCCTTATTAAAAGGAGATCATACATTTAAATTTTGAGATACAATTTTCACCCTATCGTCCATCTCTGTCTCGAATTAAAAACAAATTCATTTTTACTTTGCTAAACAGAGGCTGCACAGGTTGAAGTTGCGACCAATACCTCTTCCTAATCTGAGCTGTACACTGACCCGTCACAAACCCATGACTTTTGTGCCTTGGATACATTTACAATGATGTAATGATACGTGCACATGCCCACAGCAGTACCAGATATTAACATTCACTCAATCTCAGCTCTCGCAAAAAAAAGCACAAGCTCGCACAGACATCATACACGCTGGTTATCACCACTCCGGGCTGCCATGTCATTTAAATATGCAGCGATGACAACAATGACAGCATTAATAGTAATGATAGCAATATGAATCTAAGCCCTCATCATCATCATCATCATTAGCATATCTCCAGGGAGATGAGCTTTGATTGACAGCTCGCTGGGTGTTTTCTCAGGCTGCAGCTCAGCTATCAATTACCTCTGTGCATATCAACCATCATTATGTAAAATAAGTCTCCTCCGCTTGGCTCTGCTCGCTTCTCTTATGTCTTTCCCCCTTGCAAAATTCTCTTTACCTCTTTTATGAATTTCCTTTCTCCCTCCATGCTGCCTTTTTTCTTTCGTTCTCCAAATCACTCCCCCCCCCTTATTTTCTTTGCTGCTTCCACACTCACATTTCTTTTAGTATGGCCTCAATACACAGCTTTAAGTTTGTGCACATGGACAGTAGAACTGTGATAAAACTTTTGACATGTCTCAAGGATAGAGATCTAGTACTTTGACTGTGCTGATTTATGGAAAACTTGGTAAAACTCATATTATCACTGAGCAAGTCTTACAGTAAAGTCACTTGTAAGATCCTTGGTTAACTCTTTGCTTTAAAGTGTCTTCATAGTTATTGTGCTTACAAGTTTTATTATCGGCATGTTAGGGGCCAGGCAGGCTAAGCTAATACATTCTACTTACCACATGCAAACAATCACCAAATATTGCACAAAAGTCCCCATGACAGATTGCCTCAGCTGCAAAACAGGCCAATAGTCCTATAGGTGGCGCTACAGCAAGCCTCTAAAGGTCAACATTTTGAAAATGCTACAGATTTGCAACCGAAATCTAGTTCCTGGGAGACTCGGATGGACTATCCTTCTATCCTATTGTGTTTGCCCTACTGTTCACTAACCCTAACCAGTCAAAGCAGATAGCTGCCACCTCTGAACCTGATTCCACTGGAGATTTCTTCCGATTAAAAAGAGGAAGTTTTTTCTTCCCACTGTCTCTAAATGCTTGTTCATGTGGATCTTGTTGGGTTCTTTCTTTCTTACTATGGAGCGCTTTGAGATGACTTTGTTGTAATTTGCAGCGCGCTATATAAATAAAGTTGAATTGAATTGATTTCAATAGAGAAAAAAAGTTTAGGACATCTAAATCTATTGGAAGTGAGGAACTCCACCACTCCACCAAACTTACTAAACATATCTTCTACCACAATTTTTGCTGAATTGACACCAAACTTGCTTCAGCACATCTTCAGACTGTTCTAAAGAAGCGATTATCACATATTTTGGATTAATTCAAAACTGAGCCTACAGTATAACCAAAATGTTTGACTGTTAACAGGAAACATATACTTGCTAAATACTTTTTCAATGTTCATCAAAAAAAGGTGACATTTTGGAGTCATGGTAGATGATGATTGGAAAATATTAGAATTTAGTCTGAAAAACTACATTTTTTAGGGCATTTTGAATTTTGCTCTCACGTGACTTGACTTGTAGTCAATGCAAAAATGGCATTTTTAAACATCAGTTTTTCACTTATGAAAGCCAAAAATATTGTTAAAAACAAATTACCATTCTGTCTGGATGCAAAATGTGTTTTTTTTTTGGGAATTTTGATGGTTGTTTGAAATCTGCTTCAACACGCTAACAGCTCGCTAATACACGCCTAATTGCGTGACCTCGACCATCCAAAATGTTGTTGTATAAATTGGTTAGTTGATCTAAAGTTTTAGAACAACAGTTAACGTTATATTTTAAGTCTATTATCATTCATTATTATCTGTGTTGAAGTGCTCTTGAACAAGACAGAGTGACAAGAACACAAGCGTTTCCCCCTGAGGAAACAATACATTATCACATTATCATTGTGGTTGCTGTCTAATACAGGACGTAATAGTCATTCTTATCCCTGCTTTTTCTACTGCACACTCAGATAGCAGGCACGGGGCCCAGCTATGCAATCTGATGGCACTTCATAACACAATAACAAAGTCTCAGTGTAAACAGGAAGCAGGAAGTTGATCTCTGACAGATCAACTGACTGGGAGGGGAACTGGTGCGACACAGATCGCTACATTAGCGTTTTGAACTGACAGAAAAGCATTTAAGACGAGATGTTGGTGAGTGATGCCATCACTCCTCCTCTGCAGGATTGTGGAATCACGGCGACCGCCCTGCGAGGCATGCAGAAACGCATCCTGTCGGGTGGACCCGTCTTTCATCCTGTCCCCAATGTGTAGTGGGAAATGTTTTTCATTCACTTTTTCTAACGAGGGGCACAAGGTGAAGGTTTCAACCAAGCCAACATAGGAAGGGTACACCGTAGTGACAGTCCCTCATAGGGCTTACACACAAATATAGACACACAATAAAATATAGAGTTCAGGTAACATCGAGGGGTACCCGAAAGTGTGGTGTGAGTCTTGGTACCACACTTTTTGTGCATTTTTTGTATAATTATTGTTTTTTGTTGTCATTGTAGTGTGATTCTGGAGTCATTTTGTGTATTTTTCTTTTGATTTTTTGGTGTAGTTTTGTGCATTTCTGTTGTCATTTGGAGCCTTTTTGTATATTTTTGTGCATTTCTGTTGTTGTTTTGTGTACTTCCTGTATAAATATTGTTTAGTTTTTTGTTTTATGTCATTTGTGCATTTTTTTGTATAATTATTGTTTTTTTTTGCATTTGTGGTGTGATTCTGACGTCATTTTGTACCTTTTATTGGTGGTTTATTGCATTTCTGTTGTCTTTTGTGTACTTTTTGTATAAATATTTAGTTTTGTATATTTTGAGTCATTTTCATATTTTTGTTGGGGGGGGGTGAATCCATTGTAAATTTATGCGCATCAGTCCATAGGGGTGTACTTGCCTGCCTAACTTTCACTAAACTTATCTATTTTCAGTAGTTAGGTGTAGTGGCAGGTGTGACGTGAGTGGGGCTGCAGTAATCAGGTGACCTTCACTATGTAGCACCATCTACATAACATGTAAACACTTAGATCTGACTCAGAGCCTAACACTACAGTCACTACCACGCTACGGACGGGCGTCGTGACACAGACTGTAACTGGACTAAATGGTGGTCCGTTATACACTCACATACCTGCACCCCTGTGTGTGGGTGTGTGACTCTCTACCTGGGACTCTAATCTCCTCCGTTGGTTCTCTCTCACACACGCGCCACGAAGAAAAGTGCATCTTTCAACACAGCAGCCATTGCCGTCAATAACTTCCGGGTGAGGTCTGTCCTGTCTAAATAGCGTACGGTCCAACTAACATGAAAATAAACGTTTTGAAACGTCATCACCAAATAAGGAACAGTAAAAAAAGAATGTTCCCTCAAAAGAGAAGTTCACAGGAGCTCTGACATGCACCGGAAGTGAGCTGTGCAGTAAAATAGATATAGATGGTGCGCTAGCGCCCCCTCACACTCTGAGGTCAAAAGCTGAATAGGTTTCACTTGGCGTGCCGTCCAGAAGTGAAATAAAATTAAAATAAACATTTGGAAATGACCAAATTACTCCAAAATAACAGATGCACAAACTCGGGGTAATTGGAACCCGTTGACACAGTTTCTGGTCGAACAGGCACCGCATCAGGGAGATATTTGCTCCACACACACACATGCACGCACACACACACACACCCAATCCTGAAATTATAGTATAGATATTTTTTTTTTATTCTGGGGATGAACTATAAGATAACCAGCACTCCTGATTTGAGAGCGTTCACATTCTGCACAGAAAGACCTGGATCACAATACAACCCCCCTACAAAAATGTATCTATAACCTCCAAACTTTAATATCAATTTAGTACCGAATGTTTCTACTAGACTTACACAGTTTGCAAACAGACATTATATTTGTTACAGCTCTGTGCAACATGTGCGCAAACAGCACCTGATCAATTACCAGTAGGTACCATTTGTGCATTCACGCTGCTAGCAGTAAGGGAGAGAGATGTTGTCGAAATGCACGCTCTGCCAAGAAAATTTGGCAGGCCGGTAAAACAAAACATCTAAAGAAGGCATAGAGACAGAAGGTGGCAGCAGCATTTGTCTGTACGAATGGACTCACTGCAGTTTCTCCACCTGTCAACAACTCACCACAACGCCATGTTCAGCCGTGTGTGTGCGTGCATGAGTGTGTGTGTGTGTGTGTGTGTGTGTTTTTCTTTTCTAAGACAGCATCGTTATCTTGGCTCAGTTAATAAAGGCAGGCGTACAGGGAATAAAATGGACACAGACATTTAGTGTTGAGATACTCACACTCAATGCATACACACACACACACACACACACACAAATGTTTGCATGTACACAAAGACAGAGAGCTGGAATTCCCCGGTATGTCACCCTTGCCCTGTTGGCATTGTAACTGTTTAAATGACAGGGGAGCAGTCGAAACAAACTCCCATAATCCTCTTCCCCGACTCTCCTCCATTTGTTTCTCCTCCGTTCACTGCCTGCCATTCCCACAGTGTTTCTTTCACTTTCTCTCTCCCTTTCTCTCCTAACATCCTGATGCTCTCTCCACCCTCTCTCTCTGCCACTTCCTGCCTCTCTCTTCTGGTCTGTGTTTGCCCTATAAATTAAATATTAATGTCAGTTGTGCCCTGAGCCATAATTGCCATCTCAGCTTCTGAATAATGGATGTAACTGTGCTGTTCACCACTGCACCAGGGCTAACAGAGTGGGATAAAGCAGCATCCAACTGTTGTTTGTTGGGATTCCGTGGCTAACAGACTAGATAACGAGAACACAGTTGATTACATTATCACAGCTAACGGGCCACAATAACAGTGTGTATGGTTGGCTGAATGATGATGACTGATACAATCTCGGCCCATTCCGGTGCACTCAGACCTGTGATGGTAATTTTCTCTTAAACTTCAAGAAATTGTATTTGGCAATTGAAAATTGCCAAATACATTGTGCTAGCTGGAATTCTTATTTTTCTACCGCAACTCCTTTGTCCTAGAACTCCTCCTAGGCTACTAATGCAGCATTAATGACGCATATGTCATCTCATAGGGACAATGTCAAGGATGACTTATCGACCTTTTTTGGAGCCAAAATGTCAAGGTCAAGGTTGCGTCAAGTGTCAAAAACCAAACTTTTCCATATCTCTATGAATATTTATTGTACAACTTTGATGCTTACTTTTATGAAAAGCTCATCTCAAGTGGAGTATTTTATTTAATTACACACAAGCTGTATGACCTACCAGTAAAAAGATTGGTAGGGGTCAAAATTAATGATGTCACAAAAAAAAAAAGAAAATCCCTATAACTTGGCCACAAATTGAGATACGGTGCTCTGACTGGTACCATTGAACAACATTTCCTTTCAATGTGTGACCTTCATCTTCGCTAAAAGTAAAAAAAAAACAACAAAGAAAATTGTTTTTTCCCTATTACGTGGCCACAAATTGAGATAGAGTGCTCTGACTGGTACCATTGAACAACATTTCCTTTCAATGTGTGGCCTACCAGTAAAAAAAAGTTCATGTCATCACAAAAAAAAAAAAAATATATATATATATATATATATATATATATATATATATACTTTTTCCCCCATAACTTTGCCACAAATTGAGAGACATCGCTCAGACTGGTGCCATTGAACAACATTTCCTTTCAATGTGTGACCTTGATCTTTGTTCAAAGTCATATTGAAGGTCGATATCAATCTTCTGTTTTTCTTGCATTATATAACTTGTCAACAAATCCAGATACAGGTTGTCATTTTTGCCAATTTTCAATTGCCAAATGCCAAATTCGTATTTGCCTTGCAAATACAGGTCTCGCCTAGTTCAGTTTAAGATTGCTTGTTTTTAATCCGCTTTTTCAACTCTGATTCCTGAAGACTGCATCAACTATTGCCCAAAGGACTTCAATGTCTATCAACAATTGAAAGTGAGGTTAAAAAAACGCCTTGAATCTAAGGGAGCACCCCACCACCAGATCCATAGCAAAATTGAATAGCCTTTGAAGTTCAAGGTTGAGCTGTATTTATAAATATTGAAAGGTGTTATACATTAGCCACACCTGGAAGAAGACCATCACAAAACTTTGAAAATCATCTTTGATCTTTAATATGATTATCATATCATCTATGCTAATTATTATCTTAAAAGTGGTCCAATTAAGGGTGCGTTCACACCAACGAATTGCAAAGTGGTCACGATTTGTTTGCTTTTGATGGTCCGAACTCCAAAGGGATTATATTGCCCAGACTCGGAGCATTTCGAACAAAATCTAGAGCAATTCAGCTGCGTGGGAACACAAACGCTCTTGGTTCAAACCAAACACAGGAAGTATCAAAGATGACGTAGAGCGCATGACAATGTTGGTGGGCAGAATATCGGCTACGGCACGAAACGGAATGTTGTGAAAGAACAGGCAAAGAAGGAAGCATCTTCTGCGCACTTGCTTTGACCAAAAGGAAAGGCCCTCTTCTTCTCTTCTCTGATTGTGAAGATAAGTATCTACTCTAGTAACGGCGCCCCCAAGCAACTAGCTTATGTAACTGCATCAGAAGCTTTTTGTAGGGGATCAAAAATTGTGTTGTGAACAGAAACCGAGCCAAAACAAGGTGATGGAATCATCAGTCCGGGACTCAACCGGTGTGAAAGTACCCTACGAGTTATCACAACCAAACAAAGCAGAAAGCCAACCATTCAGTCCTTTGACAGTTGATATCCATCTATTACCATGGATATTGACTGGAAAGGCTTCAAGATCCAAAATAACCAGCCATGTCTCACTGAGTTTGAGAAAATGTCGCAAAAATGGTTATGTCATTTTTCTTGCGTTTGTGTTTTCATGTTGTCCAAACACAGCTTTCTGTTTCTTTATTTTATCTTTAATCTAATTCACCACATTTTCTAATACCAGCTACATTAGATGGGTTGTGTGTGTGTGCTGTTCATGAGCATGTCTGTAAAAGTGTGTTTGCAGCAGGCGGGATTGGTGTCGGGTCAGCTCTCTGAGTGCAGTACTCACAATATAGCAAAGGTCAACAGCGCCGTTATCACTTGAACATGATCGGGCTCTGAGAAGGGGAGCGAGGAGGACAGAAAGCTCCCCTCCACAATCATTCAGGCTCTTATAATTGCCCAGTTTAATTGGAGGCCTCTTAACGACTGGTCCAGACAATCAATTCACAGAAAGTGTGTGTGCGAGCGTGTGTGTGTGTGTGCGTGCGTGTGTGCGTGAGTGCGCGCTTTTGTGTGTTGCTGAAGGGCTTTTGTGTAACTGAGCTGATTAGGCCAGATGGGGTCAAGTCAACGGGTAAGAGGAAGTTCACTTACTGCATTAAAATGTAGAATATGTACTTTTGGCAATCAATGTGAAAAAACACTCGCAGGAAATAGACGGACAGAGTGGAGCAGTATATGGAAATATGAAAAATAATGAGATCGCCGTTGAGTTAAGCCAATGATAGACAGACCTCTTTGGTCTGCGAGACACTGAGAGGTGGAAATTGGAACTGTTAGACTGATTGGGACAATTATTAAGGTGACAGTTGTAGTTCTTTCTGTTCTTTTAGCGCTGCATTGGGTATGAAATCTTTCTCTATTACCATTGGATTATGCAGAAACACTGGTAAAATCACAGAAATGAAAGTTTCGGCAGTATATTACGGAAAATATTACAGGAGAGTTCAGCTATTTACAACTTTTTTGCATGCCCTTTTTGAGTGATGATGATGTTAATGACCCATAACCTGTATGACTTAAAGAGACATAATGTAATAAATTATGAAAGGCATTTAAAAGGCTTTTTTCCACATCTTGTGGCAGATTAAAATGGATTATTAATGGTTAGCTTTATTTCTTGTCACGTCACAGCTTCTGAACATCACCCTGAACCAAAACCACATTACGACAATTAACCTGTATGTCTCACTGTCTCAATATTCTGTCTCTTCCCCCAATTTATCCAGCCTTTACCAGCCAACACAGCATGTCAACATGGTAAATCCTGGTCTGCTGTAATTTCATTACCGGTACTCAAAATGGCAGTTACTCAAATAGTTACCGTACCTAGAAAAACAAACACGCATTTTCACACCAGCTGAAAGAATTAAATGTGTCAAATGACCTAACAAATTTGGCTTCTAATTTTTTTTTTACCCAAAACATCAGTATTATACCTACTATCAGTATTTAAATGAGTGCTAGTCATAGGCATTTTTGGCTATAGGCGGACTTTGAAATTGCATACGGCCCCAAAAGCCACTAAGGGGCTCAAAAGGGGGCTCATGAAAGATCCAGGTTGGGATGCTAGCCCTCTCTGTCCCAGGTGCCAATGAGGTGAAAATACAGTAGGAGTAATATGTAAATAGTTTATTCAATGCCACTACAATTATATTTAGTTACTTGTTGTGTTGTTTTTTTTAATGCCGCATGTGGTCCTACATTAGTCAATCTGCCTGTTTTTCCCCAAAAAAGGAATAGACAGTTGAATTCCCACATATCTTAGTAAAAAGATGTGAATCTCTCCCAGTTAAATAGAAAACAGGCCCAAAAACAATTATTTACTGCCAGTATCCCAATACCTCCAAACAGCCTGATAGCCAGATGTGAAAAGTACTCATGTTACTGTAATTGAGTTGCTTTAATGGGTGCTTGTACTTTTTTGAGTATATTTCTAAATCAGTCATTTTACTTGTACTTAAGTACATTTTAAAAGAAGTAAAGTAATTCATTACATTTCTGCACCAAACCATTACTAAGTAAATTATATATATATATATATATATATATATATATATATATATATATATATTTTGAAATGATCAACAGACATTGTGAAACTACAAAAAAATGAAATGACCAGACAACAATCATATGCTTCACATCATAGCCGACCAATCATAATTAAATGGTAATGCACGGCGCCAAAACAGCATTTAATGCCGGTTATTTTCCCAGTTTTAGTTTTTTATTTTGAATTTAATTTATTATTTGTTATAAATTTTGACAAACTTTTTATTTTATACAGATATCGTTGTGGAAAATAAATTAAGTTCCAATTGTGCAAGATTTGGTCCTCCTCCTTTTTAAGTTGATATATGAGATGTTTACTGTATGGGAGTAAACCGTGGCAACATTCATGACCAAAAATAAACGTGGAGGGTGGAAGTAACTCCTAACTTTTACTTTGAATACTATTTAATTGAGCTACTTTTTACTTGTACTTGAGTATTTTATGTATGAATTGCTTGAGTACAATTTCAATCAAGTAACGGTACTTCTACTTGAGTAGAATATATCAGTACTCTTTACACCTCCGATGATAGCACTAATTGCAAGAAAGGAAAGATTGATATCTGATGTGTTAGATCTGTCCTTTGATTCCTTATGTCTTTTTTATTTTATGGTAGTTTCACCTACATTAGCATAAACGCTTCTCATAAACGATTCCAATATCGTTTTACTGTAAGACAAGTAAACCTGGAAGTGTGTGAGCCTCCACTCGCCTCCTGCTACAAAGGAACCCACGGCGGAGGGTCGGCTAAGGTGGCTGTGTTAACGCTATGCTACTGTTGTGAGGAGGACGAGACAGTCGGGGGTCAGCGGGGGTCACCGTGGCTGTCCTCCGCTGTGATAGGCTGTCACCCGGGGGATAAAGGGTCAACATAATTAGGCCTGCAGCCCCTCAGCACCGGTGTTCTAACGAAGCCTGAGCTCGTTAATGCAGAGTTTTACACCCAGACCTGCCACTGGAGCCGCGGCGTACCGTCACACTCAAACACACACAGACACACACATACATGTTTGCACATATATAATCACACACTTTGGCTTGGTTAGTTCAGTACAAGGGTTGTCACTTCTTGGACAGTATAGTATATTCTTATCCCTCAGGGAATGATGATAATGAAGACTTCTGAAAAGCTCACGACTGGAAACATTAAGTTGAATTTATACCAACAATACACAGTAATATAGATAATAATATGAAGCCTATTATATCAAACCCACGCACAACAAGTAGCAAAAGTTGAAACATTGTTAAAAGTAGTGAGACTTCTCTTAAAACCTCGTTATATGGATGATTTAAAGTAAAGAGTGCGTTGAGAGTACTTGTGGTATAAAGCACTAAATAGGTGAAATCCATTCACCATTTAAAGGTATTTTTAAAGACAACTTTGAAACATAGAAAATGGTATTTTGGTGATATGCTCTAAAGACATACTGTAGGTACAGGCTAGCTAGCTGGAATGTGGGAGTATTATTGCGTATTTTGTTGTGGTTTACCGCATGGCCATCTGCTTTTTTTGATTTATTCTGTTGAATAGATGAGGACATATGGTCTCATTTCAGACATCTATTGCCACGATGTTTTTTTTTTTTAGTTTTTGTGACATAACGTTGCCGTGAGCCTGAAAATGTAATTTGACTGTACAACTAAAGAAATAAGCACAAACAACATATTCCACATTAGGAATTAAGGGTTTATTCATGGGTAATTAGACTTTCATGTATTAAGGATTTTGAAAATAAGGTCATAATAGGGTAAAACTTACTTTACGTTGTCTCAAATTCCCACACAGAGTGCCTTTTATGTCCTAATGTGGCATTTTAAAAAGCCCTGGTGGATTTCTATCTAGAACGTAACTCCACATAGAATTTTACTTTGACTTTCAAATCACATGAAATGTAAAATTTCCCAGGTATCTTTTGGAAGTTGGACCGCTCTTTATGTCTTAGACATGAGCTTGAGCCTTAGTTCTACCTTCTTCCTAAAACAGTAACCTTCATAAGTCGTCTTTTTCTTCTCTGTCCCCACAGATTTTTTCTCAAGTTTTTCCTCAAGTGCAACCAGAACTGTTTGAAAAATGCTGGAAACCCACGGGACATGAGGAGATTCCAGGTAAACCCCTTTTGTTTGCACTCTTTAATTCATCCTTTTTCTATCCTACACTTTTTTACAAATATATATATATATGTATATCTACCTGTACTTGCAGATTCAAACAGTGTGTGTGTGTTTCTGAGCTCGATAAATAATCTGTCAGCGCCCTTTGCAGGAAACATGAGGTCTTGACCCTGGCATGTCAGAACATGAATGAATGAATGAATGAATGAATGAATGAATGAATGAATGAATGAATGAATGAATGAATGAGAAAAAGAAAACTAAATAAATAAATTAGGGCTGTCTTTATTATTTCCTGCTATTCTCTGCTGGAACACAATCAGGAAGACGCCACTTGAGGTTGAGTAGAGACACTGCACGCCTCGAAGATACTGATAGATTTATTATTGCGGCACTTGTGCAGGTCTCCACGGGTGTGTGTGTCCATGTTCTTGTACAGTATGTGTGTGTGTGTGTGTGAGAGAGAATGGACCAAGCCAGTATGTGACGGTATCTGAGCCTCTAATTGTGCAGCTCTATTGTAGTGGAACCAAAAAGACAGCTCTGTTTCTCTGGGAGGTAATTAAGGGTTGGACCCATCAGAAACTATTGAAGAGAAAAGAACACACACACACAGAGGGAAAAGTTGGTATGGCTTTGTGTGTGTGGAAACTTAATGGTAATAACGGTAATAAAGGGTTTCATCTAGGGAGTTATCTACCGTTCCCGACTCCTTCCTGTGATGATCCTCTGACCTCTGACTTTCTTCTTCTCCTCCTCCTCCCTTTGTGCTCCTACCCTTTCCCTCCTGACCCTATCCTTCTCTCTCTCTCGCCCCAGGTCGTTGTCTCCACTACGGTGAGCGTGGAGGGACACGTCCTGTCCGTGTCAGACAACATGTTTGTCCACAACAACTCTAAACATGGCCGACGGGCACGTAGGCTGGACCCTGTGGAGGGAACACAGTCTTACCTAGACCACGGTAACGTCAGAGTGTGTGTGTGTGTGTGTGGCAAGTGCGCGTGTGTAGATGTGTGTGAGCAGCAGCAGCATGGCCTCCAGATGGTTGATGGTTTAATCCTATCAGGTGATTCCTGCCCCTCCATCTGGCTAATTCAACACACACACACACACGCACACGCACACGCACACACACACACACACACACACACACACACACACACACACACACACACACACACACACACACACACACACACACACACACACACACACACACACACACACACACACACACACACACACACACACACACGGACTAATGTCATTATGCTTTTCTTTCATAAATAAACCCTGATTTAGTGGTGTTGCTGAAAACACACACACACACACGGAGCAAGCTTATTATTGACAGACTTTTGTTGTGTTAAGATACAGGATTTGATCAAATGAGCTTATGTTTTCATTTAATTTTGCTTTTTATAAAAAGTTTTAATCAGATAGAAATCAAGCTGTCATGGGGGTGTGCAGGCTAGTCCCACGGAGTTCATGAAATGGTCACCAAATTGACCTTTTGTCATGTTTTTTGCATGGCAACACGATTTTTTGATGCTGTAGGAAACGACTTTTTTCGCGCTAATGCGTGACACATTTTTGGGGAGCAGCTGGGAAAGAATTAGGTAAATTCTTTGGGTAAATTCTTAATTCAGGGTAAAATAGCTTTTACCCTAAATGAAATATTCTAATACAATATAATTATGCAAAATATCTTACGATTGAAACACATGAGTTTGAAAGTTGTGTGTACCTGCACGAAAAGAATGCAAAAATCGTGCACCTAAATAGAAACGATCCTTTTCATGACTGTTACATTGTGTGGTAGGACTTGATTGCAACACATTCGCTCCAAAAATAATCAAAGTGCTCAGAACTGGATTTAAACCCAAGTCATCCAACAGACCAAACAGACAATATTATATCTTTCATGTCATATCTAAACAATATATATATATAAATTAAAAAATCATGATATAATAATAATGTTGAAATTGTTAATACATAGTTGATAGTGTGAATTTCAGAAAAGATAAAGATACAGGGATTCATATACAGATACTCCGCCCTATTTTGACGTTACAAGTAAAATCATTGATCATTTCTGATTATTCAACGTGTGAATACAGCCACTTTTGCTCTTTTATCTGATATGGAAAGACTGTCAAAGACTACGTGACAATCTTCACCCCACTTCATAGTCTGAAATTGTCCACAGGGGAGCCTTTAGTCAATTTTAGTACGTGCACTAAATACTGTATGCATGCTGTGCACCTTCATTTAACCAAACAACTGGGTTGTGAAATGCACCTAAACAAACTTTAATTTTAGACTACTGGTACTACCTATGTTGGAAGCAAGTCCAAGATTTAAAACAAACACTGAAGGTCTGAATGCTAAATAGCAAATGACACCAGTAATTTGCACCATCGCAACTGGTCAGCAAACATTAAGTGTTAAGTGTAACACCTAAATGAAATGAGAGGCTAGATTTGATGTTACAGCCTAGTTTTTCACTCCTAGGTTCCCTTGACTTATCCTTTTTCTTCCCAAAAACAATGGAGTTTTTCATTCAAAGATGACAGATTAACAGGATGTTGTGTAGGTGTATTGAATCCGATCGCGATCACAGGAACAATCCAAAGGGTGTATCTAGAAAAATGATGAGCTGCAGCTGCAAAGGGATGAAAAACACTCTGAAACAGATTGTAAAACACTTCTTTAACTGTGAACTGATGAGAAATACTGTTGGGGTTCATGGAGCTGCAAGTTATTACTTGTTTGGATCCAAATGTCAGAAATGTGCTTTAATCTCCCTCCCCCTCCATTCCCTCCAGGAGCCGCTCCCTGCATTAAAGCCATCAGTCCCAGTGAGGGGTGGACCACAGGCGGTGCCACAGTCATCATCATAGGAGACAACTTCTTTGACGGTCTTCAAGTTATCTTCGGCACCATGCTGGTTTGGAGCGAGGTCAGTTTACCGGCAGCCATCATCCTGGCTCTGTGTTGATTCAACCCCTCCACTGTGTGTTTTTACCCTTGGACTTTTGGAAGTAATTCAATATCAAAACATACTTTCCTCCATGGCTGGGCTCTTAACTGTGCGCGCGTGCGTGTGTGTGTGTGTGTGTGTGTGTGTGTGTGTGTGTGTGTGTGTGTGTGTGTGTGTGTGTGTGTGTGTGTGTGTGTGTGTGTGTGTGTGTGTGTGTGTGTTAATGTTTTTCTAACAGAGGTTTCCCTCTCTATTGAGTCCCCACCAATGACCCAAACTGAACTCTGCACCTCTCCACCTTCATCATCATCGCTCTCCCTCTCTCCTTTTCTCACTGCGGGGTGCTGATCACATCAGCACATTTTGATAGCCATCTGCTCAATGCTCCCAAAAACACACACACACACACACACACACACACACACAGACACACACGTTTCCCTGACTCCAGTCCTCAACAGTACATTTATTTGTCTTCTGACTCCACTCACCGTGTGTACAGAGCAATCATGGCTCTCCTCCAACAGCAACAGCATCTCTGTGTGTGTACATACTGGCATACGTCGATGGGTGCGTACGCGCTCGTGTGTGTGGAGAGCTGAGGGGTTTGTTTACAGTGTTGAGAGCAGCACTTACACACACTAACATGTGTACAGAGTCTCAGTTCAGTTTAGCTCGAACTGACTCGGCTCTCCTGGCATTCCTCGAACTGATTTTGGCCAACTTAGCGTTTCATATTCGCTCGACCTGATCAACAGTTTGTTTCTGTGTCATTTCATTCAGCTGCAGTATTATGCATCCAAATGGGACGGTAAATGATCTGTTGATATTCATTCAAGTGCAACAAGGGTTTTATCACACACAGCTGCAAAAAATAAATTTCTTTGCAGGAAACAGCCGATATGAATTATATTATTTTTGCAAACGTGAAACTGAAGTCAGATGCATTCAAATTAAACACAGCACAGATCAGACATGCCCATCAAAGTAAATGTAAAAGCTGCACAAAAAAGGATCAACATGTCATCCACTGACACATAGGCTTGTTATGTATTTATTTTTTTGGAGGAGGTTCTGATTGCATAAAAAGGTTGTAAAGCTAAAATTATCTCTTTTTTTTGTCTTTCTGTAGTTACTTATTAGATTCTTAAAACATTTTAGAAGTATTTAAACACACTAATATCCAAGCCAAGCTAAATCTTATCTTACTATTTTCAGAAAATAAATTGTAAGAATGGCTCTAATAAAACATTTGGTTTTTAAAGTTCGTGTAAAGCAGAAATAAATTTGTGTTATGAGTTTGTCACACCACGGAAACATGTGTTGAAAGATGAAAAAAATCGCTAAGTATATAAGTTTAGGTCTCAAAATCATGGAAAAGCAAGCACTTCTCTCTGCTCTGAGACGCTGGGGGCGTGTCACTTAGAGGTGCTGGAACCACACCCATGCGCGGGAAGGACACGCCTTCGTGTTATATGTGATTACAGAATCTTTCAGAATCAGAAATGTTTTAATGGCCAAGTACAGTTTTTAGGACTACAAGGAATTTGTCTTGGTAGTTGGTGCACAAGACAAAAAACAAAGAACAAAGAAACAACCCAGCAACAATAATAATAATAATGATAAATATAAATATAAATATAAAGGATGAGAGATAAATAAAGGATAGATCGAGAACTAAGTATATATATATATTTATATACAGTGGTCAGTTCGGGTCGAACTGCCCTAAGAAGCTCAGATACTATCGTACTAATTTACCTACATTTACCAAGGCCTCTTCTGAGGGGTTCCGTCGTTGTTATGACTAACTCTATCTGCAGCATTTAAGAACCCTGAGAGCACAGAACAACTACAGAATAGATTCATTGGACACACACACACACAGAAACCTCTGAATCCCAGACTCTGCCCCAAAAACTCTATGACCAAATAAACTCTGTGTCCGCATTTGACCTGTAACCCTTCATCTGGACCGCCACAAGTGCTCAGATTGGGCCAAACGACGCCTGCTCCTCCCGAGTCCGAATATGTGCATCTATCCTGGGTAAAGTCAGAACTGCGCCCTCGAGAAGCAAAACGGAATCGCGGTGCAAAAAAAGTGCCAATTTCATGGAAAATGTGGCACCAGCGGACGCGTTTTATTCCCCCGAGTCCGAATATTTAGTTTGCCTTTGGCTAGAGGCCGAATTGCGCCTGCTAGAGGCCACGGAATTTTGGTGTGCTTCAGCAGCAGGGTCGGGTTTATGCTAATGAGGGCTCTGTTACGTAATGATTTATGACCCGCCCATTAAATCCTGAACACAGAAATTTGAAACACAGTTTGTGAAGCCTATAGCGCCACATATAAATTATAAATGATTGAATGGCTTTTTATATGTTTTAAGTAATACATTTATGACCTATTTAATGTGTTTAGAGGAAAACAGCTGAATCTGCTTTAAACGGCCTTTAATTTGACATATTAATGCAGTGTTTCAATATATATATATATATATATATATGTACTGCCCCAACACAAAGTCAGTGTCATACAGAAAGCGTTATTCACTGATGGACATCCAAATTAATTTTTTTTTTAACATATATAAGAAGAAGAATTATTAATAGAAAGTAATTTTAAGATACTGGAATATTTACTGTAGTGAATTTATGGATTCTTATGAAAACTGACATGGATAATATGCTGAGTAAAGTGTCTAAATGAAAAAGATCATTTATAAACAGATTTATTGTTAACACTTTACCCCGAACCCTACCGAACCTTAACCCTACCAACCCCACTAGATCCCTCTGCCTAACCCAAAAAATGCTGACATAGCTCTAAATTTGTCATAATTTTGCGAACAACACTTAATGTCAGCCTTCATGACACCTTATTGATGCTAATGACGGCTAATGACAGTGTAATGTCAGCCTTATGTATAAAACTACAAGTGTTACAGTTGTATTTTATGCTAAATTGTATCTGTTTGCATTAATTACGCAGGTGCATTCATATTCTTTATTAGTTTCTGTGCCTCAGTATCTATAGACATATGTACGTAGACGTCGTTAAAACCATGTTTCTGATTTCGAGATGTGACTCATTGTGTCTCGTCTGTAATTTTTCCAGCTGATAACGCCACACGCCATTCGAGTGCAGACGCCACCCAGACACATCCCAGGGGTCGTAGAGGTCACTCTGTCCTACAAATCCAAGCAGTTCTGCAAAGGAACACCAGGACGGTTTATCTACACAGGTGTGTGTCCTTAGTGCTCACAAACAGCACATACACTCACTCTCATCTCTGCTTCCAATACGTCATGTCTGTGAGTCGGAGATCCTTTGTGCGTGTGTGAACACCTCCCGTCTGAGCTGCAGTTCACTGTGGGGCCAGGCAGCGTTGAACTAATGACTGTAGATTAGTCAACATTAACGAACCGCAGTCGTTCAAATGTTGCCATAATCAGAGGCTCGTTAAAAGCAGCTACAATTAAACAGTCTGCTCTTTATGGCCTGACATGTTGAAACTATTAGTGAAATCATCTAGAACACCCAGTTTACTAACACACACACACACACACACACACACACACACACGAGAGTGAAGTGTTTAGTTACATCAAGATCAAAAGATAAAATATAACAGAGCAGATATGGAAGAAAAGGTCACGTGCACGTGTGATTTATGCGCACGTACGTGTGGAAATAGATGGAGGTGATGTGATGTCTCCTATTGATCCGTTCACCATGACGTCATTGACAGTGGCAGGATTGAAGAAAGTGTTAAAGCGTGTGAGACGCCGGTGGTCAATTACCAATTAGGATAAAGATTAATAATCAGGATATTAAAATGCCAACTTCTAATAATATATTGAGGCGTCTCAATGCGATGCCTCGAACACACTGCGGCTTTAAAAGAAATTGAAGAATAGCAAATTGCCAGCGGTGTAAAGAGTACTGATATACTGTACCCTACTCAATATAAGTACTAAGTACAAGTCAAATAGTACTCAGAAGTTACTAGTTTCAACCCCTCATGTTTATTTTTGGTAATAAATCTTGCCACAGTTCCCTTGCATACAGTAAACATTTCATGTATAAACTTTGAAAAGATGAAATCTTGCACAATTGGAATTCTATTTATTTTCCACAAAGGCATCTGTTTAAAAATAAAAAGGTTTGTCAAAATGCACAATTTAAAAAAAATAAATAAATAATTTAAAAAAATTACATTTGAAATAAAAACAATTATCAGGCTCTAAGTATAGCTAAATGTATGAATTCTAGGTAGAAACCCTAGCCTGAAAGGAAAGTGGTAAAATAACCAGCTGTTTTGATGATGTGATGCATTTGATTGTTGTCTGGTCATTTTATTTTCTGTCACAATGTCCGTTGATCATTTTAAAACAAAAAATAATAATAATTTACTATGTAATGGTTGGGCGTAGAAATGTAATGAATTACTTTACTCCTTTTTAAACGTACTTAAGTACAAGTAAAATGACCGATTTAGAAATCTACTCAAAAAAGTACAAGTACCCATAAAAGCAACTCAATTTCGGTAACGTGAGCACTTGTAATCCGTTACTTTCACCTTTGCAATTGTTTAAAATGTAGGCAGATTAAACACTGTTGATGCACTGTGAAGCTTATACCCTAAATAAGCAGATGACCGATTGAGCAAATAATTATTAACAACAATGTTTACATGTTTATTTGGTAAATTGAAAAAACAAGTTCCACTTCGAAAATACTTATAAGTAGATTCTACAGTTATGTACATTTATCAAACTCTGATTCTCTTTTTGTAGCTAAGCATAGGCCATTTGTTTATTTGTTTATGTGTTTCTTGGATCCCCATAATCTTCCTGGGGTCCATAAATTTAAAACATTTTCTTAAATCAAGATTTTAGTACATGTTAGAACAGAAAAAATTTCAAGACAGTTAAAAATATACAGAAACATTACATAAAAATGCACATCAAGAGACATTTTCATTACATTAACAAATAAATTAAAAAAATACAAGATATATACATTAAGATGGGTAAAAATAGGATTTGAAAGCATTTTTAAATATGTGTAAAGTTGACATGTCTTTCAGGTCACTGGCAATTTGTTCCATACAGGCACGATGCCAGGATTGTTTCTCTCCTGGTCCTAAGGGGGTGCGGGATTGATATGTGAGAATATTCTTTTTTTTTTTTAAATACTATTACTTTTATAAGGAGTTTCTAATTTTTTCTTCAATAAAAGAAGCTATGCAACCAAGCATCTTGGATATAAATGTAGTTTTAACTGAATTTGGTCTAATAATATTTAACAAATTAGTTAAGTATAATACAAGTGACCACAAGGCAATGGCAACAAAAAAATTAATGTGCAAAAGTGACCTATTCAACACCTGACAGCCACTCTTGCGCCTGCCAATAAATCTAAAATTTACTCACTGTAGTTGTTTTATAGGAGATAGGTTGTTGTTTTACTGTCAAGGCTTTGCCTTTGGGTTTCTCAGGTATGTTTTAACGCGCTGTCTGCAGGAAAAACTGCGCTCACATGAAGCGGCGGTGACAGGTAGCGTGACAGAAATGCGTAAAAGTTTGTAGAGGCTCCCTGGGAGACAGGCTCTTGGTCTTCATTTTCAACTGGAACTCTTTTTTTCTTAATTAGAAAATTATCCATTGCATTGGAGTGCGAGTGAACCCTAAAATGATGAAAAAGACTCCTCCGCCCCTCTTATCTCCTCACACACACTGTAGTATATGTTAATCAATGGGCCTCATTGAATGGGGTACAAGCAGGGATTTGATTAGAACAGAACGGCTACTCGGTAAATTTTTTAATGTTTGTGAACTGATTAAATTAATAATTAAAATATTTTAAAATATTAAATAAAATGCTCAAGGAGCTTAACTGGGGCTACACAAATTCCAGATGGGCTATAGCCCCTAGCCCCAGCATAGCACCGTTCCTGGTTCCATAAGTGAAAAGCTTAGTTGGTATTAGGACAGTTGGTGACTAAGTTGGAGTTTGAAGCTAGTCGAGTATTATACAAGTGGATATGATGAGAGTATATTATTAAGGTAAAATACACACGGGGAGCAGGGAGGGGAGGGGGCATTTCTACGTGCAGCGCAGATTCACACGAGAAAAGTAGTTTGTGCATCTGTAGCATCAGATTCGAGAAGTTGTAACCCGAGGGTTGTGGTTGTAAACCATCATTTACGCAAGTAATTAAAAAAAAAAACATGTGAATAAATGTTGGATTACAAGTTTGCAGCCGAAATTGTATGTGTAAATATCAATCTATACATTTTTTCCCATCATTTGTGACATTACATTTATTTCATGTGTGTAGATTTTTTACACACAAGCTCACATCACATTCTACAAGCTCTCACATTTTGCAACACATCTACCTTCATAGTATTTGACCTTTTCTTGAATTCATTTTGCTATACTTAGCATGGATTCCCTGTTTGTCATCTAGAGAGATGAACAACTGAACAGAAAGCTTAAGCACATTTTGACAAACTACTGACCACCAACACAAAGTTGGTGCTTGACTAGTGACAAAAGTATTTGGCTCGACTCTCCTACTTCAGTCAAAACATTTGAGGTCCGGCCCCGAGGCTGACCGGCTGGCAATTGGTTCGTCTGGCGTCTAACTGCTTTTCCTATTGGGCGGAGATGACCCTTCATGACCTTGTGATTGGCTGATGGCTTCAGCATGTGACCAGGGAATGCGATCAGTTACAGCGGTTTCCTGACCCCGCCTCAAGGTCAACTTCTCTCTGAAAGTCACCGGTAAAAGGTTACAGTGCTCAAAGCTGATTGGCTGCCGCGGTTTTTCAATGCTTTGCCTGTTGTTGCCTCTGGGTGTAAGGCCCAAGCAATTAAACACAATCATGAACGCGACCGTGGAACAAACAGACAGAAAACACACAAAAACGCAGGGTGAAAGTTGCACTTATATGGGGCCATGCCTGGCACAGTGTATCACACACACACACACACACTTTCAAACAGGGGCAGAAATTCAGATTGGTTGTAAATCAGAGTGATGTGAGGGAAAGATGGTGAATCGTCTGGTAAACAGATGGTCTACCACATTCTTACACACACACACTTAAGCAATCACCACATACACACACTTTCTCTCACACTTTCCCTGATGGCGGCTTTATCTGCCTGATGGGAAAAATGAACATTCTCCACGCTACACACAATGTTGCAAAGTGACAATAAATAAACGTTTGCACACATTTTCATTAGAATCATATGTGTCCACTCATAGAAAGGTGATTCATCACCAATAAAACTGCGTTTAAAAAGTCTATTGCTGAAGTGTTGAGGTGAAACTTTAGGCTGCACGGTTTAAAGTAGCTTAACCTCTGTTACGCAAGAACAGAATCTGTGACTGAAATGTTTAGAAATTGTGAAACAAAAAGGCAATAAACTGTTAAAAATCTGACCTTTTAAACCCAGATTCCAAAGAAATGATTCACTTATTAATGGATGAAACATACGGACGCACACCTGCCGATACACACATGCACATGGATACAAAGTCACAGAGAGAAAAGGAAAGATGAGGCAATATTTCAGTGGTATTGAACTCCTGGTAAGCCCCAGAATCTAAATCACCACACCTCTGTTGCTCTTTTTTATCTTCCGCATCAGTTCTCTGTCCTTTCACCAACTCAACTTCCCTTTGTTTCTCTCATTGGTGCAGGTTTAACAGCACCAAACCATGGTGAAAACTTGAAAAAATGTCTAATGAATTTACAAAAGAAATAGAAAACATTTTACTTTCATGTTCTCTCATATTTTTTCTGTTTTTGTTGTTGTTGTTGAGCCTCTTCTTACATTTAATCGGGAAACTGAAGTGGATTGCCTCTTTTGATGAAACTTGAATGAGTATCGATCGAATGGGAGCTGAGGATGCTGAAGGAATGAGCAAAAAACACTGGCATGGATGGATGGATGGATAGATGGATGGATGAATGGATAGATGAATGGATGATCTGCTTATCCAGCGAGCAGATCGCGTCTGTCAATCACAACTAATAACACGAGCAATTTACTATATTTAGCGCTTTAACCTTTGATGAAAATACAATAATGTGTTACGCATCTGGAGGAAATGCAAATAGATCAGATTTAGCACACACAATGCGATCGACTAAAGACGCAGAAGAAGAGCGGAGATTGTTTTGCGCCTTTATTTTGCATGTTAGACGGACAGGTGTTAACTGTCAGCTTTATGCACAATTTAATTTCCCTTTGTTGTTCTCCTTATATCTGTCTTGTTTGACGTGATTTGTGGGTTTTTTTATTGGTTTCTCCAAACCACTGACTTACTCACAGACTCCCTCCCATATATTGTCTTTGTTCTGGGTTTACTCACAGTTTGTTAAAGTTACAGTAATCAAGATTACATCCTTTCTATTTCCTGCCTTGAGTCTCTCCTCTCTGCTCCTTGCTCCCTGCCCCCTCCACCTAGGTGTAACACTGCTCTCCCTTTTTATATCCTCCCTATAATAAAATGTTTCTTACCCTTCCTTAGGGAGGGCTGATGATGATCGCAATTAAGCAATAAAATAAATCAATGTATTTCATTGCAATAACAAAACATGCATGTGCAAAAAAGTTAAAAAAAAAAAAGATTACATCAATTCACTTCTAACACCTTTAAAATTTCATTTTGTGTTTGTGGTCACACTTGCAACTTGAGCTTGAGAGTGCAAATCCCTAATTTAAACAAGGCGGTCCTCACTGCTTTTGCTCTAATTATAATCTGTGTTGGCAGTCTTAGTAAAAGACTTAGTGTGTGCAATCTATTTTTGTGTGCAGTAAATTTAGCACCCTCTATTTCATCTTAGTAAATCATGCCCATAATTTGCTGTGGAAGTATCGGCTGGTTTTCAAGTAGACACCCTTCTTTACGTAACATCTATTATAACTGCACTATACCTACATCTGATAACTATGTATTATTTGCCAACAGCAGCCTGTACACATAACAAGCCAACCCAAGTCCCTCTCTGTATTAAAAATGTACAAAGCGGACTGTTTTTTAAATGCAATATCACTTAAAACGTAAAGACAGTGACAAGTTAATAGGAACAATCATTATTTACAGGTAAAAACCACAAGAAACAGTTCTTTATTTGGGATAAACTCCACTTTTTGTTGCCCATACAACATTCAGATAGAGTCAAATTAAAGTATTGTCTCGAACCCCAAGCTTTAGAGAAGTAAAAGTAATGAGGTAAGTAACTATATTGATTGGATGCACACGTTTTGCACACGTTTGGAGTTTACTGAATGTTTAAAGACATTTAAGTATAAGAACTGGATCATTCTTGTGCTTGACAAAGGGAGTGAGGCACTTCTTTGTTCGTAGTGACGTCTTTTAAAGCTAGGGTAGGTGATTTTCTCCTGATACACTTTTTAAGTTTTTGGTTGAAATTGTCTTTATGTCCTGACATAAATTAAGATCTTATGTGCTCTGAAAAAGGAACGAGAAAATCTGTCACCTGTAGCAGCTGTAAATCTGTAATAACTTCTACCAATGGAAAAAAAAACGGTGTGTATTTTTTTTAACCAATCACGTCTCCCTGCTCGTTCTCTATCCCTCGCATGCACGAGCTCACACTAAAAGCGCGTCACCGCTGACAGAGTTAAAACAGAGTTTTCGGTCATGTTTTTTAACATATATAATGGTAAAGTTTATTGTTTACTTACTGCTGAATGAGACATGAGACAATGAAGTTTCTACACAATACAAGAGATGAGCTGAGCTCCTCTTCTGCAGCAGCTGTGCGCATGCATGTGAGTGAGATGGAGCACAGAGGGGAGGAGCGAGGGGAGTAAAGGCGGAGACGTCGGGGAGGCTACATTCAAAATCATGCTAGCTTTCGAAAATCTTTTTCTTTTTGCAAAATTCTGCTTTATTGGACATACTGATATGAACATTGTGCAAACCAAAAAGATCATTACTGTGCAGTGTGTCTTAAAGCTGGTGTACAGTGAAGTGTATTGTTACAGGTAAAGGCATATTTTAGTTTTTTAGCCTTGAACATAGCTTCATGCACACACACACGATTAGCAGAGAGTCAATCAGTGTGTGCATGTGTGTGTTAAATTAGCGTCTGCATCAGTCGGACGTCTCCTGAGATGTACACAAAGTGGATCTGACTCTGGCAGTTACTTCTTACAGTTGATTTCTACACAAACGGTTTGGCAGCTGTTTGGTCGTTTTCTTTTTTTTTTTTTTTGTGGTTTTTCTGAACCGTAGCTGTGAGTTCTTCTTTTGAAAGATGATCCACTTCATGCCCGAATTAGATCCTGAAATTTCTGATTTGTTGTTGAAAAAGGGAAAAAAACCAGCTTTCGCCACCAAAAGATAAATACACGATTTCTCTTTAACATTTTCAGTAAAAATTGATTAGATGTTTGTTTTCAGAATATTAAATAATCCAAATTTTTTTTACCATTACTATTTCAGGCAGCACAATGACCCTGACTGGTTTTGTTGGTGCTTGTGACAACCTTGTGTGTCGTCATTAACAAGGTGTTTGCCTTATTGCCAAATAGTCTTTTTTAACTATATAATTTTCTGGAAAAAAAAAAAAAAAACACTTTCATGCTGTTTTCATCCATCTTAAGAAGTGTGTTGTCATTTTAAAGCTGCTCAGAAAACTTTTTGGTCATTTTAAACTTCAACATTTAATCGATCATGCGGGAGGAGCGTTAAAATCTCAATTTATTTCTACGGTTAGTCCATTTCCCTCTGACTGTCCGAAGGCACAGACGTTCAGAGTGTGGGCCTTAGCTACAGTGTGAATATGTATCTGTAATTAATCGACATGTCATATCAATGTATCTTGGAAAATGTCTCAGTAAAGAGGCTGATTTTATACCGGTTCGTTTAATTACTGGCAGTTTTTAAAGCTCAGTGTTTACTAAGAGAATTACAAGGTCATGTAGGTGTTGGAGAAATCATTCAGTTGGGTGTGATGAAATAAAGAAACCGACATTCGTTAAATATAATCAGACTCACGCAACTTTGAAAATACAAAGCAACAGAAGACTTTCAGCTGCAAGTAATTTATCAGTGTTATGTGGAAAGTACCAGATATCACTGCAGCTGCACACACACACACACACATGCACATCGCCCATGGTTTATTCAAATTTCATAGCTTTTTTCTCACAGTTTTAGTTATTTCTTGCTCATTTTCCTCTTTTTGCACACACACACACACACACACACACACACACACACACACACACACACACACACACAACTTAAGATGCAGTTGACAAGGTCTGTATGATTGACATATTGATTGAACGGATAAAGACTTTTAAAAGAGTGAAATTGGAGCATTAAAGTAAATCTCACCGTTCCTTAAAATTTCACTTCAAGCGTTATTATCATATGTAGGCTTTTGACTCTATATGAATATGTCTTTGCTCGTGTGAATGCACAAAAGAGCACATGTAGGGTATAGGTGCACATTAGTGGCTGATTTGGACTTTTACCAGTTCTTCTCCAGTACTTTAAAGTACATTTGAACAAATACTTCATGTAATAATGTCGTGCCAAAGAGAAGTTCTTAAGAACATTTTTTTTAAAAAAAAGTATTTTCCTTTTTAAAGCAAAAGTTAAGCAAATTAATTTTACATTATATTAGATTGCTTTTTCTTTTTAAAAAATGCAAATTTAACGAAGGGTTTTTTTGTTGTTGTTTTTAAGTATTATCATTTTTTTAGCAAGTGAAAGACCAATTAATCCATGCCTGGTCCTGCAGAGCGGCACAATAAAGAAGATTTCTTATGAGTGTGTAAAGTCACACGTTGTGAAGAGAAACTGAAATGTAATAATGAACCAGAGTCTTTGTTCAAGTGTTTCCACCATCTCTGAGCGCTAAAATGATAACAATAAAATAAATAGTGGGAGGTTATTTGGGTACAGATTGAGTTAAAGGAGTTATAACACATATTTTACGCAACTAAACTCCCGTTTCATTATTTTCTTGCTTAACCTAATTTTCTTTCATTCTTTTTTGCAGCTTTGAATGAGCCAACTATCGACTATGGTTTCCAGAGGCTTCAGAAGGTCATCCCTCGGCACCCCGGGGACCCTGAGAGACTGCCAAAGGTACCAAAACTGCTGCTTTTATTGGACAACAGATTTTTCTTGGACCCAAAACAATTAAGGCCTGCGTCGCTGTTTGGTGCAGATCAAAAACATACTCTAGCTCTAAGAGAGCTGCAATTGTATAGTTACATTGAGCAACAAAGTGTCTTTGATATCAAAGAGTAAAGCCCGCAGAGATATGCATGCAACACAAGAGATATTCGTTTGTGTCCCGGTTTCATCTTGTTTGTTTTGCATGTGTTATATTTATATTTCTGAGCAAAAATATGTGTTTTCAAATCTCCAGTGAGTTGTGCTTTCACTGTAAAACGAACTGTGTGTGGGAGCTGCTTGACCCCCCCGTCTGCAGGGTGAGCGTTTGGCTCTTTACCAGATCACAGTCGTATTTGGATATTTGTTTATCAGCCAGAGATAAGTGGCGTGTTGAAAGAATAAACAGATGAAAACAATTAGCACCAAATGACAGCTCTACTTTGATACTAAACTCTGCTCAGGCTTTACTTTAATGCTTGTGAGCAGCTAACTTTGAAGATCAGTGAATAAAGCCGATTGATATCGGGTTTAGTTTTGGGCGTGAGAAGGTCATGACCTTGTAAACAGCTGCTGTTAATAACTTCACTATTAATGACTGGATATGAAACAGGTTTTGCTGTATTTGCGTCAATGATCATGCCACATGTGTACTGTACATGTAAAGATGCAGTGCTGTGTAATCCTCATGTTTTTATGTATATACTGGATCCATTCTGTGTCTATAGTTAACAGTATTCATTTTGTTCATTTGTTTTTGCCAACAACATTTTTCAAGTGGCAATAACAAGACCAATTTATTTAATTATTTATTTTAAATACCTGTTTAAAAAAAAAACTAAATCAAAAATAAAATGATGTTTTTGTTAACGAATGAAAACTAAGCTCTAATAATCACATGGGACGAAATCCGAATCAGAATTACGTTTCTTTTTCGGAAGGTATCCAATCAAAACCACTATTGTTGCATGGAAGGCGGGACAAGCCGGTAGGTGAGCCAATAGAAGTAAGCTGATTGTGTTTGTGGACGTATGCTGTGCAAAGTGTACATGGCTCATGTGGTCACACGCATTGATCCAGTCATATTTGTCTGTGCGTATTCTCGGGATGTGACGATACCCTCAGTTCACGAGACGAGACAAGACGAGATTTTAAGAAAACTACATTGACAAAATATACATGTATGACTGACGTTTATTTAACTGAGCTGCACATGCATTTTGAAATGTTTTATTATAACTCTTTACATGCATGATGTAAGCATGAGCTTTTAATAAACTTCTTCCACAAATTGAAACTAAAACTAAAAATTATAAAAGTTAAAACAAAACAAATAAAATTATATATTTCTTTCTTTTTTTTTTCAAGTGCAATTAATATTATGTCCAAACCCAAATCAAAGTTCTACTCTGTCAATACTGAGTGCAAATAGTGCAAACAGAGCATGACCAAGTATGTCATTAACAACATGCTGCAACTACACAGCCAATAAGGTCTGGCAGGCTAGACGTAGCAAAGGTGCATTACTGCCCCCACAGGTCACAAATAGAAGTTTAGATAGCTCACAAAAAAATAATAATAATAATAATAATAATAATAATAATCTCGCGAGACAGATTTTTAATGCGAAAAGAAATCTTGTTGAGTTTAATTTTAGTCCAAAGACGATGACTGAAACTGAATCAAAATTTGCTGTCAAAATAAAAACTGATTGTTAATGACAGTGACCGTTATGGAGGAAATAATATATCTAATATTTTACACAACAAATACATATGTGCGCTTTGTCAACAATTGAGTGAAAGTACATGATGAGGAATAAACCACCAGGAGAACCAAATGCTTTGACCCGATGGAGTCAATAAGTGGTACTGTTGTAAGGAAAATGTAACATCCCGAAGATAAATATGTAGTGGTCTTATCTGTGTTATTTTTGTGAGGTGGCCAGTGTTTATCATTACTAAAAAAACATAAAGACGGGTTTGACAGTCTCACACTCATGCACACACTTTGTTGATGGCCTCGAGTATTGATCTGCAGTCACATGCAGGAGTTGTTTTGCAGTATTATGGAGGAGATGGACAGACGGGGCAGTGGAGTGTGTGAGAGGATTAACGGCA
Source organism: Gouania willdenowi (assembly GCF_900634775.1). Lineage (NCBI taxonomy): Eukaryota > Metazoa > Chordata > Actinopteri > Blenniiformes > Gobiesocidae > Gouania > Gouania willdenowi. The sequence goes on from NC_041057.1 coordinate 12,893,862, forward strand.
GACAGGCGAGGGTATAATTGTTCAGTGAACATTGGGGAAAAGTTTCTGGGTGCCAACACACAGATAATGTTCAGATGGCTGTTTGTGTCATTGAGAACTCCATGAAACTATTATTATTATTATTATTATATTCTTGTTTTATTTCTTTAATTTTGTTATAATTAAAACTTTGAGTTAGTTTATGCATATTAACATGAAACCCAGATTAGTATTTAATTTGACATTATTAGTGAAATGTAACTTTTCCTTATCCAGCGTTGAATTCGCTTGTTTTGATTTTCTTAGAAGAAAATAGAAAGACAAAAAAAATTAGAAAAATTGGGATTTTTGATCCAACACAAGTGTTTAATAAGACAGCCAAGGCAACTGGTGTATAAAATGTGTTGTATTACATTATACCTAATATATCTGTTGATATATTATTTATATTTCGCTTACGTAACTAATGTCAGAACAACTAGAAAAGAATATTAGTCATGAGCACCTTTTTCTGCAAATACTTGATAAATACCTGTCAGCACCTGCTGCTTAAACTCCTTCATATTTTTATCTTAATTTACCAGTAACTCATTATAAATGTTCTCATCACTCCATCTTATAGAGAATGACACTGATCAGTGTTTTATTTGCAGCCAAACATTAGAAAATTGTCATATTGACTTGATCTGAAGATGATAGGTAAAATAATAATAATAATAATAATAATAATAATAATAATAATAATAATACATTTCATTTAAAAGTGATTTTCTAGAAACTCACACTTTATAGGTTAAAACAACAACAGCAAATACAGTGATGAAAACACAGGAAGACATATACATCAGAAAAAAGAAAGAACATCAGTGAAAAAGTCAGGAAACATGCATAAATGAGTGAATGGTTGAATGTTAAAAGCTGAGTGAAACAGGTGAGTTTTGAGAAGTGGTTTGAATCAAGGTGGTGTTAATGATGAGCACTGAGATGAGATCTATCTCATCCTGCAGGTTCACTGCTGCGTGTCACCATCATCAGCCTCACTACGTTATTTTCTGGTGACTCACACGGCCGACATTGCGATGCATCTTTCTGATGATGTCATGCATCACTGAGGTCATGTCATCAGCAACACCAAAAATGAGTCACCCGGGCGGCGCTCGAACAAAGGGACATGAAACGACTGTTGGTGTGTGGGCAAAACGTTGTGTATGTTCATCACTTCACCGCCGATGAGAAGTAATCTGAAACCGTGCATCCTGATGCTATCTCATCATCGCGCATTAACGATCAAAATGCAAAGGACACACGTCGATATAGTTGTACACATATGAGCCATTGGGCGATATCCCTTTGAGCCCACGTGTAAAGTATGACATCACTTTAGTATAAGGTGTGACCCTACATGTACAGCATCCCTAATGGCACATTAGAAGAAGATCAAGCAGCTAATGTGGCAGCATTAGGACGAATAAGTCATGTGTGTGTGTCGTGTCTGGCATACGCTTGGTACACACACACACACATCTGACCCTGCAGACTTTCAGCTCAGCATTTCCTGGTCCTAATGTGCACGACATGTGTGTGACTGCCTGTGTGTGTATAATATATGGTTATCACATTAGTGCTGGTCATAACTCACACAGTAAAAGCTCCCAGACACCTCCTGTTATTCTTTCTCTCTGCCAGCAGATCTGGCTTTTCTTTCACTCACCTTCTGCCTACGCACATTATTGTTTTATGTTTATTTACCGTATATCATGAACTAGACAGAAATAGATGCTACCAAAGGCTGAAATATCTTGAAATAGTCTTTGCATCACATCAACTTTCCTTTAAAAAAAAAAATGGAATGATTGACATGACATAAAATGAAATGACAGACAGGTCTGTGTCAGGTATGTTTTTTTTTTAAAATACTTGACAATGCTTGAAATGTAGGGACAAAGTGATTAAAGCTTCAAATTCCTGATTTATGATATAAAACAAGCGGAGCAAGACCTGTGGTTTAGGACAAAACATTTCAGGAAGTTTTGTTTTTTTGCTGTCACTACTTGACTTATTCAGAAAGAGTCTTGGCAGCAGTTGATAGACAGAAACACGTAGGAGGGAGTTGATCCCAAAACATCCTCTGTTAGTGCTTATCTGGTGGTTCACATGTCAAAAAACAACAGTGCAACCAAATCTGACAAAATAAATATGAATAAATTGCGACATTTACTAAACTACAGTTGCATCCATTCCACTTATTCTGATCTTTGCACTGGAGTCTTAGGTTGTAAACCTGCTCCACTCAGAAAGTTTTTAATCCATGCCCTCGTTGATAAAAAAATAAGTTTGTCTGACAGAACGAGAACTAATACGAGTTCCTATTGTTGCGAAAGTTCTTTAATTCCCTTTTTATTGTCACTCTCACTAACCTTAAAGGTGCCTCATTGATAAATCCAATGTAATTGATTTTGAGGCGACAATTACATCAGTGGTGTTGGAGCATTTTTTTACAAGTACAAGTATACACCTCGATATTTGCATCCAGTACCTAACCAGAGGTGGGAACAAGTCACTGCAACCCATGTCTCAAGTTATTCAATTCAACTTTATTTATATAACACAAATTACAACATTAGTTTTTTCAAAGTGCTATCGAAATATAAAAATCTTAAGAAAAAAAAGAACCGTCAAAGTCATGTCATGTCATGTCACTAAAATCCCGAGTAAAATCCAAGCCAAGTCTTAACAGGTCATGAGTACATAACGTACCACAGTTAGTGCCATTTTACAGAGCCAGTTCATCCAATTGATACAAGCAATGAATTACTTGAACAAAGTACATATTTGTTAAGTAACTGTGATATAATCTGATGCTTTTATAAACAAATCAATCCAGCATCTTTTTAGATTTAAAAATGTTTAAAAATAATTTTTTTTCCAAATCAATAATTAATCACTGTATAATCTTTAAAACTAAAGTATATCACTCTGCTAGTGAGCGCACGTCCCAGCCCAGCTTGATGTTTTCAGCTACTTCCTGATTGGCTGTCAGTTTGTTTATAGGTGGAGCTGTAAATTAAAGTCGAATTTGGGTTTAAAGTAGTGAAATAAAACATGTACAGTAGGTGGGGATATGAACATATTCAAGTTGGTTGCAACATGCCAAGACGAAGAAGAAGAAAAAGAAGAAGAAGACGATGGCGATGATGAAAATCCAGTTTTCCCTCTCATGGCAGTGCCGTGTTGCAAGGGTAAAAATATATTATTGCTCGTTAAAGCTGATATCCGGAGTTTCTGAGAAACGTCTAGATGTCCCGCCCTAAACAGCCTCACTTCCTCTCCCAATCTACTAGAAGCCACGCCTCTACTTTCCTGCACGCGCATCGCGGAACATAATAAGGTCGCACCGATATAGGTCTATAGGTCAGGTACGAGCCAAAATCATATTTACCTGTTTGCTGTTGTGACGCGCGGCCTTGTTTCTGTGCACAGTTCCGCATTCACTTTGATTGACAGTCTCAAACACAGGAAGTCGAAGCCTATTGGCTGGGTGCACTCAGCAATTGTTTCCATTTGTATAGGAGTCTATAGGATGAAGGAGGGACTTACTGTATATACATTAATGTATATGAATGACCACTGGCTGTAGCCCATATTCAAAGACTAGTTAGGTATTTTTTCGCATTTCAAAAGAATCATACATTAATATAGGTTTATCAGAAACTCCGGATATCAGCTTTAACAATAATTGCATTTTATAAAATATTTTGTCATGGAAGGGTAGGAATCAAGTATTTCCGATTAAACAAGCTCAAGTCCGAGCGAAGTCATGAGTCATTTGTTTTCAAGTTGCAAATCCTTCGTGATTTTGTCAAGTTGAGTCTTAAACTCATCAATTTATGACTCGAGTCCACACCTTTGCCTAATACCAATATCGTTGTTGACCAAACTCTAATTAAAACCCTCATCTTCCCCCTCAAAGGCTAATTCGCTAACGTTCAAACACTGATCTCTTAGTGAGCGGATACATGTGTCTGTGTTCTAGCAGACAAACATCTGAGACTACATTCAGAAATAATCTTTTCATAATCATTATGTTTGGACATAATGAAGTAAACGACAACAGCTTTTCCTAATTTTTCTCAATTCATCAAACCTAAATAATGATTCTCCTTGTTGAATCTTATGCGTTTTCAGCACAATTCTGTCTCAGCTATTTTTCAGAATATGACAGCAGATTTCCCGTTGAAACCATCAGAGAAGCTATACCTGAAATTAATTAGTTGATGTGCGAGTTTTATAAAAGGCAGAAAACAGAACAAAGAGTTTATTTCCAGCCGTCAGAGTGTCTGTGAATGATGAAGCATCAGAAGCCTGCAGAGCTGATAATGATGATGTCACGGGAGAATCATCTTTCCTTCCCGTTTATCAGTTACTGGCCTTACTGGAACCATTCACACTCTTGGGATCAAGTTTCTGTGTGTGCGCGCAATGTGTGTGTGTGTGTGTGTGTGTGTACCTACAGAAGGATAATAATGAGGTTGGTTAACGGAGAGTCAGCTGGACCATAATATAGTGTAAAAGATTGAATTCAGCACCGTGGACAGGCACACTAGAACTGCTGACTAACTCTGTGACCTCCTGTGTGTAAGTGTGACACACACACGCACACACAGAAGCAATATGTTCTATCAGGAACATAATCACAGGAGAGCTCACCAGCAGCCAGCCATAAGTATGTGTATGTGTATGTATGTGTGTGTGTGTGTTTGTGTGTGTGTGTCACACGGTGCAGGTTAATACTGAGAAGCACAGAGTAATTTGCTCTCTGTTGCTGCTACGCCTCTCGCTGTGAGAGCCACAACACATTAGCTGTTAAACAAGACACCTTAGACCTCGGGGTGAGCGTCAAGAGGAGAGCGAGTGTGGGAGAGAGATGAGGAGGAGCGGAATTAGTGAAAGGACTGAGAAAAAGAAAAAGGTTGGAGAAGCAGTGGATGACATTCCCTGGGGTGGAGGTGGAGCAGGAAGGAGGACAGGTAAAGATTGATGAAGGCGGAAGAGGAAGCAGATTGGGAAATAAGTGAGGCAAACTCAAGAAACACAGTTTTTATCAAGAGAATGAAAAAAATAATAATAATATCCTTACATGTGCCGACATCCAGAAACAATGCAGATCATTTTGGGGTCTATTCTCCCGTCTGGACTTAAGTGCTTTTTTGTACTCCTGCAGTTACGCACTTCTCTCATCGCTGTAAAGCGTGACCGAGTTAGATGCGCTGGAGATATGAGGAAATAACCCAGCCGCAGATCATCCTGCTTTAACACAGAGGGATGTTTGCAGTGAAACAGAACTATTGGCTTCCATAATACGTCGTTTTAAATATAAATAGTTTAAAGTGACCTGAGCCTCATTAATATATGTGTGGGAACAGTTTCTGGTCCATCCTCATCTGCATATGACAGCTTATTTCACTCTGTAGTGGATCAAACTGTGACTTTACGTTGGACATAGTATGAAAACAGTTTGTGTCTGTCAGAGTTTCAATTAATCGTGCAGCAGCAGCTGAGTGATCACAGCTGCTGCTGCACGACGCACATGTCTGTGTGGCTTCAAATGTAACTAAGTCCATATTTCTAGTGCAATATAATGTTTCACTTTATCGGGGCGCTGCACTTATTCCAGGGTTAGATGCGCGCAAGAGGAAAAGGACTTACGCACACCGGAGAATGCGCGTAAAGGTGATTTGAAGGGGAACACCCACATTTCAGGGACGCTCAGCCCACAGTGCGTAACTGGGATGAAGGCGCGCAGCAACTGACTTAAGTACAGGGGGAGAATAGCACAGCGCAGCTGCGCGGCTTTTTCCACATGGGAGAATAGAGCCCTTTAAGTGCACGGTTACTCGAACAGAGCAGCTCTTAACTAAAACTAATGATACCTTTTCACTTCAGTGTGACTTAAAGAGAGAAGCACAGCTAATGAGCCTACAGAGCACTTTAGAAAAAGACTTTGTGCCTTAAAAATACCTGCCACTTTAGGATGTTCTTTAGATGCATTAAAAAAAAGAAAAAACATTCGACTTGACAGGAAATGATACGTCTTTAAAAGGAGAAGTGAGCAATTTGTTTACCGTGAGAAGGCACTGAATAGATAAAAGAAGAAATGTGTTAGATTTCTTACAAGTTGTTAAATGCATCATTCCTCTAAATATGAAAGAAAAAAAGCACAGAAGTTTCTTCTTATAAGATCAACCAATACAAATAACAGGTTCTTTGTTCTTGTTTTTGTTTAGGAGGTTATTTTGAAGCGAGCGGCCGACTTGGTTGAAGCTTTGTATGGTTTGCCTCATAATAACCAGGTGAGAGAGAAAACATGTGACTGAGTGCGAAAAGAAAGGGAGTTGATGAGATTGTTCTGATCACAATTGTCTTCATTTTGCAGGAAATCATCCTTAAACGTGCAGCGGACATTGCAGAAGCTCTCTACAGTGTCCCCAGAGGACACACCCAGCTCTCTGGCTCCACCCACACCAGCATGATGGGAGTCAACTCCTTCACTGGGCAGCTGTCTGTCAATGTATCTGAGCCAACTCAATCCAATCAGGGTGAGAGCAAAAAAAGAAAAAAAATCAATAGCAGCCAGTCTAAGTGGTTTGGTTGGATCGGGTTTTATCAAGGTTTGCACGAAGTATCAGAAGAAAATGGGTTTTGTTAAAGTGCCATTAATTTAAAAAACCAATAACACTTTTTTGTTTTATAAGTGGTGCTTCCTCCATCTTTTCCATGAAGCCCTTTTGTCCTGTTCAGGTTTGCAGATGTTGAAATGTCATGTCCGAAAACAACTTTTTTGTGATGGCTGTAAAACAGTTTCTGCGTTGTTCTAAATTAAATGTATTTTTTCTCTTTCTTGTAAACACTGATTAGCATTAAAGCTGCTACACCCGATCATTGTCTTTATTTGATAAAATCTTAGCGTAGTCCTGATGGATCAATGAATCAAAAGAAAAGGAAAAACAAGTTGAAATTGGTGCTTGAAAGTTTGTCATCATCACCAAAAATGCTCCGTTTGATGATGTTTTTGCGCATTGCATTGTGGGATGTGGTCGCAGAAAAGAGTGCATAGAGTGTGTGTTCACTTGATTCTGATATCGGAAAGAATACCAGGAACAAACTAGAACAATCGAATCACTGTCCTTGTCCGGTGAAGAAACACAAGAAAAATAGAAATAAAAACACTTATGCATCCATTTACAGGACTCCACATCCCACAATGCAATGTGCCAAAATGTCAAAAAAAAAAAAAAAAAAAAACAGACTGTTTAAGGTGATGATGAAAACAAACTTTAAAGTGGCAATTTTGAACTTTTTCCTTTCCTTTTTGAGTAAATGGTGTTCGATGCATTCATCTTTGAGGGATACACTAAGATTTTATCTAATAAAAAACAAGTAGAACAGTAACCCTTAAACCTGGATTTGCTCAGTTGGTTTGTTCCAAATCAAATCATTGAAACCCATCAATAAGGAATTGTCCTCCTCCTCTTCCTACGACAGGTTTTGTACGGAGCAGCAGTAGCGTGTCACCTCATGGTTACGTGCCCAGCTCTACTCCTCAGCAGACCAGCTACACCTCAGTCACCAGCACCATGAACGGCTATGCTAACAACACCGGCATGACCAACCTTGGAGGCTCACCCACCTTCCTCAATGGCTCTGCAGCCAACTCGCCTTATGCCAGTGAGTAAACATGTGCATGTTCGCTCACAAAAAAAAACACAACTGTACCCTCCACATGCATGTAGCGGCACATATGCCAAAACACACACACCAATGTGCTCAGAAAGTGAACGTCTTAGATCAAGATTCCCCTCATGGGGCTTCTGTCACTGTATCTTCAAAAGATATCACCAACTTATAGCTTGTAGCATAGTTTTGTCGTCCATCTAGTTTCCCTCCCTCCTTCCTTGTGTGTCTTTGATGTGACAGCCACACCCTTTCCCTCCCTGGTGCCGACGACATGTTCCTCCACTCCGGATAAGATGACAGAAATTAGAGGAAAGAATGGAAAAAAGAAATATGGGAGATATTCAGTATTGTTTGTTTTCTAAAACTGTTTTGTCTCTCTGATGGTGTTGAAAGAAGTTTAAAAAATCTGAAGATCTGACTTAAAAAAAAGGATGCATATAGTATACATGATGCAACATTTGAAGGTACAATGCGTTAAAAATGGACAAATAATGGTTTATTGTTAAACCTGTCACAGCTTTTAAAGATCTGATAGAAATGTGTTTATTATCATTAACAATCACATGTGTCCAGTCAAAGACATTAGATCTTTTGATCTATTTTATGTCCATCACTAATCTCTCTCTCTCTCTCTATGCCCCTCCTGTTCAGTCGTCCCATCCAGTCCCACCATGGCCTCCTCCACCTCTCTACCCTCCAACTGCTCCTCCTCCTCTGGTGTCTTCTCCTTCTCTCCAGCCAACATGGTCTCGGCGGCTGTTAAGCAGAAGTCTGCCTTCGCCCCGGTGGTCCGACCCTCATCCTCCCCTCCACCATCCTGCAACAGTGCCAACGGCAACGGGCTCCAAGGTAATTCACCGTGGCAGTCCGTCAGGGGGAGGAAAACCCATGCTGATTAATTCAGGGGGTTTTCCTTCCAAGGAGTTTTTCGGTTTACACCTTTCCATTGGTTTTAACGATGCCCTTTGAGCACCTGTCGCTTGGCAGAGGTTCGCGCTTTTTAGTGCTCTTGTTAAACTCATAATTTCCGTTTGAACTCTGTTATTTTTTAAATAATTATGTTACTTTATTTTAGATATAACTTAAACGTGAATCTACATTATCTTCCCTCTTCTTTTGGAGCCATGAATCCTAAAACCTTTTTTTTTTAGCTTCATTGTTGTTGTTTTTTTGCCCTTGTTTATGAATGTTAAAGCTTTCTAAATCTGTTTTCATCTTTGACTTTTCCTCCTAACCTCTAACGTTTCTTTCTTCATACTTTACCCCTCTACTTTTCTCTAACAGATCAAACATTTGTGGACTCTAGCAAGTACTCAGCAGCCAGTTCTCTACAAGGCCTGGCCTTCACCTGAAGTATGTTCCTCAACTATTCTCTTCTTTCACCTCTACAAGCATGCACACTTTGCACGATTGATTGATTAATTTCCCTAAAGCACAAAATATTTTTCATCAGAAATTTCAAGGGTTTTATTTCCAGTCCCGTTAGAATCTTGAGGCTTCTTTCTGTCATTATTGCAGCCAACAATCACACAAAATCGAACATAGTTTGCAACTACTTTGGATTACTACGACTTGTACTGGTACTAATGCTCCACCATACATTTGCATGCAGTCCAACTAAGCTCTGGCAAAAGACTTTCCCTAATGAATGTTGCAGTTATGATATGAAGCTACAAATTTGAAAAGTTTTTTAGATCTTTGGACCTGTGGGCGTGCACTGTAGCCATTCCCACTGAATGTTCTTGAAGACATAATACAGCGCTTAGGAGCGCAGCCATCTTGCAAATTTGATGTCATTTAGAGCCAGAGTCTGTGCAGTAGGGTCCTACGGGAGGAGCCCTGGTAACATGTCCGGCCCATTTAGCGTACTGCCCAATCATCGGCTGTCAATCATCGTCATATATGACGTAAAATTCCGTTTTTCAACCTCAAATAACTTATTTAAAACAAACTTCACAGAAAAATGAGCACTTGAACACACTTTAGGGTGATAATAACTAATGATCACAGCAGAGTTTAGGTTTGGAAAAAAAATATGCAACAAATATTTACAGTTTGACCAACATCCGATTCGTTATCATCGAGGAGGCTAAAAAAAAAGCTTCACTTTCTCGGGAGGATGTCCCGTCCATCTTTTTTTTTAACCATCTATGGTTCGTAGCTGCAAGACCAGGTTTATCTGCAGACGTTCAAATATATTTATACTCATCTTCATTTTGTTCCTTTTTCCACCTTCCTCTCTCACCTTCACATCTTCCTCCTACACTCATATTCACCCCTCAGTTATTCTCCAAGGTTTTAAGTATTACGTAGAAGATGAATTATTTTGCGCATTTGTCCAAATAAAATATTTTCTCTAGATAGATAAAGTCATGTGCTGTCAAAAGCCTACTTTTGCAGAAAGTCGGAATAAACCTCAGATTGAGAACTGATGCACACCTGCATGTGTGTGCATTGATTTGGGCTGGTCCCAGCTCCTCGCATGTTGACACCCATCCCTGGGGTTTACAGACAACCCATGCTATGATGCAAGCTGTCACGCTTAAGTGCAGTGAAGTGCACCAACTGTTGATGTGCAGTGTGTGTGTGTGAGAGTGTGAGTGAGAGAAAAGGAGTGAAATGGTTCATCCTCTGCTTGATCTGGGCTTGCTTTTATCTAGTGAATCTTTAGACAGCTGCACAGATGGTAACAGGCTCGAAAAGAAACTGTTGATGAGGTAAATACGTCTGTGTGATTATAATTCTCTCTTTTCTGTCTCCCCTGCATCCCTTTTTTTTTCCCTTCTACCCATGACAGCAATCCCAGGAATGATCATCCCGCCTATGTAAAGGTGCGAGTGCATGATTGCGTGTGCGACTGTGTGTGAGCTGAACAAAGCACACGCTCCCCGACAGAGAATTCTGTGCGATGTCGGACTCCGGTCGATGAAGGATGCAGCTGTCCCGATTTTGAAGGAACAAAACCCAACTCAGGCCCTTTTTCTTAAGACAAAACACAACTGCGAGCTAAACAGGAGAACAAATAAACAAGACTGTTTGCAGGAAAACACATTGTTTATACTTTGTACACTATGATGCTTTTATAGGAGAACGGCCACGTCTACACTCGGACTCTCTCTGGACACAGAAAGTGTATTTATTTTTGAGAGTCCCCTTTTGATTGACTTTATTTGTTTTACTTTTTGTGCAACAGTTACCATGTGAATATTTTCTTCCTGGTGTAACCTACATAAGGGATTTTCATATTTATAAAGTTTTCTCTTTTTTTTTTTTTTAAATGAAGGAATATAATGTGAAGGATGCCTAACAGTAGTAGAGAGTCAAACCCTTGATGAAGTCGCAGGGTTTAAATCAAGCCAACACAGAAAAGCCAAACCGAAGACCCGCTTTTACTCCTCCTCACACACCCCAGAGACTGTGCTCAGCCATTCAGCCCAAGTATCAGATGCCTCCCACCTGCAGTTTCAGCCATTCTCCAGTTCCTCCAGCGCTCACGCCCTGCTGCTCCTACACTCTACGTCTTTGAAAACATGCCCTGCAGCCAACAATGTGCGCACAGAGAGTAAAATCACTTGTTTAACTAACCAGAAACAGATTTACTTCCACCATGCAGCAGCCAAAAAGGAAATATAACTCTCTTTAGTGTTGATTCAGGACTGATCTGACAGGAAAGATCTGTGTAAAAAAAAAAAGGCCATTAATGAGCGCTACTACTTCCCCACACGGGAATGTGTGAGCACAGGGTGCCAACAACAGCTTCACTGTCAAGGATTTTACCCCAAAATGACCACAAATGTCCCCAAATTCGCCGCAAGACCACATCCATTACACTCCAGCCTCAGCCACAGATGACCTTTATTCAATGCAGAAACTCATCTTAAAACAATTCCTGTCATTTTGACTCTGAGTTTGTTGTTGGACATTTAAAATAAGGTTTTGTATCATCCTATCCTGTTTGCTGTGTTGTTGTTTTTTTTTTTACTTTTTGCCAATGAGTGAGCTGTGTTTGCATGAGATTTGCCTTCGTGAAGAGTAACTCTTCATATTTGAGTGGGAGAAACAAACCAACAAATGTCAAGTCCACACAGAAGCACTCATTTTTAGGTCGTGCAAAACATGCAGCTGAGGTGACAAGATTATTTGTTGTCAGTCATCACAAGCTTAAAATAGATGGCACTCCTGGATTGAAACCTGTCACAGCAGGAGCCAGCCTAGTTACTTCATAAATGTTACATTTAAGTATTTGTTTTGTGACATTAAGACAGAAACTAAGTGTCAGTTTTATAGCAAAGGGCAGTAACGTGGCTTAAATTCCCTTTTTTTTATTTTTATTTTTATTTTTTTGCAACAGTTCAGTTTGCCCAAAGTTCTCAGCTGAGACTTTCATACCTAAACAATCTTAATTAGTTTTTCTTTGTATTTGACATATTTGATATCTGTTTATATTTCATGTGCAAATTTAAGGAATGGGCCTATGGAATGGGATAGGAAAAAGGTCATAGTTATTAATTTAAACAGAACTCCAAACTTACAGGAACTACAGTATAGAGAACCTACATCTCAACTTCCAAAAAACTACCCTTCATGAGTTTGTCAAATATTGTTCGAGCAGGTCTTCCTTCTTCCTCTGATTCTTTTCTTTTTTTTTTTTGAAGCTGCTGGGGAAGATCTATAAGATTTTTGAAACTGTACCTGTTCTCATCCACTACTGATGCCAGTGTGACCCCAAAAACTCTGCCAAAATGACATTTCTGGTGTTTTCATGGATTGAAAGTTGTGCAAAAACAATCTCAGATGTTGACATCATGGCTTTCTATGGAAATAAAAAAAACAAAAATGGCCAAAATCTTACGTTCAACGGAGTGACGTCACGGAGAACAAACCAGAACAAAAATGTCTTCGAGCTAATCGCTGTCTTCCTTGCGCGGCGAACAAACACTTCCTATCAGAAATTCAACTTTGAAAATTCTAGGAGATTCCCGATCCCACAATGCAATGCACAAACAATTTCCAAAGTTTAAGTCAAATAACCACTTAACAAGCTTGTGAGCGGCAGTTTCAACCGTTGACATTTGTTTGTGAGTAAATTCTTCAATTTTTCAGAAGAAATATCTTTGATTTATTCATCAATGAGGTTTTTACGTTACAAAAAAATTTGATTTATCGTCCCCAGCAGGTTTAATGGTTTCTACATCAATGCAGTTGCCTCACCTTTATTTAAATAAACTTCTAGCTGGATCTGCAACACCAACATGTATATATCATCTCTTGTCTCCTAATTTTGGCCTTAATAACTTCTCCACCTTAGCTGCTCCTATGAAATGTATACTGGTCATGCTCAGTCTTTACTTCTGCCACCTTCAAATTTTCTGTACATGAGGCAGAGCCACTGTCTCTAAACCATACGTAAATCTCCACTGTCAGAACAATTATTAATCACCTTTATGCAAGTTAGAACTAACATATCTCATGATGGTCTAAACCCAGCCCATGTTCCCTATAGCTTTTCTTGCCCTTACATTCCCCATGCAATGCAAAGATGAACAAAAATGGAAACATAAAGGAACATAGCTTTAGAGCTTCAAAGACAAAAGGCAACGACTCAACAATAAAATAGTCAAACACTCCAAAAACGGCAAAATCACAAAGTACTCCATAAAGTAGAAAGAAATATACTCTACAGCCTGTTAAGCTCTAGTTCAACTGGCGTCCCAGTGAAGAATAAGTTTGAAACTGGGAAATGAAACTATTAACACAAATGAAAAGACAAGAGATATGCAATTTTGTAAATTTAAAGCACATTAACAAAGAATTTTTTTATGACTTGGTGTGTTTGGGTAACAAACATACACCTGCCACACATGATTCACATAAGTGTGGGCTGAACAAATCATCTGATTGGACAAAAAACACCTATTTTATAGTAAAATAAAAGTTTAGATTTAAAGCTTCCGCAGCTTTTTTTTTTTATATTCACAATGTGAGACACTGTGATCACACATGAAAGAAGGAAGACTTTTTCTCATGATGTTGTTCATACTGTTACTGTTGAATGTTTTTGCATATATTTGTTCCATTGTGTGCAGTTCATTCCTATATGTCTATGATTGTCTGTGTTCGTCCCTCATGCGATGGATACTTGGACGGATATTCTTGGTTCATGAAGGCTGAAAGAGAGGAAGAAAAGGTTGAATTGCCTTTGATGTTTTCTCTACGTTTGTTCTATTTTATTTTACCTTTTTTTTTAAAAGTCGAGGCCACCTATTTATTTGATCCTAAACACGGGTCTGGAGGACCACTTTTGAATTTGTGCTTCCGTGAGTATGTGTGTCTGCGACTGTGTGTGTGTGTGTGTGTGTGTGTTCCAAAGTTTGTTTGTTTTTTTCATTGGTACATGTTATAAATACTTGTAAAGGAACATGTAAAAAGAGGTTTGTTGAAACTCTGATGGAAAGCACTTGTTTCGTGAGTAAAAACTTGTATCATGGCTTAACCCAACCTTTGAGCCTGCAGCGATGGGCGTCGCTCATACACACATTATCAGCTGTGTCAGTGTGGAGGAGGAAAGACCAGAGGAAACTACTGTAGGAATGATAATGTTGGATTTTTTTTTTTATCATTATTTTTAACTTTGAAGTGTAAAATGCTTTTTGACTCTCACAATATTTAATTAAAGTCCTTTCTTCTCTGTGTGTCGGCTGTTTGTGGCTCCTTATTGTCGTCTAAATTAAACACCGTCAGTCACACAGCTCTGGTGGTCTGCAGGGTTTTTTTAAATGGTTAAACTAAAACCCAAAAACAGCTGACAGGGCCACTGTACTGCAAGTTTTTTAGTTCTCGCTCTTTTTGCAGAGGTGATTGATCACAATCAGGTTTACTGACTGGAGTTAGTAAATCAAGGCTGTCAAACTCATTTTAGTTCAGGGGATAAATACGGACCAGTTTGATCTCATTGGGCCACGGATTTTATGAAGGAAAACAAGTAATTTCAAAATTATTGTACCATATAAGTTTGCACTTCGATGTATAATTAAAATACACAAAATATGTCAGAAACTGACAATATCAAAGCAATAAGTGCCTACAGGATTTTCACTTTAAATTTCCTAGATTTTGTGATCAATTTCAATTCAATTAAGCAAAAAAATGTCATAATTTGAGGAAAATGTAAGGATTCTCAAGGAGTTTTGAGTTTTGCAATCAAGCCATATAAGCACCAGGAAAACATTTGCAATTCACATACAAAATGATTCATGTTTTCTCTGTCATTTTTATTTTCTCCTGCAGGCTAAATTGGATGCTCCAAAGGGCCGGATTTGGCCCCCGGGCCATGAGTTTATTAACAGTGTATAATAAATGATAAGCTTTTGTTTTACAGTTCCAGTTAAAGACCTCAAACTTCACTCCACTCAGTGACCCAAAAGAGTAAAAGACTGAACGACTAAGTTTTCTCTAGATGGCACATTTATAACAATTTTAAAAATACTATTATTGTCTTATATAGATTAATTATGAAACGGCTCATTTATTCGACTGAAAACCCTCCATAAGCACTAATATTATCAGCCTAATGAAGGTAACTGAGCTTTAATTTTCATAGATTTGTTCAATAAAGAAAGGTAAAGGCAAAGAAATATACAACCGGAAATAAATAGCCTCAAGTTCTGACAATTCTGATTTCAGTGACTTCAGCAGACATATTTCTGTCTGTTGATTCATATTTCAGTCGTTCTACGAGCAATGTGGCCACTGTGGGACAGGCCTGAGTATTTAGAGTGTGTGATTGTGTGTGCGTGCTTTCCTGTGTTCATAAACAATATAAATTCTCCCGTAATGAGACAGATGGGCCCCGCCTGGAGTTGGCTGTCAACGTGACCACAGGCTGTGGGTGTGGGAAAGGACAAAGACTGTGAGGTGTTCTCCTTTTTGTAGCCTGCAGGCTTCATCAAAAAAAAAAAAAAAAAAAAAAAAAAAAAAGAGAAACCACAGATGTCTTATTGACACCAATTAGTTTGTCTCAAGATGCAACAAATTTATACACATGTGTGTTGAAAACACAGATATGTGATTTCCAACGACTGGTTGACTCTTTCTGTGCGTGTGTGGGTGCGTGCACGTGTAATAGCAAGTCTAAAGAATGAAGACGTCCATTAGCTAATGGATCCCTCTCCTCCCATTTTTTTTTCTTCTTTCCTCTTGTTCTTTTATCCCTCTCATCCACCCATCACTAGATCACACTCAGTGCATTTAACCCTATCAGGAGGTAACACACACACACACACACGCACGTTCCTACACCATCTAAAATCATTGTTAATCTTGTGTTAAAACTAAAAACTAATAAAAAATTAATTACAAGAGAGATTTAGAAGTATTTATAGAAATACGCTGGCCTCGAAACAATGAGGATGAAATCAATGTAATATCTGTGTGAATAGAGAAAGATGGAGCATTAACTTATTAACCATAATTTGCTTCTTCAGTCAGGAACAAACATATATGTTCCTTTACGGTTTTGATTTTAAAATATAACCAATAAAGAACAATTTAAAAAACTGATTTCCATTAAACTTGATGCACTTGTCCTGCCATTATTATTATTTACCATTCAATCCCATAGAAATTAGCAGATTAAATAAATGTATGTGAATGTAAATTTAGTGTAATGGAATTTAAAAGAAAAAATCTGAAAAGCTCTTTTGATCCTTGCACACATTACAGAAGCATAACTTTTTTACTCTTATTCAGGAATTATAGAAGGAAGTATGGAAATGAAGCCTCTGGTTGATATGATCTGGACATAAATGAATGAGAAAAAGGAGAATCAAAAGGAACAAAAGCAGAAGAAGGAGGGAAGGTATCAGAGAGCAGTGAGTGGTAAACTGAGAACCCTGCGAGTGGAAGTGGATCTGTTGATGAAGTCTAAGTGTGTGTGTGTGTGTATGTGCGTGTGTGTGTTGTAAAGGTTGGGCCTTTGCATTTGAAAGAGCGGTGCTGAGGCTGAGCACAGATGACTTTCCTCACTGGTGCCACTCCAAACCACTTGCAACACGCAGCTTCACACATCCTAAAGCACACTCCAACACACTCACTTAAATGAAGGGTTTGAAATTGAGCTGGGACTTGAAACGAATACTCCAAACAATTATCTTTCCCTCCCGCGCCTCCGACTCCTTTTCCACTGAATAAATTCACATCTGCATCCTATTTGTTCCCGCACTTCCTCACCTCGTCCTCCTCTTCTGTCATTTTCACCTCGCTCTGGTCTCCTCCCTCACAGGTGACAGCACCAGGTCCTCTGGGATTTGGATGCAATGGACTGACGCACAGAATGTGTTAACAGGGTAGTAGTCCACTCTGTGATGGCTGATTTTTGGGTAACAGATGCATAATGGCCAGACCGAGGAGACAAACATGGGGTCTCAAAAACAACACGTAATACCTTTTTACTGTGAAAGTAACGTATTTTTGCTTTTTACAATCAACGTAGGAAATACTTTTCCTGAAACTGAGTTCCTACTGATGAAAGAAGGAAGGCGCGTCTCACCCACAGGGGATGCGACACCCGCACCTTCATGAAACCAAAAAATCATCTCGCTCACTTTTTATAGAGGAATTCATTGTTGAAAAATGGAGTGGTCCAGTGAGATTGACTGAATGGTGATCAAGCCAATCACAGTCAGCCATTTGACGAAAGAGTCAACAGCGATGAGGAAAGTGACAACGAATGAGTAACAGGTGCCAAAAAAAAGGTCCAAAGGTGGCAAAATGTGGCAGGAAATGAGTGAAAAGTGACTCAAATGGGCCAAAAGCAGTCAAGAGTGGCAAAAAAATGACAAAAGGGAGCTTAAATGAGCAAAATGTGGCAAAAATGTTCGGGAAAAGGAAACCAGTGTTATTTATTGGGCAAAAGGTAGCATATTTGGATGAAAAGTGGCAAAAACTGGTTAAAGAATCAATACAAATTGGATAAAAGTGGCAAAAAGAACTTGCAAAAATGGACATAAAATTAGGAAAAGGGAAATTTATTGGCAAAAGAAAGATAAAATCTGAAAAAAAAAACTAAAATGTAAATTTTTTTGGAATGGGGCAAAAGGAAGTTGCAAAATGACCAAGGAAAAAGGTAAAAAGGGGTTTTCTGGGGCACATAAGAAATTAAAATTAAGACAAAGAGCCACATGCTGAGTATCACTGACTTTATAACAGCTTTATTATGGTTTTAGTAAATTAATTTAATAAACCAAATTGGGAGCCAACGGTTGCCTTACCCTCACTTTTAAAATCGCTGCTCCATCCATGGACAAGGGTATAAGCTAGAGTAAATTGTCTCTGAGGAATACTGAGTGTTTGTTTGAGGAGAATTGATTACGTTTAAGGAATGACAACTACTTTTCTAACATAAAATTTATCATTTAAAGAGATATATTTGCCCCTGGGCATTGTTTAAAAGTGATCAAGTGGTGTCAGTTTAGGTTATATTTGCACATTAGGGTGCGTTCACATCGAAAGAATTCTTATCAAAGTCTAGAGTAATTCAGGTGCACCATGAACACAAACGCTCTCAGCTCAAACCAAACACAGGAAGTGTGGAAGATGACGTAAAGCGCATGACATTGTGGGTTGGTAAGATACCAGCTACAGCATGAAACAAAACATCAAAACCACCGAAATCACGGCAATTTGTTGCTGCTCCATTGTTGAATGTTGTGAAAGAACAGGCAGAGAAGACTAAATTTACTGCACGCCGTTAAATGAGAGCCTCTACTTCTAATTTCTGTTCGTCTGTCCAGAGAAGTTTCTACACCAGTAACGGCGCACCCAGGCAACTAGCTCATGCAACTGCATCAGAGGCTGTTGGGACAGGATCAAAGTGTTCTGGGAACACAAACCAAGCCAAACGGGACTGTACCAGGATTAAAAAAGCAACCTCACTGTCTGTCAGGATGGGGATCACAATACACTACTAGAAACAGTTGACTGCTGTCTAAACCTAAAGCAGCATCACAGTAAAAATAGATCAGGATTACCTGAGATCATCAAACTTTCCCAATGGTAAATATTTAGGCCTATAGTGCAAGAAATAGCCTCCATAACAACACTGGGAGCCTGATAGCTGTGCACTCTGCCTCCAATTCTATTTTTAGGGATTCTCTGAACATCTAGTAAAGCATCAGTGATGGGGCAAAGAGTTGTGCTGAGAAAATAGTCAACGAACACCAATTTACAATTGGAGCATCATCACAAAGACTTTTAAATGTTAGTGTTTTAAGTCCTTAAGATTTTACTGGAAGATCATGAAGAAATTCTGCTGTCACAATTTTAAGTCAAGGGCAAAAGCTAAATCTACTCTATTCTAAATATTTCTATAATTTATGTTATATATGAATACTTTATCTTTGGATCACATTTCTCAACCCATGAAGAATGACCATTTGAACAAAATGTTGAGGCGTTTCCTGCTCTGTGAACAAATGAGATCACCTCAGGCTAATCTAACAAAACCTTAAAAGGATCATGAGTGACATCATTACTTCTAATGAATCATCATAGCTGCTCGGATGTAGAGGCTGCTGGTGATGCAGATAAATGGGGAGATAGCACTGAAAGTGACTGATTGTGATATCATGCAGTAATCTGTGTCAGAACTCAAATAGGGTGACATTGTGTCCCACAGGAGATGACACACAAACACACATGCACTCATACATGGACCACCTGCTGGACTATCATTATCCTAGAACTAAAAATATAATTCTCCCAAAAGGTATTTCACACCTACAGAACCACATGAAACATAAGATTTCCTTCTTCTATTATGAACTCACATGTAATGTTTCCATCTTTGGAGAAACGTTGCTGTATAATCTGTTATTCTGTTCAGGGTCGTGAAACCATGAAGCTGATCATCACAGGGCTAAAATGAACAAAAAACAACATAGGATATAGTACTTGAGAAAACTTAATATCAGGGAATAAATTGCTAACTCTGGACACTCTCCACACATTTATCACCTGAATAAATGTGGTTCTATTTCATAATATTTCGTGAGATGTCTCACTATGGGATGCAACCTCTGTCTGCATTCCTCAGAAGCATTTATTTCAATCTGCCAATCCTGATTGGCCGGTGAAAAGCGCGTCCGTCTGCTAGAGGGAGACCCACCTCCTATAAAAGGAGGACGCGGACTGGCGCGCACCATTCAAACACCTCTTCTCCTCTCAGCTATCTCGCATTTTTCTTTGCCAGCTTAACTGTCCACAGGCGGATTTTTTTTATTCCAGTCGCCGGACGCTGGCAGAACTAGCGTCTGCTTTGGACCACAACCGGTCAAGAAGTGGGTAGAATACGGCTCTTAGCTTGCTTTGCTTGGTAGGTGCTGTCCTTCGCTGCTAAAAGGTAGTGAACATCAGAGCCTCGGCACCAGCTGACGGCTCCTTCCAACGCTGTTGCTCCGGCAGACGTTGGTCCCCAGCGGCTCTTTCACTCCGGTGTTAGCCCCGCTGCACACTCCTTGCCGCAAGGCAGGTGCTTCAACGAAGAGCCTTCCCTCAGGCTGCTCCCCATGGTCCGCAGTTGAGGAGGAAGAAAATGACTGTTTGACCTCTCTCTTCTCCTCTAATGGCGAAGCTAATGTTCCCTCGTTTTCTGGCTTCATCTCCTTCGCTTTCTCCGGTGCGTTTTCGAGCTGTTCTCGCCCTGTCCCTCCCCCGTGCCGAGGCTCAGCCCTCTGCTGTTCGGGAGAGACAGACTGGTTCCGCAGGATGTTCGGCTGTTGCCCCCCACTGCATGTCCACAAGCATGCACGCACCCACACACACGTTCAAAACAGAGTGATGTGTTCATCGCAAACACCCCTCGGCCAAAGGCCAGGGGCACATCATGTAAAAGCAAAGTCTGCTACAATAAGCAGAGTGGTGGCGGGTCTCGTTATTCCCACGCGCAGGGAGGCTCCGGCGACGACTTGCTTGGGAATGGTGGTTTCCCAGTCATCACTCTATCCCTGGAGCGAGCGGTGTGTGTAGGGGTGTTGCCCTGTTCCACCGGCAGGGGGCGCCTTCACTGTGCAGGAGGCCCCTCTGTTGGTCTGGCGGTCGCCGGCAGGGGGCATGCGGCCCCCAAAAGGGGGCGCCGTCACGCCACTTTTGGGCTCTCCGGTTGTCTACGGTCTGCCTCCGGGAGAGAGCGCCATTGCTCCGTGTATGGCTCCTCTCTCAGTGGGTACACCAGGGCGCTTGACATCTCTTTCCCTGAGGATAGAGGGATGGAGAGTGCTCGCGGCTCCGCCTTGGGTATTACGGACAATATTTAAGGGTTACAGGCTGCAGTTTGCATCTGTCCCTCCCCATTTCACAGGCATGAATCACTCTCGGGCCCACGGAGGGTCGGCCCGTGTGTTACAGGAGGAGATCACATCCATGCTGGGCAGGGGTGCGATCTCAGTGGTCCCTCCCGCTTGGTCTCGGGAGGGGTTCTACTCCAGGTACATTCTGGTCCCCAAACGAGGGAGACCAGGATCTGTCCCATCCTGGACGTACGGGCCCTGAACAAGTGCCTCAGGAAATACACCTTCAGGATGCTCACGCATTCCTCTCTACTGCGTCTGGTGCGTCAAAACAATCGGTTCATGTCTGTGGACCTCAAGGACGCACATTTCCACGTTCCAATATATCCCCCTCACAGAAAGTACCTACGGCTTGCTTTCCGGGGGTGTATTACGAGTACCGCGTTCTCCTGTCCGGCCTCTCTTTGAGCCTGAGGGTGTTTGTACGCTGCACGGATGCTGCGATCGCTCCGCTAAGGAGGCGGGGCATTCGTCTGGCTACGTACCTGGACAATTGGCTGCTTTTGGCACAGTCAGAGGCTGAGGCCTGGGCGCACACACGCATTCTGCTGGATCACCTGTCAAATCTGGGATTTGTGGTGAATGCAGAAAAGAGCGTGTTGTCCCCTACACAGGAAATAATTTTCCTGGGTCTGTCCCTGCGCTCGGTACCGTCCACCATGCGTCTTTTACCAGAGTGGGTGAAGTCGTTCAGGGTGTGTCTCGGGTTGTTTTGGGTGGGCACGTCTGTTTGGTTCAGACTGTGAAAGTGTATTTGGCGGCGATCGAGGCATGTCACGTTGGCTTTGGGGATAAATCGGCCAGTCAGCACCCGCTGATCTGCCGGTATATAAAGGGGGCGCGTAGGCTCCTCCCCGTGTCCAGATCACTGGTGCCACCGTGGGATCTGGCGGGGGTTTTGGAGGGACTTAAACGTCCTCCTTTCGAACCACTGGAAGAGGCGGACCTGAAGTTCGCCTCTCTTAATGCTGTCTTGTTGCTGGCTCTGGCTTCGGCCAAGAGGGTCGGTGACATCCATGCGCTCTTGGTTCATCCGTCGTGCTCTCAGCTTTTCCCAGGTGATGCGAGGATCATCCTGAGACCCAACCCGGCATTTGTGCCGAAGGTTGTGGGCTCGTGTTCTCCCATTGACCTTTTGGCCTTTCCTGCCTTACAGGGTGAGCAGCGGCCTGATGTGATATGTCCAGTTCGTGCAAGCCACATTTATATGGATATGACGAGGGGCCACAGGAGGAGCGATCAGCTGTTCATCTCCTGGGCCAATCCCCGTAAGGGGAAGCCTGTTACTAAGCAACGCCTGTCACACTGGGTGGTGGAGGCTATTGCTTTGGCTTACTCATGTCAGGTTCTGCAGCCCCCTACGGGTCTGCGTGCACACTCAACTCGGGGTCTCGCCACATCCTGGGCTTTGTTCAGGGGAGTGTCTGTTCAGGACATCTGTGCGGCGGCCCTCGCCCCTCACGTTAGTCTGCTTTTACATGCTAGAAGTGTCGCACGGGCGGTTTTACTGTCCTGATGTGATCAGACTGCATGTCTGCACAACGGGAGTTTCCATAACCCATAGAGAGACATCTCACAAAATATTATAAAATAGAATTTTAGGTTATGTATATAACCCCGGTTCTATGAGCAATATGAGCGAGATGTCTCCTCATACTACCCTTCTTGCTCAAATGAGGAGAAGAGGTGCTTATTTTGAGTGGTGCGGGCCTGTCCGCGTCCTTTTATAGGAGGTTGGTCTCCCCCTAGCGGACGGACGCGCTTCACCGGCCAATCAGGATTGGCAGAATGAAATAAATGCTTCTGAGACATCTCACTCATAATATTCATAGAACCGGGGATGTATACATAACCTAAGATTCATTGTAAAGTGATAAAATACTGTATGCAAGTTGTACCTGAACTTCTATGTAGCAGTTTAGTTTTTTTAACTGTTTCTGATTGAAAGTTTAACACTCTCTTAATGACATTTTTGGATAAGTTTTGCACAATGCATTGTGGGATATAGAGCCCATGTGGATACATTTAATGCATTTATTGTATTTTTATCTGTTTTTATCTTGTTCTGTACAGTGTCCTTGGGTGACCTGAAAGGCACTTTTAAATTGAATGTATTACTATATTATATTAAATAGAAATGTTTTTACTTCATTTTACGGTGAATTTTTGTGTTTCTTCACCAAAAAAGTTTTCAGTTTGTTCCTGGTGTTCCTTGTAATATCATCTTACTCTGCAAAACATTCGGTCGGATTCAGATCTTTTCATGTAACCCCTAATAAAGATTTCCAATTTTTTGCCACAACTTTAAATCTGTGAAAACATCAGAAAAGTTTTGTAAAGTCACATTTGCAGAGTTTTTGGGAGGCAAACATGAAAGGAAAAATAGGAAAACGGTAAAAACACTTCTACAGGACTCCACATCTCACAATGCAATGTGTACCACTTTTCTGAAAATGTCGATAAACAGTATATATATATATATATATATATATATATATGGCAGTGATTCTCACTGGTGGGTCAGGACCCGAAAGCGGGTCACTGACCTATACTGGGTGGGTCCTGGACAGCTGGTCAAAAATAAATAATAACCTCCCTAATGTTTCTCATGTTGCACTTTTCTTTTGACAGTCATGCTGTGAAATGCATGTTGCACATGAAAATATATAAATTTATGTTTTAAAAAATATTACATACAAGTTTTTCAACAGCTATTTTTGAAAAACTAAATTTGGTTAATTAAAAAAAAAAATGTGAGTCGCGATCTAATTACCGTGGCAAAATGTGGATCCCAGGGTGAGACCAGGTGAGAACCCCTGATCTATGGTGTGCAAATTTATCTTTTCACCATCTTTTCTTTTTTTTTTTTTTTAACAGATAATCTTTGTTAGATGAATTAATGAATGAGGCCTACACTATGGATTTATCTGATTTGAAACAGAAGAATCTGAGTGATGCAGTGCAGAACAGAATGAGAATATGACACCAGTCAGATGTATACTCATGCACACACACAGACAGACAAGCAGATTGTTTTGTGAGACGTGTTTACAGTATATGAGGAAAGTAGGACCCTGAACTTTGCTGTAGTTCATACTTTTAAATGTTTGAAACAGGCTGTTTGGCTGATATGAAATACATTGAAAATAAAAGGAGAAAAATGCTTGACATTCTCATATGGAAACCATTATCTAAATCCTTCTCTCTCTGTTTGTCCTCCCCTCCCCTCCTCTCCCAACCTGCTCGATGATTTTATTTCACCTCCAAGTTTTTTTGCAAGATATTTGTGAATGCTCACCTGCCTGATGTTCACCGCTTGTGTAAACACAGGAATCACAAATGAGGCTTTAAACAACGCTCTAAATAATTAGACTGGTTTTTACTGTAAACGGGATCTGCCAAATTGTTAGATTAAAACAACTAAACACTCATTAATTCGCATGATCTGTGTGCGTTTGCCATAAAAGCCTCCTCCACCCATTAGCATCCACCCATCTATCCTCTCCCTGATGACATCAGATGAGAGACATAGAGAGGGGATAGAGGATGACTGACAGACACCAGGAAAGGATCGGACCACTGTCTGTGTGTCTCTCACGCCCTGCACGTCATCACGCAATCATTTCTGGCTGCACAGATTAAGGTGACGACAGAAGAAGTAGATATAAGCAGTCGAGCACGAGCACGCAGACTTCTACGCCCTGAGATCCACCCTGCCTGACTCCAGCTCGCTTTCCAAACGTTCAATCAAATTCCCAGAAAAACCACAGCATTTCCAAACCTAAGGAAGCCATTGATAAGCTGTGGTCTAGTGCAGAGTAAGAGATTTCCTTAGTTTAATGTTGATACATCTTATAACTAATATTCATGAAGAAAGGACTTCATTCAAATTAATATATATATATATATATATATATATATATATATATATATATATATATATATATATATATAACATACTATATAGCACAGAGTTTCTCAAATGGGGGTTCATGTACCCCTAGGTTTTAATATTTTTGTTTCATTAAAAAAGCCCCCGTCCTACAAGGTCTTGTGTGTTAACACACTGTCTTACTTGAATCTTCTTGTTGGACTTGTGTTTTGTTTCCTATACTTGAAAAATCCAATAAAGACATTGTTGGAAAAAAATTAAAAAATAAAAAATAAAAATAGCGTGTGCGATTTCCCTGGTTTAATTCCATGGGACATGCCCATGATAAATGTGTTTGTTGTTTTTTACTCATTTTTATATTTTTGTCTATTGGTGTATTTTTCTGTAATGTATGTTTATTGGAGTCATTATGTGTATTTTTGTATCTTTCTGTTGTCTTTTTGTGTTTTTTTTGTATAATTATTGTTTTTGCCATTTCAGTGTGATTCTTGAGTCATTTTGTGTATTTTTGTAGCTTTTTCGGTGTAGTTTTATGCATTTCTGTTGTCATTTTGTGTATTTTTGTATAAATATATAATTTTTTTGTTTTTTACTCATTTTCACATTTCTGTTTTTGTTTGGTGTATTTATTTATAATGTATGTGTTTTGGAGTCATTTTGTGTGTTTCTGGAGCCTTTTTGTATATTTTGGTGCATTTCTGTTGTCGTTTTGGGTACTTTTTGTATAAATATTGTTTTGTTTTTTTGTTTTATTTTCCTCATTTAGTATATTATTATTAGAAATACCTAAGGTGTGGTGAAGGCGTGTTTTGAGATGTGTGTGTGCGCGGGACTATGTGCAAGCTGCTAAAAGTTTCAAAACAGCCAAAATGATGCAACTACGACGTGACTACGGTGTGCAGTGATTGGCTGTAGTGCGCCACGTGACTAAAGGCTCCGGCAAAGGATGATTTTTTTTAACGAAATTATTAATTAAATAGACTATTTCAGTCCAAACAAATCCCATTTCGCACAGCTTTGAACCAAGCTGCAGCTATGTAGCAAGTATGAGCTCCGTCTGTCCCTGAACACAAGAGATATTTCAGGCACAGACACACACACACACAGATTCCTTGCTTTCATAGAGAGATGGGTTTTATAATATTTATTTTTAGTTAAAAATGATAATCATAATTATCCCACCAGGTGGGAGGTGACCAAAAATGATAAAACTACGGTAACCCATTAAGGAGGCACTATCCACTGTTTCATTCCACTTATTTACAATGGGATTCTTTAAAATGTGTGTTATCACTGATATAGCACATTGTTAAAAAACAAAACTAAACTAAACAAAAAACTATCAAGCTTTTACTTTGTTTCTTGCAAATCTATAGACGTCATGCCAAACAACTATATGAACATTTTACATGCAACCAAATTTTGTCAATCTCACACATTTACTTAAATATTCATTATTTTGTATTTACCCTTACATAAATACATGGATTACAGCAAAAGGAACAGGGAGGGGGGGATTCCTGCTGTGAGCTTGGAACGACCCCAGTTGCCAGTGTGAGTACACCCTAAAACAACCAGCACTACCTTCCACAGTAGCTTATATGTTGCAGAAATCATGGGTCAGCCCCATCTTCCCACATGTGAATCATTTATTTGGTCCACCCACAAACTTCTCAACACTTCGAAGATCTAACTTCCTTAAACCAGTTTAAATGAAACTTGACAAACACAAAGTGAAAACCGACCAAAAGAAGCAACGTTTTGAAGAAGTGCTGATACATTTGTCATTTTATAATTTAGACCTCATTAAACGTGCTTTAAAATTAGAGGTGTCCCGATCCGATATCGATATTGGTCCAATATCAGCCAGAAAACAAATATCGGATTTTATCGAACTGCATTTAAAATCTCTGATATAAGTGTTCCGATAAGTTTTTGTTCCCGCCCTCAGTTGCTCCCCCATATACCGACAATAAAAAACAACCAAAGTGAACTTGAATTGTTGACTATTGTTCTCTGTTTGAGTAACATCACTTGATCAAGCCTTTTCTAACATTCCACACTACAAAATAAGTAATAAAAGTATGTATGACTCGTGCTGATATCGTATCGGTTTCGATATCAGTATCGGCCAATATTCAAGGCTGTAATATCGGTATTGTATCGGAAGTTGTATCGGGACATCGCTATTTAAAAAGCAATGTTTTTGTTTCTTACAGATAATCTATGTTAACACTTAATGCCAAAAGTGTCAGTGCTCCTAAAGTTATGCTTGATCTGTGTTTTGTATGCGTTAAGACTATTTTTGCTACATTAATGCTCACACTCAGGTTTTTACAGTATAGTAAAATGAGAAGCAAATTTCAATCTATGTGTAGTAAACTCCTGAACGCTTTCTAAAACCTATGCTGTGGTCGGCTAGTCAGCCATAAATAGATGAACGTATTCCACAAACCTTTTATACTTGTAACACAATAGTTTGAGGTCTACCACATTGTACCACCAGAGAGGAGCAGGAAGTCAAGAAAGACAGCGTGGGATCGTGGAGTACAACAGAGAAAAAATAGATTCTGAACACTAGAACACACGGGGTCACATGAACCGTGGCCTCTGAAGGATCCCTGAAGCCCTGTATTGTTTTTCTACTGCGGTTGCAGCCACAGCGTCAGGTTTTGTAGAGAACTATAGTTCTGATAAGCTACTCCATTAAAAACCGTTGCCCTGCGAAAGGGACAGCCTGGGAATGTGGTGGGGAAAGCACGGGAAAAAATGAGCTGAGGCGCGTTTGTTTATTTGGAGGAAGGAGAAAAAAACTAAACTGAAACTGTGTAAGTTCATCTTAGGGAATAAGTCTGTGTCCACTCTGCAAAGTTGAAGTGCCTTGGTGTGTTCATCCTTGGCAGAGGTGTGGTGTGTGTATATGTACTTTATGTGCATAGAGGGCAGCTCTTGCTGTTTGATTTGTGGTTCTTTGCATGTACTGGTGGATTGATGGAGGCTGCTCTACTGTTGGCTGCTTTCAGAGTTCATCCATCATTTGAATGTTATGGGAAACACCAGATATTTCATAATGATCAACTGAACATTTGACTAAACTTTCTATACACTCATACTTTGACAGTTTTGACCTCTTCCTCCTCAATAATGTTATATCCAGTGTTGGGTGCACCCCAACATCACTTTTTACAGTAACTAGTACTGTAACGCAATATTTTCTAAAGAAATAACGCGTTACCGTTACAATATGGTGCGTTTGTCCGTTACTTTGCTAGCAGCAGTGTATTTCCTGTTTACAGTGGCGCTACATATTTTTGCGGGATGCCGTGCCAAACACGGTAAAACAGTAGAAGAAGAAGCATTGTCAACGTGTTTCTGTTTACATCACATGCGCCAATCATGGCGAGTCAATGGGAGAACAGGACAAGCTTCTCAGAGTGGAAATACGCGCATTATTTTTGTCTCCAAAAGATGCATCAGTGAAGCTAAGCTAACGCTGCGGCTGGATTTTAACGGACTGTGACTGTTATCCAGGGACAAATCAGCCTATTGCACGGTATGTTGTTGTAAATATGCAAGCTGTCGCTACTGCTGAGTCACTGCTAACAAGCAGCTCATTAGCCTGATATGTTTAGCATTGTGTAGCTGAGAAAAATGCTGTGAATTATTTTTTCCACATTTATTTTCATAAGCATTTTCAACGGCAGAATGTGCACCTGGAATATGCACAGCTTTCTTTACATTACTGTGCTAAGGCTGAAAAATTACTGTTTTAATTTTGGAGCAGCTGTTTTGTTGTGCTTTATATGCACATCATTTATGGTTGTTTTATAGCAGTTGATCAACAGTGGATTATTATATTATTACAGCACTGATGTGAAGCTGTATGGACACAAATGACCCAAAATAAATAATACATTCTTTAATTCTAAGTAACTCAAAAGTTACTTTTTCCAGTAACGCATTATTTTTTGGTGTAAGTAATCAAAATAGTAACTGAGTTACTTTGTGAATGAAGTAACTAGTAACGGTAACTAGTTACTTTTTTTCACTAACTAGCACAACACTGGTTATGTCTAATGTCAGAGTATGTATTTTTCTGATTGCAACAAATGCCTTATTATTAGGGCTGGGATGATATACAAAGTTGACGAGACGATATACGATACTGGGCCAAGATGATATTTTGGAAACGGGAAAAACAATAAAATAAAATGAAGTTTCACAAAATAAAAGCTTTTGACTTTTACTCTGGAATATTTAGTTGGTGTATGAGACATTCAAGTCAAAAAAATATTTTAAAAAAGACAAAAAAGTGCCACCCTGCACACAATGCAAAAACAAAGACTGACAATTCATGTCAGTCCAAAATATAAAACCAAATCATGACATTCTTGTGATGGCGGCGCGTGAGGACGCAGTGGCTTTGTGCTCCCACCTTCAGTGCTTTGTGTTTGAGACTGTGCTTATTTAATTTTATTTCATCTTGTTATATTGTGTTTTTATTATAACAAAGTTTTTATATATTTCATATTTCTGGTAAATTTTGTTGTCTTTTAGCACTGAATGGCCTGCACCTTATCTTTTGTTGTACTTGTTGCAATAACAATAAAGCAAATCTGAATTCTTTAGAAAAATACTAGAATAGTTCAGATTCAAGATATGGGCATGTTCTTTATTATGAATATTCGCATGTCTACATTTTCTGGAAGCAATTGAGACCTTTGGAATTTGACAATGTCTCCTGCACTATTGGACTCCGATGATTCCAACTATTAAAGGTGGAAAAAAAAAAACAAGAAAGCACATCAGGGAATCCCCATAACATATGTCAAAATAATGTGAGGGAAAAATACAATAAATTGTAACAATGTCAGAAAGGTTGATGGCAGTTTTTAAGGCCAGAAGACTTTACAACCCATTATTTGATCTGCATTATTGGGAACTAATAACGTTGACCCTGAAAATCTGTTGTAAAAGTTTGGCACTGCCAAGTCCAATCATTCAGATGGTAATGCAGGTGCTCACTCATGAACACCGGCTCTTTCTTGGTTTCACATTACTGACAAAGCAAACTTTAAAACTAATGCTGAGGAAATCAGCATTTTGTGTATTTTTCTTTTTTTTTTCATGACTTCTGCGGTGGAACTAAACTTTAGGGCGTTCCCCTAAGCAGCACCTGTGATTTTCTGGCACCTGATGCTTATTAGCCCTAAAGCAGAAGTAAAAAAATGCTAAGCATCTGGTATTTGAACTTAGTCATTGGTTATAGTATCCCCTTTATGGCTGTCATCCATACACAAACTAGGAAAATGTAAGTAGGCCATATGTTTTAAATTATATGTCATAAGATGTTGTGACATATAAAACATCCCTAAATACTTAATCTTTTGTAAAACTGCCCTTTTTGTTCGTCCTTTTCACCACCTTTTTGCCTGCTCCCATCAGCACTCGGGTGGTGGTGTAAAGGAAAGTACCTACCACATACACACACACACACAGGGTGGTATTACCACTTTCTGTGAACCATGTGGAAGCCATTTCTGTGCAATCTTTGGTAATTGTGTTATATTTCAGGGAGAGCTGGTCTGAATTACTGTATTACAACAGTGTAGTGCACGAGTGTTTGTGCATGCATCGGTGATTGAAATCCGCATGTGTGTGTGTGTGTGTTGGGGGGTTTGGAATACAGAAAGAAAAAAAGTGATTAGAACTGGGAATGAAGCATCTAATTCTATTCTTCATCAATTGTCTCCTGATTGTCGGGAAAAGGACCCTAAAAATCATTCCGTGCTTCTCCCAGTTAAACAGCTCTCTGTACTGGTGTATACATTCAGATAATGGCACACATCCATAGATAATTACACATAATGCCTTGAGAGGTGCTGGCGATCTTGACTTAAGTGTGTAAGTACACAGATCGTCTCCGTGTCATTTAGCTGTAAACAACCTGAAATGAGCCACTTACAATTATAGCATCAAAGTCATACAGCCATTTAGTGGGTCAAAAAAAAGTCAATTCGTATCAAAACACTTTAACAACAATATGAAAAAAAAAAAAAAATGTGATTTTTGATCAACAGTTTTGGTCATTTGAGTATGAATTCAAATTATTTGATATATGAAATACATTTGTCCCCCTTCCTGTTTATTGGATATTGTGTCCCTTAAGAGGTTTGGCCACTTTCCACCCCACTAGTGGGCCTAGTTTTGCTTGAAGTTGGGCTCCAACCATAAAGAGGGTCCCTAAAGCATTTAAGTTAAAGATAGTCATGTACAATTTAGTTGGACAAACCTGAGACATATTTTTTGTCAATTTTAATTTTATTGCTTACTTGTTGACTTTCTAACTCTCTACCCAGTGTTTCCAGTCACTTAACTGTGGTGTAGAGATGCTTTCTCTAGCTTATATTAGGGAAGTTTTTTTTCTGTATAAACATTATACCAGCATAAACAAACGTATGAATGTGCTATATTATAAATATTATAAGGTTTAGAAGAGTGCTTCTCAAATAGGGGTACACAATATCACTACAGGGGATACGAGAGAGAGAGAGAGAGAGAGAGAGAGAGAGAGAGGGCAAAATTGACAAATGAAAGCATTAAAATCATGGGATTTTATAATGTTTATTTTTAATTAATAATCATACTAAATATTTCCAGCAACTCACAAAATGACAACAAAAGCACACTAAATGAGATAAAAGTATACTTAAAAATAAAAACAGACACCACAACAAAATACACAAAATGCCAAAACACACAAAATGTTCTATTTCATAATATTTTGTGAGATGTCTCACTATGGGATGCTCTCCCATCTGCAGCCCTCAGAAGCAATTTCTCAATCTGCCAATCCTGATTGGCTGCTGAAACTAGTCTGCCCACCAGGGACACTCCCACCTCCCATAAGAGGAAGAGGCAGACGGGCACACATCATTCAAACACCTCTTCTCACTCAAGCACATATTGCGGATCTTTTTTTAGCCGCCGTCGATGGGCGCTGATAAGACTGGACGCACTTGTTTTTTTGTGGACCACACCAGGTCAAAAGAAGCCAGTGCTTACCTGCCTATGCTTGGTCGGCGCTGTCCCTTTTCAACGCCACACCACGGTCTTGAACCTCCAGGCGTTGGCACACCAGCTGGCGGCTCGGTTTCCAACGCTGCCCCCGACGTCCTTGACGATCCGGCACACTTTGGCCCACGTCGATGGTGCTCACACTCCAGTGGACTGCCCAGCTCTGCTCAAAACCACACCACGATCACAAGCTACCAGATGCCAACTCGAGCCCAACGCTGCCCTCGGTGCCTACGGTGGGCATTGGTCCACCTAGCAGGCGTTCACACACCAGTGGACAGCCAGTCTCCACACTCGACGCCACACCACGGTATTCGAGCTCTCGGGCGGTAGCACACCAGCTG
This sequence comes from Gouania willdenowi, assembly GCF_900634775.1. Taxonomy (NCBI): domain Eukaryota; kingdom Metazoa; phylum Chordata; class Actinopteri; order Blenniiformes; family Gobiesocidae; genus Gouania; species Gouania willdenowi. Next base: position 12,926,231 of record NC_041057.1, read on the forward strand.
GCTGCTCGGATCCAACGCTGCCCTTGACATCCTGCGACAGTCCGGTGCATCGTTGGCTTGCATCAAGACTAGCACACCTGCTAGCACCACGTGGTAGCATTAAGCTATCCACCTGTTCTCCCTGCCTGCATCAATGCAGAAATGGAGGCCATGGCCCCTCTCACCGACGAGCTTGAAGGCTTTGAGGCACGCCTTTGCCAATGTGGCAATAAAATCTCCAGCCTGCTCAAGCAGTCTTGGGCTGGAACATGCCCTCTGACCTCCTCATTTCATGAGAGGATGAGGAAGATGATAAGTTCATTACTCCGGCCAGGGCTGCGCAGCCTGCGGCCTCCGTTGCCTCCTCGGCCTGCCTCAACGTGGTTCGTCCGGCTGGAAACCTTCAGCCTCAGCTGCAGCTTTGCCGGCACAGCCTTCTTAGCGTGCTCAGGCTGTTCGGCTTTTATACGTGGATTTGGGGGCCCTCCACGCCTCAGTCTCCCTGCTCCGGCATGGTCCGGTGGCAGCCGGGAGAGAAGGACATGTTCTAAGGGAGGTTTGGCTTACACAGTGGAGCGATTTCTGGGTCGTTCCTCTTTACCTGTGCCACCCCACCATTTCAGTACCATCGGTTCGGCTGGTCCAGGAAGCAGCCGGGAGCTCCCTGTTCCCCGGCTCCACCTGTTTTGCTTTTGAGCATGCACCTGGGGGTCCCCCACGCCCTCATTTCCCCACTGCCATGGCACGATCCGGGGTCAGCCAGGAGAGGTGGACATGTCATGGCAGAGGGTTCGGCTGGGAAGTGTCCCCCCGCCTTCTTTTCATGTCCACAAGCACGCACACACACGTTTTATTAGAGATAATAAAGTGTGTCTCACTATTGATACCAGGCCGAGGCCCGAGGGCAAGGGCCGCAGCAAATGAAAGCAAAACTCTGCCACCAATCAGCAGAGTGGTGACGGCTGTCTCCCCCGGTCGAACAAACAATGCTCGCCTCGAGTGATATGACACTGTTCCACCAAGAGAGGGCGCCACCGCACTTCGGATGAAGCCTCTCTCAAATGGATGGGCTGCAGCAGCGCTCCACTCTCTCCATTGGAGGCAAGAGATGGGCCGTGCTCGCAGCCGCGCCCTAAGTGTTTCAACGGGCTCGAGAGGATGCAGGCTACAGTGGCTGCTGCCCCTCCTCGTTGCCATGGTACACTTGCGTGCTCTGGGAGAGTCAGCCTGCGTTTTACAGGAAGAAATCCTCTTATGGTTAAACAAATTCTGTTGTTTCTCCTGCACAGGTTCAGTCTTCAGTTCTATTTCATAATTTGTGTGTGAATCTCACTCATATTACTCATACACCGGGGTGATGTGAATACCCTAAAGTTTTACTCCAGGTGATTTTTTGGTCCCCCAAACAAAAAAGGGGGGGGTGGTATTTGCCCTATCCTGGATGTACGTGCTCTGTACAGGTATCTCAGGAAATACAGTTCAGGATACTTGAGAATGATGGGTGCGACGGAGCATTTCATCATTTGATCTGGATGATGCATATTTCTCATCCTAGTATATCCTACCCACAGTAAGTATGCGCTTAAGCCCGAGGGTGTCTGTGTGGTACGATAGGCGATGACCTGCCCCGCTGGTCAGCCGGCATCCGCTTTGCCGTAGGCCCGGACAGCTGGCCTCTTATGTTACATGTCTGACAGTGGATTTGTGATAAGGCGGGATGGAGCATGTCGTCCCCAGCATAGGATATTATGCTCCTGGGGCTATCCCTGCACTCTGTCTTTCACAACGTGCCTCTTGGTGAGATGGGTGAAAGCTTTTAGGGCATGCTTTGTGTTTTTTCCAACCGGAAAAAGCTGTTCAATTCAGATTGTGTCCTTGGTTACCCGAGTTGGTGACATCTGCCATCAACGTATCTGCCTTTGTCATCTCCACAGGAAAATATTCCAACTGTGGATGACATCATGCAGGCTGACACATGGTGTGATGGTCCCAGTCTTGCCACATCCTGGGCTTTGTTCAGGATTGTGTCTGTTTAGGACGTTTGTGCGGCGGCGAGTTGAACCTCACCTCTCACTTTTGTTCTCTTTTACATGCTGTACCTCTCTGCTCCATGCGTGGCAACAGGCAGTTTTACTGTCCTCTGCCCTGCAGGGCTGGTCTCATTCGATAACCATGTCTGCAATACCGAGCTACACATCCCATAGTGAGACATCTCACAAAATATTATGAAATAGAACTTTAGGTTCTTTATCTAACACGGGTTCCATGAGTAATACGTGTGAGATGTCTCACCAGACAAACCATCTTGCTTGGGTGAGTGAGAAGAGGTGCTTATTTTTAATGATGTGTGTCCCTCCATCTGCTCCTCTTACAGGAGGTGGGAGTGTCCCTAGAAGCCGGACACGTTTCACCAGCAAATCAGGATTAAAAGATTGAGATAAATACTTCTGAGGGCTGCAGATGGGAGTGCATCCCATAGTGAGACATCTCACTCATATTACTCATAGAACCGGGGTTATGTAAATAACCTAAAGATAGAAATGATCTTTATTAGAACATGAACTGAAAATACAAAGATCAGTCTTGGTCCCACATCAGACGGGAGATGACCGTAAATGATAAAATCTATAATAATAAATCTATGCATGAGGCACTAAATAATGTTTTATTCACTTATTTACAAAATGAGATTCATTAAAATGTGTGTTATCACTCATTCATTCCATCATTATGCTTTATTTTTCACAGAATTCTGAGAAAAGTGTTGTAGTCGGATAAGGGGGAAAAAAGGGGATACTTGAGCCAAAAAAGTTTGAGAACCACTGGTTTAGAATATGGGAGAAATGTAAAGTTTCAAGCCAAACACCTGCCAGGTCCTCAATGAATGCAGACCCTCAAGGGGAACCTGGAGTGCAGCCTCCTCGTGACAAATCATTCACCAAACCCACCAACAGGCCATGCCAGGTCAGCAGTGATTGATGCAACGAGTAACTGGCTTCACCTCACCATCATCCATCATCATCATCGTCATCCATCCTCAGGAGTGAGCTGAACTGGATGTTAGAGGAAAGAAAGATGGAAATGTAAACATCAAGTGCAATGCAAAGCCAGCGAGGAAAGGAGACAGAGAGGGGAAACATCCAGTCTCTCAGCACCAAACAGAGAAAGAGAGAGAGAGAAAGAGAGCGGAACAGTTGATGAATGATTGAACTAACGTGTCTTCCAATAGACTTCCCATTACATCCTCTTTTACACAAATCTTGATTCCCTATGTTTATTTATTTACTTCAGTGAAGCAGCGTGGGACCAGAAAGGAGAGGTGATGAATGGATTGGAGAGCAAAGCAGGGCAAGAGAAAACCAATGGTGTGCGTGTGTGCAAAAAACAGGCAGACACTGAGAACCCTTTCCTGATTGTTTCATGTAGTTACAGCTGCATCTTAACTTGATGATGTCACTTTGTTCATGTGTCAAAGAGCAATGTTGATGTTGTGTTCCTAGGGGATTTGAATGTGACACTGATCGGATTTAGGGCAGGCTGCAGTAGCATGTATGCTGTCAGGCACAAGGTTAAATAGTTGTATTCAGAAACTATTTAGTCCATTCTGTATTGTTTAAGATTGAATGAAAACAAAACAAAATGAAACAACGGCAGTGGTCATGAAAGTACCCGAGGCAACAAGTTTTTTTGCGAAAAAAGATTGCTGCTAGCTGATTAGCTGGTAGCCTAGCCCGGAAGCGCGAGTAAGTGACTGGCCCACTACAAGGCCGGATACGATCAGTGACGGTGAGGAGCAGAGAGCAGCACACTTCACGATGGAAGGTTTGAAGCCGTCACCCACACTAGTTTTGGACTCTGCCAACTTGTCAAAGACATGGAAAAGTTGGAAGGAAGAGTTCACATTGTACACGGACCTCACTATGCCCAGTGGGGAGGAAACAACAAAAGTAAAGTTGTTCAACTACCTCCTCTGAGAGAGAGGAAGGGAGCTTTTAATCACGCTGGAGAGTGGCAGGATGGCGCTGTTAGATGAACACTGTAATCCAAAATTAAATGAGACTTTTGAGAGATATAAGTGTTTTGTCAGAAACCAAGGACAATTTAAACAAATATGTCACAGATCTGAGAATTTTGGCCAGCACATGCAACTTTGTAGACATAAAAGACTCATTAATAAGATACTGCATTGTATGAGGTACAAATAGCTCTGCTATGAGAGAAAGACTGTTAAGAGAGGAAAACTTAATGCTGAATAAGTGCATGCAAATATGCTGAGGAGCAGAACTGTCGAGAGAGAACAGCAAAGCAATACAAGGGATGACGGTGGAAGAAATACATGCAGTAAAAAGGAGTCAAAGGAGAGAAACGAAGGATGCAACTTTTGTGGTAACCTACATGAAAAAAAACAAGCATAAATGCCCAGATTTTGGCAAGAAGTGTAAGAAATGTGGAAAAGAGAATCACTTTGCTTCAAAGTGTAAGTCCAACAAGTGGGAAAGGCAGACCAATACACACACTCTCAGAGTCAAGTGGGTCATATGTGGACATCATGAACATAATGGATGTGTGGGAAAACCAAGAGACAATCAACCAAGTGTGAAAGAGGCGCACAGTTAAAGCCAACAGCTTTTTGCAGGTATGACGTTGAATAAAAAGTTGATTGACTTCCAAATAGACTGTGGCGCTACATATAATGTGATCCTGATGCAATGCTAAATCCAGACACTACTTGAAAAGACAGAGAAAGTACTTGTGATGTCCAACAAAACCAGATTAAACCCACTGTAAAAGTGTAAAGTCAAGCTCAGAAATCCAAGAAATGAAAAGCTGTACAGACTAGAGTTCCAAGTGGTGGACCAGGATGACAGGATCCCCTTACTAGGTAGAAAAGCTAGTGAGTCAATGAAGCTTATCAAAGTGTAATATGAGAACATCCTGGCGATAGACAGCATTGTGACTTAGTAGTGTCCGGAGCAGATAAGAAAGACGGGAGGAGTTGTCAAACATGGACAAAATAAAGATGGAGTTTAAAGACATTTTCACTGGTGTAGGCTGCCTAGAAGGAGAATACAAGATTGAAATAGACAAAAGCGTCCCACCTGTGAAACTACCAAAACGCAGTGTGCCCCAGTTGCTATGATGACACCGCTCAAGGAAGAGCTAAAGGACTTGGAGAAGAGAAGCATCATTTTACCAGTCGAGCCCAGTACAGACTGGATAAGCAGTATGATGTCGGTGGCTAAACCAAATGGAAAACCAAGGATCTGCATTGACCTCAAACCACTGAAGAGGAGTCATTTCAAAGCTGATGCCAGCACTGGAGTGTTTGCCAGGGGTGTATGTCATTGCAGATGATATACTATACTCGTAACAGGGGAAGGAGACACACAGGGCAGCGCAAATGTGAGTTACAATGAGAATCTGAGACTCTTTCTTCTGAGATGCAGACAAAAGGACATTAAGTTGAATGTGGACAAATTTAAGTTAAGGAGAGAGTCTGTCCCTTACATTGGACATTTACTGACCTCAGAGGGCCTTTGGATTGACCTGGAGAAGGTACAGGCAATTAATGATTTACCCAGGCCCACAGATGTTAAAGGTATACATAGAATAGTTGGGATGCTGAACTACCTGCCAAAGCGTTGTGCTCATCTTTCAGATGACTGTGAAGTTTTGAGACAACTTACACACAAGGACAATATGTGGGAGTGGACTGAGGTGCAGCAAACAGCCTATAAGAAACTTTACAAAAGAGAGTACTTACCTGACAGTAATCAGGGTGACAGAGACAGAGCTAAAGACTGCTAACATGTTAACCTGCCTGCCCATTTCTGACGAGAGACTGTCCGCTATCCGAGATGCAACAAAAGAAGACACAAAGTTACAAAGAGTGACATAGCTGATCATAAGAGATTAGCTTAAGCACAAAAGAGACATTGCACAGGACTGTTAACACTATTTTGCATTTCAAAACGAGCTGAGCTTCCAGGACGGCATTGTGTTCAGGGGAGAAAGAGCAGTTATCCCTAACACGCTCACCCGCCGTATACACTCATCACACCTAGGAGTCGAAGGATGCCTCAGACGGACATGTGAGTGTGTGTACTGGCAGGGAATGACTGAACAGATAAATACTTTTTATGTCCAAATGTGCAGGTCTGTTAACCTTAGACAACAAAAATAGACTTTGCAGCCCCATGATGTCTCCTACAGACACTGGTCCAAAGAAGGAAGTGATCTGTTTTCGTGGCATAACAAGAACGACATGGTAGCTGTGGACTATTATTCAAACTTCTGGAAAGTCGACTATTTACCAGACACCAAAAGCATCACAGTAATCCACAAGCTGAAAGCACTTTTTGCTCATCAGGGAATACTGGTTGTGCTAATTTTCGACAATGGACCGCAGTATTCTTCACAGGAGTTTAAGACATTCAGCCGAAAGTGGGGATTTGAGCACCAAACATCTTCACCAGGATACCCACAAAGCTACGGAAAAGCTGAATCTGCGGTCAAAACAGCAAAAAGGCTCATGCAGAAAGCCACAGCTGCAGGACAAGACCCATACTCGGCTATACTGGATCATCGAAATACTCCAAGCCAAGGTCTTGACACTAATCCGGCCAAGAGACTTTTGAGTAGGAGGACCCTGACCCTTCTTCCTACGGAAGAGTCGCCGTAGGAGACCTAAAGTGACAAACAACAAACAAGGACTTATCGACAACAAACAAAGACAGGAGAAATACTACAACCGCACAGCAAGGGACATGGACTGTCTTAAAACAGGAGACAGTGTGCGAGTCCAACCCATTCGATCTTGGCAAAACTTGGAAAGCTTCAAAAGTGCTCAGACTGTTGAGCCCGAGATCGTACGAGGTGGAGCTGGAGTCTGGTAGTGTCCTGAGGAGAAACCATTGCCATCTTAGGCCCGCCAACTGCCCACCTACTCCGCCCACACATACAGAGACATTGACCAAGGCACAGACTGTAGTAACTACTGATACTACCACTGTTACTACGAGGTCTGGTCGTCAGGTTAAAACACCAACGTAACTAAAAGACTATTGTAAGTGATGATAGATTGTTTATCTTTTGGTTCCAGACTGCGGTTGCACGGTGATGTATTCTGAAAAGGGAAAAAAAATGCATGTGGAGAATTTATTATATTTTTGAGTTCAGGAATACTTGAATGTGTTTTATGAAGTGCTCTTGTTTGCATTCCAATGCAGTGAGAAGATGCACTTAAAAGAGAATGTTAATTTTGGTTAAGTAAAAACAAAATGTACTCTGAAAGGAAAAAAGGGGGGGAAAAAGAAAGGATGTGTCAAGAGAAAAGTTGATGTTGTGTTCCTAGGGGGAGCGATTTGAGTGTGACACTGACAGGATCTGGGGGGGTTGCAGTGGCATGTATGCTGTCATGCACAAGGTTAAATTACTGTAAGTTGAATTAAGAAACTATTTCGTCCATTCTGTATGGTTTAGGACTGAATGAAAACGAAACAGAATGAAACAGTTCAGGCTTTACTTTGACTGTTTAATTTTAAGAAAAGCACAGTGGACGGATTCAAATCAATGATCATCTAAAATTCTAAATGCTTAGCACTGAATCAAGGAAAACAGTTAATAGTATACCTCTACATAGGCAGCAATGAAGAAAATCTAATAGGATTTTGTTGTAATATAGAGGTGCATTAATCAAATGTATATATTAAATTCAAACCAAAAGCATGACCAAACATCTGTTTCTTAAGACCCTGTCAACTTTTCCTCTTAGTGTTTGCTTGTTGCCAGTTATTGTTTCTTTTTCCTGCTCCTTGTCAAACCCCTAAGCCCAATGTCGACTAAAGTCTGCAAGAAATAACCAATAACCACTTTGTTATCTCCAAACTGATCTGATTTTGTGCGCAGTGTAAACATGTTTGCCTCTCTAGTTTGCTTTCATACTACATGGGACCATAGATAGGTCATCTTCTGATTGAGAAGTTAGGAGTTCAAAGATCAAATTTGTTGAAGTGGTCTTGGGCAAGACGCTAAAGCCTATTTTGCAGCGCATTGAGTTTCAATAAATTATTTTGTCTTGTTTTAATGCCATTGTTTCTGTTTTCCCTTTCCCTGTATATGTTCCTATATACCAGGGGTCACCAACCTTTTTGAAACCAAGAGCTACTTTTTGATACACACCTAAATAATAATTAGGGAGATTTTCAAAAGAGCGGGGGGGGGGGGGGGGGGGTGTAGTTTGCTTTTTAAAGAGAAAATGAAATAATTCAATTTCACAGTGTTCTTTTATTTGAAAAACACATAAAGTAAAGAACAAATTCCACAGTACCCGTGCAAATGGTAAATGGTGGTAGTAGTAGAATTAATAAAATAAATAACATAAAATTAAACAAAAAAGGCATACATTGCATAAATTATCCATCAATCTATGCAATGTATGCTTGAAATAAAAATAATCAACAAAAGGAGAATTAAACATAGCCTATACAACAACGGCTATAACCATAACAGAAACACTTCCCTACACATGGTTGGATTTGATTTTCTCCAGATTTCCTCACTGACATTGTCCGGGCGGACCATCCTTCACTGAGCGTCGTTTCCGGCCGGACAATAATAACGATTACACCTCTTCTTATGCGGTGCAATCGTTATTATTATTACAACAATATTATTATTACAATAATATAATTACACCGCATAAGAAGAGGAAGAAGAGTCTTCTTCCTCTTCTTATGCGGTGTAATCGTTATTATTGTCCGGCTGGAAACGACGCTCAGTGAAGGATGGTCCGCCCGGACAATGTCGGGCAGAAATCAGGAGAAAATCGGGAGGGTTGGCAAGTATGTATTAAACACAAAAAACACTTTACATTTTAAGTGTTTATATATATGTATTGTCATTTCTAAGTTACATGTAAGTGTGATTTAAACAAGAATAGCTAAATAAATAAATCTATATATATATAAAAGCTCACTGGTAAGTGCTGCTATTTGAGCTATTTTTAGAACAGGCCAGCGGGCGACTCATCTGGTCCTTACGGGCGACCTGGTGCCCGCGGGCACCGCGTTGGTGACCCCTGCTATATACAGTATGTTTCTACACTCCCAGTGTTTATTTGTTGGATTAATGCGTAGGTTCCCCTGCTCCCACTTGTTTCCACCCAGGTGTGCATTATCTTCCTGATTCCCTTCCTGCACTATCTAAAGGTGTACTCACACAGAATCGCTCTATATCAACCTTACACAGTCTGTCTTTGTGTCTTTGGGTTTGTGTTTCGCTTTTTATTTGATTTTTAATTAAATGGACTTTCAGTCCAAAAATGAGTATCTGATGAATGTCATCATGCAGCTTTGCAGAACACTTGACAATGAGCTACCTTTTACATTAAGACTTGGATACATCAAAACATGCTGAACAGCAGCCGTCGAGGGATGAAAGTAAAGCACGTCGGACATTTTAAACTCTGAAATAATTGGTAGATTTACTGTATCAATCCAATTATCAACTGATGTGAATTTCAAGACAATGCAACAAAGAGGCCCCAGTTATCATTTGGAGTGCATGTCACATTCTTTGTTGAGAATACTGAGATTGTTTTCCAATGTAAAGATATTGAGTTTTATACTTACAGTCTTGTGAATAAAGACAATCAATTACTCTGTAGATGTTTTAATTATCAGTCTTAGACATTAATGAAGACAGATTATTTCATAATTGTCACTCCTAGACATGAATTAACAGCTTTGTATTGTTTTCAATTAATACACTTCTTCACGTAATGATGAAGGTTGTGAAAATACTATGTTTCTATGAGCTACAGTATATTTAACCAAGTATAAGATACCAGATGTTCAGGTTCTTTTATTAGAAATGTAATGAGTGGAGATCATATTTTTTCACCCTTCACTTACTTTATGACTGCACATTTGGGTGGTACTGGACTATGCCACTTGTGTCTGTTCTCAAGGCTAAATGAGTGTGAGCAGCAAGATTATTTATCTGACTGAGACAAGCTGCCGTGCCTTTAAGGCTAAACGTGTAGTCCCTGAAGACAGCAGGCATCTGTTGATATAGCTCTCTGATCTCGCACAGTTGTCTGTGAGAATCCCATTCTGTAATCAACAGTCAGTCAATATATTTTTACATATTTAACAAAAAACAGTTGTGGGCCTCAGATTTACACATAGATTAGGAATTAGTGGCAGTGTGTGCCTCTACTGAGCGACTGAAGAACTGAAAAGAAAGAACAAGAGGGTAGATCTACGTGAGATAGATAGGAGGTGTCACCAATGACCTGCATGAGGGGATTTCTGCCCATGAGGTTCTGTTAAGCCACAAGTGCCAAACTCAAGGCCCAGGGCCAAATCCGGCCTTTTAGAACATCTAGTTCGGCCCGCAGGAAAAATAGAAATGACTGAAAAAAAATGTATCATTGTGTAAATAACAAAATAATTCAGTTGCAGATACCTCAGTCCCTCCAAACACACATGGATACAATGTGTGCAAAGCTTATATTACATGACGGCAGTCATTTTTTAATCCAAAATTCATGACAAAAACTACTTTCTTTTTTCAAAACCCTACAAATGTCCTGAAATTATTCTACTAAATTAAAGAGTTGTTCATAATATCAAGGAGATGTAAGTAAATTTAAGTTTAGGGTTACTTAATACTTGGATATTGTCGGTCTCTTATTACAGTATATGTAATTTATACTTGGAAGTGTAAATAGGGCACAATAATGTTTAAATTGCTTTTTTCCCCCTCCACCTTAAATCTATGGCCCACTTGAGATCAAACTGGTCTGTATTTGGCCACTGAACTAAAATGAGTTCAACACCCCTGTGTTAGACTGTGGTTAGTTAGTGACTCTGACTTAAAAAAAATAAATAAACAGAGCTGTAAAGTATTCTGTGGTTCCTGTTTGAATGGTTCTGAGACACATGATTGATTCATTGATTCCGCTGAAAAAAAAAAAAAAAAGGTCTTGTCGCCGGCTACTCCTTGACTATGATTCCCAGATTCTGAAGTTGTAACGCCTCCTCAAAAAGATAACATGCATTAGGGTAGAGTGAGAAATAAAGACTCATGTGGGATGGATCACATTGACCTCTCGTATAACATGTGCAGCAGAGATACAGTGACTGTTTGATCTGAAGCCCCGTCAACAACACGCACTCAGGAGGCCAGGGATGTTCTGTTTGACAACTAATGAAGCACACTTCAAAGACAAGATGGCACTTGCTTCCAATTCCACTTCACGCACACACACACACACACACACAGCCACCCATGTCTCTGAATAACAATCAAAACAAATGAAACCGTGTGCGAGGGGAAACTTTTCTCATTGTCTGTTTTAATTTGAGTCTTATTTAACAAGTCGGGAATCAAACGTCAGATAAGAAGGGGGTGGGCGATGGCGAGGCAACGCGCAGAGACGACAAGAGACGCTTAGAGGGAGAGAAGAAGAAAACCACAAAGACTTCAGACTCCATCAGTGTGAAAATAGAGCAGTTTTTTTTGTTTCATCCGACAGTGAGAGGTGTCGATAATTAGGCTCTGTAAGATGTGTGCGTGCGCGTGCGTGTGTGTGTGCATCTTCTTGCCATGCATGCTGCTGAGATCATTGTAAATGCTGGGGTAATGGTTGTCAGAGTGTGACAGCTATAAATGGCCCTTTAGTTTCCTCCTCAGCTCTACATTGACTTACACCTTTTTGTCACACGCACGCACGCACACACACACGCACGCACGCACAGCAGCTACAGTACAGTGTCGAACCAGAGGATCTTGATTTTCATGTTCATTGATTTAATTATCATCAGCATAAACACACTACAGTTCTTCCGCTCGGGGGAATAACTTTGAGAACAAAGATGTTTGTGGTTCCCATGTATCTTATAAACATCCGAAAGCCCATCTGTTAGAAAGCCAAATTGACTTGTTTGACTGGATTACTATTTATTTTAAACAAATAATGTTGTGATTTTTTTTCAGGAGCATTTTTATAATGAGCAAAATAAATAAATTACAGTGATACCGATAAAAGAAGACGACTTACTGTACAAAATCTAATATTTTGTATTTCTTGAATCTGCTGTCGTCCAGACGTTTCTGAAACGCAGGAGTTACATTTCATTAAACTGCTCAAAGAGTTTGTTGATTGTTCAATCATTGACGCCAAAGGAAAATGAATTTTTAGCCAGAAAAAAGACAATAATATGGGTAAGAAAACCCATTTTGAAGAAGTGTTAAGGTGGTGGGAGATTATCAGCATATTAGAATAGCATTCCACAGAATGTCAGATGCTAATGTGCTGCTTTTAAAATCTGAAAAATGATAATTGACTCCTGAAAATAGCTTCGTAACCTTTCTATTGCTCACATAAAGCAGCGCTCCGAGTCAGGTCATAGTTCAGACAGCCCATAAAAACATTACAACTAATGTTACAACTAATGGACTCATCGTTTCACTCATAAAGGTTTGTGTGGATGAGTGAGTGCGTGCGTGCGTGCGTGTGCACGCGTTTCACATGTTCATGCCTGAGGACCATTTTCAGTTGCTTCACATTTTGTCTCAAGGGACGCAGCAGTGACTACCCAGAGTTCTTTGCATCACAGACAGCTTTATGTGATGGAGCCTTTCTCACATTACTGCGAGGCAGAGATGGATGATGGATGGATGGTTGAATGGATGGAGAAGAAAATTCAAGAACATTAAAATAAATATTCTTAAATTGTTTACTCACAATTCAAAGTTTATTTATAAGTTCTATTAATATTGCTGCTGGTCATTCGAGACATGTTCATCCTGAAAAGCCTAAAAATTTACAACTGGTCATAAAGCACATTTTCTAAACATATCATTATGAAATGACTGTGACTCCGACTCTGACTGTTTTAAATTTTACTACCCAGTAGGGGTGTACATTGCATTGAATCTGACGACAAGATACATAAGTACAAAAAAAATGTTAAACTTGCGAGGACAAGTAAATGGTAACTAACTGTAATTTAGGTACTAATATGAAAAACAAGTGGTATGTTGATCAAACTGTCAAATTATATTTTTCAAAAACGTTTTGCTAAAACAACAGATTCTGATTCCGTTAAGTTCCCAAAGCTCATATCCAGAGTTTCTGACAGGACGTCTCGATGTCCCGCCCTCAACAGCTCCACTTCCTCCCTCTGCAATCTACCAGAAGCCACGCCTCTACTTTTCTGCACGCGCGTCGAGGAACATAACAAGGTCACATTGATATAGGTCTATGGATCAGGTAAGAACCAGAATCATATTTACATGTTTGCTGTTGTGACGCGCGGCCTTGTTTCCGTGCCCTGTTCCGCATTCACTTTGATTGACAGTCTCAAAAACAGGAAGTCGAAGCCTATTGGCTGGGAGCACTCGGCAATTGTTTCCACTTGTATAGGGGTCTATAGGACGAAGGAGGGACTTATATACATTAATGTATATGAATGATCATCGGCAGTAGACCATAGTAAAAGACTAGTTAGGTATTTTTTCACATTTTAAAAGAATCATACATAAACAGGTTTCTCAAAAACTCTGGATATCAGCTTTAAATACTTTATTAAAAAAAGTTACCACAAATATCTATAAAAGTGTCCTGTATGTTTTATGAAAATAAAGTACAATCAACTTCCAAGCTAAAATGCATTGAGGAGTGAGGTAGTTTAACAAGGTCTGATGTGGTTCACTGACACCTTGTAACCAAGCAATTACGTGCTATGCAGATGTTAACTTAAAGGTATTGTGGAGGATGTTATTTTGGCTTCAAATTCCGGGGGGAAAATCAAGACTATTGGTCCTAATTCTCAATCATTCTGGTGATATGTTGACATAAGCCCGTCGTACGTGCTCGTCCCTAGCTAGTTTTCGCTTGCTGCGCATGAGCAATTTTCACTTACACATGTGCACGAGGAAAACTGGACTCGTGCACGCTCTCTCGCACACGTTTAACAGGCGTTTCCTCTTGGGAGCAGGTAGATAGTTGCGAATGTGCATTTTTTTTAAAAATGGAGAGGGTGTCTCTTTTCTAAACTTTGGGAAAATCTGAATTGTTTGATTAAAAAACATGATAAAAAAAAATCGATCTGGACATTTTTGGGACCAATACGATCATCACGCGGTGAAATATTGCAATATATCGCCAAATTTTTTTTCTCACACCCAGTTAACAATTTGTGCACATTATTATCTGCAATTATACCACAATAATGTTATAATATTAATATTATATTGGAAAATATCTACGAGAAGATATTTTTGTGGGGTAAACTAAAGGACTTGTGAAAGGTTTTTACTGTCTGAACTGACTGAATTGTTTTTTTTGTTGTTCAGCAGCTAAAATAGTAATGCACAGAAATGTATAATTGCGAGGAAGGATAACATTTCAAAACATCCTCTAAAAAAAAAAAAAAAAAAGTCTGCCAGGAATAGCTCTGTTCCTTTACAATAACAATCTATTGGCGCTGTGGGAGGAGCTTATCTCCCTCAGTGAGTAGCTGTGTAACGTGATGCTGACATATTGTCCAAAGATGTTCTGCTTATCTGGAATATCAGAAACGCTCCTTCAGCTCAACGCTTCGCCATTTTCACATCAAACTGCAGAGTTTTATGTTTGCTGCTGCTGTTGTGAGGATTTACAGCGATGCAGTCATGTCTAAGTTTACTTAAGCAGCCCCCTGGCACAGAGGCCTATCTGTCTTTGATGAGCTGACATTTATTATAAACACACTCTTTGGCCCCAAATAGCCACACTGCTATTTGAAGGTGGAACAGTTTTCCACATGCAGTGAGCTTCTGTTTGGACCTCTGCTAATGTGAGATGACAGGTAAACTTTTCAGTCTCAACCACATACAGTAGGAGCACCTTTTACTGAAAGTGTGTGTGTGTGTGTGTGTGTGTGTGTGTGTGTGTGTGTGTGTGTGTGTGTGTGGTGCCAGGGGCGTAGCACCACATTTTGGGCCCTGGGTACAAACAATCTTGTTGGGCCCCTACTGTAGTTACTGTATGTACACTGTTTTTTGTCTGAAACTATACTTTATTCTTGCATTATTATATAAGCTTTCTTTTTTTTTCTTCTTCAAAATAACATAATGACTCCATAACCATTGCTTGTATTTTAGAAATCTGTTCTACTACATTTTAGTAGTTTATTGAATATTGTGTTTGTGGAATACTTTTGCTACAATTTAGTGGCAGCTAGTAAAAATTTTCATTTTATTTCCAAGTAAGATTTGACGTGCAAAACGAATGTTCCAGCATTAAAATGCGCGAGAGTGCAGGGAGTTCATTTCAATAGAAATAATATATTGCCTAAAAAAAGATGTGATTTAAAGCTGACTTCTGAAGAAATGAGCAAGCAATTGCATTTCCTTTATTCGCCAACTGGGTTTTCCTTTCTTGATGAAAGACATGGTTTCCTGCTGCTGTCTATCTTCCGCTCCTGGTCACATCCACAGTTCAAGACTACCTGCCACAGTGCAGCAGAAGCACGTGCGGGTCGTACCATTTGCATTGTTTGAAAGGGGGTGGTAGTCAGGGCCCTGATGCAGCATGAATAATTGTTTTAGTGTCAAACTGACATTAACAACTTTTTCATTCCAATATAAATAATCCAAAAAATTTTAACATGTACCGAATACCCTTTAACCCCACCCCCCCACCCCGTCCGACGCCCATGCGTGGTGCTGTGGTGGAGTGTGACTAGGCAGTAATCAGGTCATAAACTTCATCAGAATGTGTTTTCTCTGAGGGAAGGTGATGGAGGTAGTAAAATGTTTGTTAGTTCTGTCAGCTCTACCACCATCAGCACACAGGGGCGATGGAGGTGATAAGTAGGCAAAAAATAAAAGCACAGGAAAACTCTGACACGTTGGCAAAGATCGAATGAGCAGCAGGACAAAGATAATATACGGCCTTTTTGGGGTTTGAAAGTATTTGTAGAAATGTTTTATAGAAAGTTACAGCCGTCTGTGGTGGCAGATGGTCCGAGTTTGACACATGTGACAGTCAGTAAATAAGAGTTATTGGGCTTAGCGGGGCGGGGGGTGGGCGGGGGGGCTTCTGTCCAGCAAGTCGCCAGCCCTGCAGAATCTCAGTCATCACTTGTCTCCAGTTTGTCAGTAGCAGGAGACACATGTGGTGAACAGAGACACAGTGAGACCGCAGGGTGACGATAGGCTGAGGCTGTTTAATCTGTGTGTCCATGTGTGAAAGAGCAGCAAATTATGATGTGAGGGTTGGTTTGTGGCTGCTGCTGTAGCCATAGTAACTGTTGGGAGGAAAAACATGCCAAATAAATATTATGAGTAATTTAGTTATAAAATATGCATTACACACCTTTTGGTAAATGGATTTTAATATAATAAAGACTTTTCATGTCTTACTGTGGTGATTCAGGGTTCAAAACTACATCATATGTCAAACTCAAGGACCGGGGCACCAATTCCGGCCCGTTTCTCAAATGGAGGTACATGTACCCCTAAGGGTAGGCGGAGGCACTACAGGGGGTACTTGAGACAGCGAGAGAGAGAGAGAGAGAGAGAGGTGAAAATTAACAAATAAAGTGTCAGACTTTGTCTCACCCTAGGTGTGATATGACCAGAAAACATAAAACTAAAGAAATAAATCTATTCAGGAGCCACTAAATCAGAGTTTTTCAACCTTTGGGTCACCTGAAATTTCCGAAAAATTCAAATAGATTTTTGGATTTATTATTCTTTTATTTTAATTAAAACAACACACAGTCTTGAACAACAACAACACAGTATTTCTAAACTTTTACTTTGTGAAATTTACATCTTGTTCAACAAAAAAGTTTTTTTTTTTTTTTTTAAGTTAAAAAAAAGACAGAAACTTAAATCTGAGCTCAAACATGATCAAAAACTAATTCTAGAAAAAATGTTTTTGGGGTCACGAGAAACTCTTGATATCAAAATGGGGTCACGATCCAAAAAAGGTTGGGAACCACTGCACTAAATACTGTTTCTTTTCACTATTACAAAATGAGATTTTTTTAAATGTGTGTTATCACTTGCTCATTCCATCATTACGTTCTATAGTTGTTTTTGAATAGTTTTATAAGCAAAATGTTGTAACAAAGGGGGAACTTGAGCCAAAAAAGTTTGAGAAACACTGCTTTAAAGCATCTAAATCGGCCCACGGGGAAAGTAAAAATGGCTGAAAAAACAGTGTAAATGTCCAAATAATTTAGTTGTGTATATCTCATTAGGGTTACAAAGGAGTGTAGAATACCTGGCAAATTTCCACTGGTACTTGGGAAGCTTGGGAATTTTGGCAATGTTTAAAAAAAATAAATAAATTTTCATTGATATTTATTTAAATTAAGCAGAAATTGAGAGTAATTTTAAACCACTTCATCATATCCAAGCAAAAATATATAAATATTGGCACCTATGCAAAATAATACACTGTAAAAGAAAAAACAACATTTCAACAGATGTATTTGGAAGTAGAACTTAATTAATCAAGCAGAGTTTTATTGAGTTTGTCACAAATTCAATGATTTTTCCCAAAATCCTGTTCATTCCTCAAATTATTCCAAATTAAATAAATATAGTCACCTATTGCTTGGAAAATGCTGGTGCCTTATGTACTGCATACTTTAATGTCATTTATACATGCAAATGAAATTTTTTTTTTAATTGTTCTATTCCTTATTTACTTTTTGCAACATCCTGCTCAATTCATGTGAATCTCAATAAACAAATTAAGCATAAAAACTTTCAAAAGCTAACTAACGTTGACTTTTTAAGATGTATTTATTTTTTTCGAAATGTGTTGTTGCTCTTTAAGGATACATGAATATGATTGAATTGTTATTATTGGGATAACAGTATTAAAATGTACAGATGCAACTGTAATTTAACCCAGGAACTCTTAAAACAGAGTCCATGTAGTTCAATATAGCCAAAAAACGCCTATAGAGATGAACCCGCACCAAAGATATAACCAGTTATAATTGATGCAATTATAAACATTTACAAACGTTGACATTTCAGATTAAACAGCGTGGGATTCGCTCTTCATCAGAGGTGTTTAAAAAGCAATCAAAATTTTAATAAAATCCATTTTCACATCTTCAATCTCCCCCGCCCTTACTATACACCGCTCTAAAATACGTTCAAAAAATGCAAAAGAGCACACACACACACACACACACACACACACGAGATCTCACAGTCTGAAGCTGTAAAGATTGTCAGGATGCGTTTTTGCCCCAAAGCCCATGGGCCTCGTTTTCATTTCTCATCTCCGAGAACTGAGATGCTTTCACATGTTCAACAAGTTCCGTGTGAGACTGTGTGTGTGCGTTTTGTGCGCGTGTGAATGAGTGTGTCATTAACACGCACTCAAACAGAGAACACGAAGAAGAAAAAAAAAGCACGTGTTACTGTGTGAGGAAATTCAAGCTGTTTTCTATAATGAACAACTGAAGGAGCAGAGTAGCAAACAAGGGCATAAAGGCATGAAAACACAATAATCAAAATGTGTTTTTATCAAAAAAAAAATATCAATAAGTAAGTCACACAAATGGAACCCCAAGTTTGCAGCATTTAAATTATTAAAAAATGAGACATGTTTTTGGCAATGGTTGCATGCAGGGCACACACACAGCAGAACAGTAGTCTGCAGGGAATACCATTCACACACATATTTAATTGAAATGTAAAATCTTGAAATTAAACTGTTATGAATGCACGGCAAACACCTACACAAACACACACATATTTACAACATTTCCCCAATGATTCTAGGACAGCTGGCTTTAGGCTGGCATGACTTTCACTGTGTTGTTGTTGATGTGGTTACTGTAGCTGAGGTTAACAAAATACTGTAAATTACTACAACATGTTAACCCATGTTAGACGACAGTAAATGAGCCAAGTGTGTGTGTGTGTGTACGTTGGACCGTGTGTTCATGCCCTCGTGTGTGCAGTGCAGCTTTAATTGAGCAGCAGTTGTGTGTAATAGCTGTGATATTCATCAGTATGATAATGATCTGGGTTGCCAGGTTTGGACTGAGAGGGGGGGGGGATTTGGGGTTAGAGGACATACTTTTATCTGGAGGGCACCTCCTGCACTCACTAAGGAGCCTGTAATGAGTGACAATAGCTTCTTAATGGAGCAGAGGAAGGGGAGGGGGAGGGGCTGCTTGTTTCCGTTCATCCCTGCCTTAAAATATCACCGTTCAGCTCAGAGTCCTGAACTTTATTTAATGGGTGTGACAGAAAACAACAACGGGGCAGGTTTTTTGAGGACGGAATCTCGATAAAAATGCTTTTTTTTTGTTCTTCACAAAAATCCCTCCTGAATGTATCTCTTACAGCAGGGGTGCGCAACTCCAGTCCTCGAGGGCCGGATTCCTGAGACCAACACACCTGAATCAACTGAATGACTCGTTATCAAGCTTCTGCACAGCTTGATGACAACACGTTGGTTTCAACCAGGTGTGTTGGAGCAGGGAGACAACTAAAAGTCTCAGGAACCCGGCCCTCGGGGACTGGAATGGCCTACCCCTGTCTTACAGTGTATCAGTGTTTCTCAAATGGGGGTACATGTACCACTAGAGGTACGCAATGGCACTACAGTGGATATTTGAGAGAGGGAGAGTGTGTAAATTTAACAAATAAATTGTCCGTCTCATGTGTGATATGACCAGAAATGATGAAAACTGTAGAAAAAAAACCTATTCAGGAGACACTAAATCAGTGTTTTTCAACCTTGGGGTTAGGACTCCATGTGGGGTCGCCAGAAATTTCGGAAAAATTAAAATAGATTTTTAATAATTTTCTAATTATTTTAATTGTTTTTAATATTGAAACAACAATTTTAAACAACTGTATTTCTATACTTCATCTTTGTGACATATATAGTTAAACTAAAATCCAGTAAAATATATAAATGTATATATGAGTTCAAACATGATCAAAAACTAATTCTAGAAAAAGAAATGGCTTTGGGATCACCAGAAAAACGGGGTCACGATCCAAAAAATGTTGGGTAGCACTGCACTAAATACTGCTTCTTTCCCACTTATTTACAAAATAAGATTCTCTAAAATGTGTTACCACTCGTTCATTCCATCATTATGATCTATAGTCGTTTTTAAATAGTTTCCTAAGCAAAATGTTGGACAAAGGGCGTATTTGGATTCAGAAATAAGAAAAAGGGGGAACTAGATTGAGAACCACTGTCTTACATCACCTCTCCTGTGTGCTGTCCAAAGTAGATGATGCACTCGATGTCGATCAGTCAAAGCTCTCTCTGGGTGACCATTACACACTTCAGCTATCCATGCTCCACCTTAGATCATAAAACAAATGAATGTTAGTCTGACAGTCTTTATCCTCTCCTGTAACGGTATTCTACCAAACACACCACAACACACAGAGGGACGAAGGCTTAACACACTGTGGGTCTAATGGTTTCCATAATGTGTTCAACAGCCTGTGGCCTGAAGGGACAACCCAGCGACTCCTTCCACTGGACCTAAAGAGTGACTGGAGGCTAAGATCAGGAACCCCAGCAGCTGCAGCCGCTGGTTTGTGGCCAATGGCCACCCAGTGCAAACACATGCGTTGGTGAGGGTGTTCGGGTGTGAGTTAGTTACTGAGTGAGAGGCCAGGCCAGCTGCAGGAGGCTATTCTATTCATAGTGCACCAACACGCATGTATCGCTCCTGTTCTTAGAAAAATAAAAATACATAAAATACATTTCTGTGGTGGATAGGGGTGTGCATTTTTGAATTTTCATTTAGTTTTTTGTTTTGTTTTGGAGCAGGGACAAGAAAACAAAAAAACAAAAATAACAATGATGTTCAAAATAATATATAAGATCCATGTACACTTATAATTGTAATATGTCTGCTGAAAAAAGGGAGTGGGAATTAGAAAGACATTTAATCCCACCCCCATTTCTTTATTATACAATTTTGACCATATTGCTTCTGTCTGTTTGGACTAATAGAAATACACAATAAGTACTTAACAGAATAAGGGGGAAAAAGAGGAACTAATAACCAGTAACTTAAGATATACAAGAATACAATGCAAAATACCAACAATGGTAATAAATTCCATTCATGCATTGCTATGAATCTAACGCTACGATTCACGATTTGCATGTAACGATTTCAAATTTCACCTTTACAAGTACAAAATGGTACAATATACATATCATTAATTTATTTTATTTTATTTTAAACTTGTGAGAACCATTAAAAACATCCATTCGGACATTTTTTTTGGATTGATACAATAATTGTGCAGTGAAATATTGCGATATTTCGCCAAATCGATTTTTTTCATACCACCTTAGTAGTGGACCCATTGTATTGCTCCACATAAGTTGAGTTTTCTTTACTTTCATAAAGATTAAAAACATACACATTTTTGCTTTTGCAAACATTTATTGACACTTGTTTTAAGTTGAGAACAGATCATTTCAGTAACAGCTTGATAATATCTGTTTTGTTTAAGTTGAAGCTCACCATGTTGTTTAAGCATGCAGCTCTCCCCAGCACCTGGAGAAAGTGGCGCCGCCCAAGATGGCACCTTTATAGAGGGCGGACCTAAGTGGAATCAACCACCTCATGGAGCCTCTGGGGGGGGGGAAGCTACAACCTGTTCTTTATATTTCAGTATTTACTGAAGAATATATTAGACATTCTAGTTTAGTTTATATTTGAATGTTTGATCATTTATATGGTGTCATCTGGATAAATTCATTCATTAGTTTAGTTGTGATTTTAAGAAATTATACGTTTAAATTCCCCCTTTATTTATTTGTAAGGTGAATAATATAAAGCCCTGTGGAATTATTCAGGTCAGTTAGAATGAATTAAGTTCCTGGTTTCTTTAAGTTGGTTTGAGTTTGGTCATTTCTTTTCCCTACATTTCACATTGTATTATTTTTTGTTGATGTGAGAATAAATGTGTATATTTATGTAGAAAATAAACCTTGGTTTCTTGATTCTGTTTGAAAGTACTTTAATAATGCTCAATTGGTTTATTTTAAAAAAAAAAAAAAAAGAACGTTTGTGTAGTTTTATATGTTATGGCTCCATGATCAATAAACCTATCAAAAATGCACATTAATGTGATTATGCAGAGAATACAAGAACTTTGACCATTGGTGAATATTGTTATTTTGACTACATACTATTTATTTAATGTTTAGTGCACTGTTAACTCAAATTTTACTTATTTGTGGCACAATATGGTGACTTGAAAACAAAGCCTGTGTTATTCTGGATCTTAATGGTTTAAAGCAGCAGGAATTAGTGTCTCAAACTCAAAATGACCTTTAAAACTTTTGTTATGTTAAAAAAAAAAATGACAACTTCAACTTTCGCTTTTAGTGAACTTCATATGTGCCAAACAGTGAGCAACAGCAGGCTGGGTGTAAGACAGTGAATGTTGTAGTGTAAATGACCTAATACATGAACATTTCACACATGCATTGAATGTGATGTGATCAATCAATCCACATTTATTCATTTATAAAATCCCTTTACAACACTCAAGATGACCAACGTGCTTTACAGTCAAATCAGACAAAATGAGAATAAAAAACAACTATGTAAACAACAATCAAATATGCAACAACAATCAAATGAAATCAACTGAAACATAAAATAGATAACATGTCACCACATTACTGAGTATTAAAAGCCAGTCTGAATAAATATGTTTAAAAATACCAGTCAGTGATGGTGCACATGTCAGGGGGGCAACTTGTTCCAAAGTCTGGGCCCAGAAGCTGAAAAGACCTGATAACCCCAGTGTTTGTTGTTGGCTCTGTGGACTTCCAGCAGGAACTAGTTTATGGACCTTAGCACCCTATTAGAGTTGCAGAGAGTCAGATAAGGAGGGGCAAGGCCATTGAGAGCTTTACAAACAAAAAGTTTAATGTTAAAATCAATCCTAAAAGATACTGGGAGCCTGTGGAGGGCAAAAAGGACTGGGGTGGTGTGTTGACGTCTGGGTGCGTTTGTTAAGAAACATGCTGCCGCATTTTGCACCCATTGGAGGCGGCTGAGGGATGACTAGGAAACGCCGACATAAAGTGTATTACAATAGTCTATTTGATTTATTTTATACATTGTGTGACTTGTATTTCTATTCAGCCTGCAAAGCTTCTTCCTCTATTGTTACTTCCAAAGGACCCCATCCACTGTTTGTCTATTGCCACCTGTTGGCAAAAGCTATGTATTGTTGAGAGAGAAGCTAATAAATGGTTTCAGTGGTGGGTGACATTATTATATTATAATGTATGTGCTTCAGGCTAAGCATCAAACAGCACTGTAGATCCTTACTTATTCCAAGGTCTGTTGTCTTGGTTGGTTGTTGTTTGGAAACCTTTGAATTTGATAGAAACAGTCATGTTATTAATAACCTACTGAGGTCAGGGGTCAGGCAGCAATTTTAAAAGTGAGGGTGTTCTAGGGTAGAACAACGGTCAACTCCCAATCTAGTTTATTAAAGTGATACCCAGCATGTGGCTCTTTATATCTTAATTTTAATTATTATTTCCCTAGAAAACCTTTTTCTTTACCCCTTTTCCAAAATATTTGACACTTTTTTTGTTTTTTCAGACTTTTAGCTTCCTTTTGCCAATTCTTTTTGATACTTTTATTAACTTTTTCTCAATTCTTTAACCATTTTTTTGCCACTCTTGACTGCGTTTGCCCTATTTTAGTCACTTTTCACTCTTTTCTTGCCACATTTTGGCCACGTTTGGACCATTTTTGCCACCCGTTACTCCTTTTTTTTTTGTCACTTTACTCACACATTACTCATCGCTGTTAACTTTGTTCACCTTCTCGGAATGACGGCTTCGTCAGATGGCTGGCTGTGATTGGCTTGATCACCATTCAATCAATCTCACTGGACCAATACGTTTTCGATAACGAATGCCTCTGTGAAAAGTGAGGGGGAAGAAATCTTTGCTTTTATGAAAGTGCGGGTGTCGCATCCCCCGCACTGAGGTATCACAGGACTCACAGACAGTAATGCTGAAATACTGTTTGTGTCACTTATTGTCATTTTTCTGACAACTTTAACTTTTCCTGACAATGTCATAATTAAAAAAAAAAAAAAAGCCAAACACATGCACAGCAGCTGCAGTGTTCCTTCTGGTCATCCTTCTTGTGCTCCATCTTAAACAAGTATGGTTAATGCCATACCAAACTTGGGAAAGTGCTGCTCGCCTGTCTGATCCATCTGTCGTTTGGGGCGGCATTTTGATGGCCCTCCAGGGAGATTTGCCCTTGAATACTGACGAGGGAGCGGCTTCTGTGCACATTAGCTTGGATGTATCCCTATCTATCTATCTATCTATTTATCTATCTATCTATCTTTTATTTTACCTTTTTCTTCTAACTTTGGTCGATGCTCTTCACTACCAATGCACTCATTACCTCCAGGACACACATTCTCTCATTAAAAAAAACACACACACACAAAAACAAGCCACAACTTGCCCGGCAGAAACACATTTAACCAAGCAGCCTCAGGGGAGAGCCTGGAGGTAGCTGCAGGGCAGAAAACAGAGAGAGGAATTGATGGAGGGAAGAAAGAAAAAAAAAATGCAAACATCTGAGGTCGCATTCATCACAATTCAACTTGCTTCCCATTTTGATTAAAATTGATTTAAAGTTTTGTACAAGCAATCATTTGCATTGAAGGCACATTTCACAGTGTGTGTACCTGTGGGTGTGCACGTGTTAGTATGTGTGTGTGCGTATGCGCTACACAACCATGACAGTCGTCCACTTGTTCATGTGAGCCAGGTTTTGGTGGGTTTTTTGTTTTTTTTTAAATATTTGGGCATCGTTCCCGTTTTCTTCAATGAATATGTATATAAGTGGCTGGAATTATCCAGGTTCCAGCCGCAAAGGATCCCTGATGCACACTCACACTCCTAAATACCACAAAACTGTTTAAAACAAACACTGACGCGCGTCCAAAAAATACAAAATAAGTAGGCTAAGCAAATTACATTGGCTCATCTTGTATGGATTTTCCCCTTTGCAGGATTATAAACATTAATACTAAAAGAGAAAAGGACTTACCAGGTACTGTACAAAATTTTATTCTGACATCCAAAAACATGTACTGTATGTTAGTTAGATTTGTCTCTAAATTAATTATTGGAGTGTGACTTGTGCATGTTACCTTATTTTAGCTTGTTTTTGAACTGGGGTAGGTTCCAGTATCCAGTTTGGGCCTCCTGTACATGGAACAACTTTCATAATAGTAAGAGCTCACAAACTTCTACACTGCAAAACTAAAAGTTAGAATAATGAAAATAGAAATATATAATTTCAGTTTTCTATAAAAGGTCTTAAATACAAAATGAACTTCATTTCTATTTAGTTCATTGAAGTTTAAACACTTTTTGTGTGTTTTAATCTTATGCTAAAACTGAAAACATTATCATAAAGTCTTTTTAATTATTTCATGGCTCTGAAAATAAGATGTTTTCAGTATTTCAAATGTTTTTAGTCGTTAAAAAAAAAATTATTGAAATTTCGTTCATAGTTGGGGATTATGGTGCATTAAAATCTATCGCAAAGCTACCACACACACACACACTGGTACCCAAAATATAGTCGGCACATAAGGTTTCATAGACACCTTTATTTATTTCCATTGCTCATTAAAGTAAATCACAGTAACAACTATAACTTGATAGTAGGGATGCACCGACGGCTGTATCACGCACGATGCACCAACGTGTGCACTTGTAAAACATACTTTGATACCACAGTCCGACACTACTGACACAATAGTAGCCTCAACCAATTATATTCCATTTATCATTCAGACCAATTGGTTGTGAAATTTCAATGTCATCTGTTTGGAAAAACTTAAGGGTTAGTGAGAGCAATAATAACAGTGAAGTAAAAGTAAAATATAAGTTGTATTCATTATCATTATTTATAGCATCTGTATTTGCATCAATAAGTACTCATAATGGTATTCGGTATCGGTAAGTCCACAAATCTGAGTACTCAAATTTGGACTCATTGTGGGAAAAAGTGGTATCGGACATCCCTACCAGACAGGATTGTTGTCCAATACTCAGTAATGAAGGCTGACAGAACATTATGGCATTCTACAGCAACACAGATGAGATACATTATCCCAAGTTCTTTAAATGTCATTGGATACACTGTTACTAATAAATTCTGGCCCTCGGGTCAAAATAGTTGATCATCCCTGCTGTGCACTTGTCAAAATCCATTAAATGTAAACGTAGTAATGTAAACATTTATTGCAGGTTCATGCACAGAGCGAATCGTCATGTTGGAGCAACTAATTCAGATTTTAGTGTGCTTTTATGTTGCCTTTATGGTTTCTGAATCTGGTTGTTTTGCATTACCAGTGTGGCAGTATTTGTGCTTACAATAAAGCTCGGGGTGTTTTTCCTTTTTTAACTGAATTTGACTGCAGGGTCTGTGCAGTAGGTAGAAGCAGCCATTGTGAAACAGCAAACTTTAGGACAGGAAAAGTTGAACACACGTGAGCGCACTCCTAATTGAGGTTAGCATCTACACGTTTGTTTTTACGCGCAATTAGTGGCACGGTAATTTCTTTATTTCACCTCAGACTGTGGTGCAAGTCTGGAGGCACACACACACACAAATCCTTATTTTAAATAACAAGTATTTTAACACGTGCATACACAGGTTTACAAGTGCTGCTGCACTGTAAAGTGTGACAGTGATGTGGCGCATCATTACAGAGAGACAAAGCAAACTATTTTTGCTCTGCAAAAAACAAAACAGGATTCAACACTTTGTAGCACTCTGTTCGGAGACAAAGCATAAACAAGCAGTATAATTATGGGCTCATTTTGAGACAAACAACCAACGTCTGTGTGGTTGTGCGTCTGTCTGCGGTTGTGTGTGCAAACACAACTATGTTCTCTATCAGGGATGAGATGAGAGGAAGAGGATGAAAGACACGCTGTCTTACTTGGCAGATGACAAATAGATGACAGCGAGCACAAACACACTGATTCACTAGCACACTCGTGTTTGTGTGTATAAATGTATGTATAAGTATAATATACTCTCACGCACACGCATGACTTAAAAACCCACAATCCAAACAAATTTGTTTGAGAAGTGACAGAAGTCTCACACTGTCATTACACAGCTCACGGCTGTCATTTAACCGTTTCTCATCAGTGCATCACACAGAAATGTGTCCTCGCACACACACACACACACTCACACATACACAATAACTCACACACACACAGAAAAGCATAGCAGGCTGACAAACTGTGTGAACGCACAACCAGGGACACACAAACCCTCGTGTGTGGCTACAAAACAAACTGCCTTTTTAGCTCTGATGAAGCTCCAGCAGCAAGTGCTAATGAATACAAACATGGATATGATGGATAAAAGAAATATGCTCATATGGGGTAATATTAGCATCAAAAACTGTCACATCTCTTTTCTCAGGGGACCGAAACATCACAAGTACAAATGTGATGGGTTGTGCTTTTTTTTTGGTGTAAATAATATAAAGCAATCCAACACGTCCATACATCAGACATACTTCAAACCAAAGTTATCATGTTTTGTAAAAAAAAAAAAAACCTATCAACATTTCAGGATTCATTTATTTGCTTTCTTTTTTCAAGTTCGCATCAGTGATGAGCTTTAAGTGAATTTAATCAAACATATCTTTGTATGGAGCAGTCAGGAGATCAAGGAGAAAGGCTAATTTTTGATTTAACCCAACACAAACTGGTTGAGGTGCCTGTTGCTACACAAACCAGTAGGTGTTTTTCTTCTATAATTTAACCTATAACAGTGTTGCAATATATCATTTAATTTAGCCTTTACTAAACTATAAAGAAACAAGTGAAAAGCCTATTTTTCAATAGGGTCATCATTGATAAAACAGCTGGAAGTTTAATAACACTCTAGGGCTCTCCCTATTGGCTGCATCAGTTTATGTGGTCTGCCTGTTTTCTTGTCTTTTTTTTTCTTCTTCTTGATAAATATTATTATTATTTTAAATCTATTTATGACCTAGCTCTGTGTTTAAAATGTTTGTATTTTTGTGAGCCTTAAAGGGATAATGAGCAGAACCAGACTGCCCCCTATTGTGTCAGACAGGGCAAGACACAACATACAAACATACAGGGAAATATGTTTTTTTTTATATATATATATATATATACAGCTCTGTTGTTTGTTTGTTTGTATGTTTGTTTTCCCATATTTCTGTTTAAAGGTCAATAGGAATATTTCAAAGATATATAAATATTTAAAATTACAAAATATTTCATTTTGATTTCTTTATAAAATTTGGTGGCTTTTTTGGTATTTTGTCTGATCAATATAAGGAACTTGAAGTTAACAGTGAACGAGAGACATTCCATTTACTAGTATAAATAAAATATTTACCCATTAACACTCTACAGTTTATGCCTCAAGGTATAAAATTGTTTTAAAAAGTCTGTTTGTGTGTTTTTAAAAAAAAAAAAAAAAAAGATGCACATATTGTGTTTATTGGTAATACATTAAACAAATTTTTTGTAATATAAATTTCCACTACTAGTACCCTTTAATGTTTAACGTTTAACAATTTTGCTGTTAAATATTTTTCAAAAAGGTTTGTAAGATATACAGAGAAAAAAAACCCAACTAAAACAAAACCGATTTGATATAATTTATATACAGGAAAATAAGCTCTCAATCAATGTAAGTTCTAAGTAATTATTGTTACTTTGGAAAAACTCAAAATTGATTTGAATTCGATATTGGATTGACTTCTTAGCCAATGGGAGAAAATGCATATATGTTTTGTATAAAAGGATGGCATATGCATTAAAAAAATGCCTAGAGCTTAAACATGCGGAAGGCCTTCTTGACTACTTTTTGATCATTAACATTAAACTATAGGTCATTTACATAACCCCGGATCTCTGAGTAATATGAGTGAGATGTCTCACTATGGGATATACGCCTCTGCGTCATATCTCAGAAGCTCCATCTCATCACGCCGATCCTGATTGGCTGGTGAAACGTATTCATCCACCACAGGTAGTCCTGCCTACTATAAGTAGAGTGGGCAGAATGCAGCACCATTCAATAAGCAATTCTCTTCTCACTCAGCGAGCAAGAAGGGCTGTCTGGTGAGACATCTCACTCATATTACTCAATGAACCGGGTTTATGTAAATAACCCATAGTTCTCTTTCATAACATTTGTTTCTATGTCTCACTATGGGATATCATAGCTCCCGTATTGCAGACAAGCTTATTGCGCACTGTTCCGATTAGGACCGGAGAACCGCCCATGCCACAAAGCGGAAACATCCAACAGGTAAAACCAGACAAAAGTCATGGGCGAGGACCAACTCGCCACTGCACAAATGTCCTGAACAGACACTCCCCTGAACAAGGCCAAGGATGTGGCTAAACCCCGAGTCGAATGAGCACACAGCAGGCGGCTGCAGACCCTGACTAGCATAAGCCACGGCAATCTCAGCCCGAGCCGGGGTGACAAAGATGTCGTTCTCTTCTTCCTCTGAGATGAGGAATTCAGAGGTCATTGTCGTCTCCACAGTTCAAATCCAAAATGTCCTTTCCGGTTGGAGGGACAAAAACAATGTCAGACTGTGAGCCTTAGCTGGGCCACGCAGGTTCCCGTCTCCATCCTCTCTTCAGCGCTGAGAGTGGGGAAGAGGGGTCCCTGCTCTGCCAGGCTGTTTTGGCACGCCAGCCGCCTACGGAGGCTCTTCGCTGTAAAGGCTGCACAGTGGAGGCAGGAGCCAGGGGCGTCCAGGGCCTGCTGGGCATGTTCCAGCCCAAGGCACTTGGAGCAGACCTGGTGTATATCTCGGGCCCAGATTTTCTTCCCACACCTGCAGAGGCGAGCCTCCACGCCTCCAGCTCCGCTGGTGTGTGAGGCTTTTCCCTCCATCCTCCTCTTCTGTGCTGGGGTGCAGCAGAAAGGAGAAGCTAGTTAGCGCTAGCACGTGGCTGCTAGCCGTTAAGCTAGCTGAAGGCCGACAACCAGTGCCTGGGGACCGTGTGGGGTGGCAAGGACGATCTCGGAACCGAGCCACCAACTGGGGTGTTGGGTCCGGTGCTCTACAGCCTTGGGGCGGTGTCGAGCGTTTGCAGTGAGCCCAGACAAAGACAGGGGTGTCAGCGGTCAGCTGTTGACAGCTGTGGGGGGCGTCAAAGCAGTATAGTTCCGAGCATGGGAGCAGGGAAAATACTGGTCGACCTGAGGTGGTCGGCAAAAAATGATACCAACAACAGCGTCCGGCGACAGAAACCAATAAGGGTCCACCTGTGGACGGTTCAGCTTCTGTGGCTAGAAGCTTCTTGAGTGAGAAGAGGAATTTGAATGGTGCTGCATTCTCCGCCCACTCTACTTATAGAAGGCAGGACTACCTGAGGCAGATTAATACATTTCACCAGTCAATCAGGATTGGCCTGATGAGACAGAGCTTCTGAGATATGACGCAGAGGCGTATATTCCATAGTGAAACATCGAAACGAATGTTATGAAAGAGAACTTTCAGTTTTTTTCAATGTTTCTCACCAAAATGAGTTCTCTCATCTACCCATTTTACTCCGGAAGTATTAAAAGTTGATCTGTATTTGTGTTCCAGAACAAAAAGAGAGAAAGTTGGAGCCAGTAAGAGATAAATAAACAACCACTGGGACAAAGTATAGATGACATATGAGCTTCAACAACAGAGAGCTGAGAGTGGAGATTGATGGCTGGCTGTGTGAGAGATGGAGGGTAGATGAGGGAAATCTCAAACAAGACACAAAGCTGGCAGCAAAAGTGAGTCAGAGGTTGAAAGAGATGTGAAGAAGAAAAAGAAGAAAACCTGTTCATCTTTTCTTTTTTTTTCACTTACAATCTCGGTGTCTTGGCCAATTGACAACTCTGCAGGAATTGGACGACCATCTGTCCGCTGGAACTGTCCTCTACCTTCAACATCTTTGTCCTCCTCACTCTGCTCCAACTCTTCTCCACCTCCTCCCCCTCCTCCTCCTCCTCACTCTGCTCCATTTTAAAGGAATGTGAAAGAAAGCAAATCAGACGCAGCCAAATGACAGGCAGGATGCTAATACGCTAATATGCTAATACGCTAATATGCTAATCAGGCTTTGCTCTTTGCGCTATCTGATATTTGAAAGTGTGTGTGTGTGTGTGTGTGTGTGTGTGTGTGTGTGTGTGTGTGTGTGTGTGTGTGTGTGTGTGTGTGTGTGTGTGTGTGTGTGTGTGTGTGTGCGTGTGTGTGTGTGTGTGTGTGTGTCAATGTGACAGCCCCAGGGTAATAAAACAATACAAAGAGAGCTTTAGGCCTGCTGGGCCCGCAACACCACTTGAATACAAAATTACCAGAGGGAAAATGACCAAGTGTGTGCGTGTGTGTGTGTACTTGTGTGCGTGTGCGTGTGTGTGAAGATGGCCTTGTTTTTCCAGTAATGACAGTTGCCCTGTGGCGCGTGATTTTAAATGTAAGGGAACTATTCAACAACAGCTTGTGTAACAAACAGAATTGTGAATATTTTGTATTCATTCTACTTGTTTTTTTTTTTAGAAGAAAAAAAAACCAAAAAAAAACAGGAAAACAAAAGCAACAAAATAAGGAAAAATAGAGAAAATCAAGAAAAATAGAAGAAATAAGGATGAGGGGTGCATGAAAAGAACCAAGAAGTTTGTGTTAAAAAATGAAACAGAGAGATATTTGTATGGTTAAAATGCTATTTTCATAACTTTCACTTTACGTGAGCTTACACACCTTTTATTTCTTCTCGCTAATTATATCTCCTAACACACTCAACTGTCAGCTAACCCCATCCCTTAATGGACCATACTCACAATTACTACTGATTAATCTACTACTTAACACTTTGACCCCACTTTGCCAACACACATGTAAACACACTCCCAGTTCTCGTCCTGAGGGAGCCTCCATACTTTCGGAGTGGCACTACAGTTCAACCTAGGGAGGCCCACAGGGACCAAGAGAGGGAAGAGGCCCCGAGGGAGGATGGGAGGGTACATTAGAAAAAAAAAAGGAGAGAAAGATTCATGCTTTTATGAAAAACCAGGAGAACACGGCATTAATAAGGTATAACTAAACTGGATATTAAAATCCAGCAAGGCAGCACAAAATTATTTGGACACGGCCTATACACTCGCAATTAATAGAGCCTACAGGTCAGTCATTTTCAACCATGTGTCAGCCTACTTCTTAATGTGCTATGTAGTAGTGCACAATTTTACTTCATTGGCCCAAAAAGGAAAGGTATACTATTCTGTCAATGCAATTACTTTAATATTGCCGACAGTTTCTGCATTTATTGCAGCGTATGTGTGTAATGGCTACTGTAATGGTCAGTCTTTGGTGTTTGATGATACACTGTCATTTTCTGACCCTTCAAATTCAGCTAAGTTTCCATAACACATATTAAAAGACACAATACCGGTACTTTGATGCCGCCATGCCAATAGGTGGCAGTCGGCAGCACAACAAGGCTACAAATGTAACGTTTTATTTAGTGTTGATTGTTGAACATTGGGAATTTGGGTTGTTCAACAACTCAAAGAAGTGTCTTCTTTCCCAGATAGATTTTCATCCTTTCCTTTTCTATCTTAAAGATCCAGTATTATGCTATTTTTCACTCAACTCCAGAAATAGTCCATATAAGATGATAGTTTATTGTTTTGTCCAACCGCTGCGTCGCATTGGGTCACAAACACATCAGATCATGTCATAAAGGCGATACGAGGTGGTGTAAGGGCTACTAAAAATGAAACTGATTGTGAGTGCTCACGCTGCGCTTTGGCTTATCCTTAAAGCTGATATTTGGAGCTTGTGAGAAATCTATGTTTATGTATGTTCGCCTGCCAGTGGTCATTCATGTACATTAATGTATATAAGTCCCTCCTTCATCCTATAGACCCCTATACAAATGGAAACTATCACCATGTGTGCACAGCCAATAGGCTTCGACTTCATGTTTTTGAGACTGTCATTTTAAAGTGAATGCGGAAATGTGTAGGAATCAAGGCCGTGCGTCACAACAGCAAACAGGTAATTATGATTCTGGCTCTTACCTGACCCATAGACCTATATCAATGCAACCTTGTTATGTTCTGCGATGCACGTGCAGAAAAGTAGAGGTGTGGCTTCCGGTAGATTGGGAGAGGCAGTGGGAGGAAGTGAGGCTGTTTAGGGCGGGACAGCTAGAAGTTTCTCAGAAACATCTAGAAACTGAACGCAAAGATATGAACTGTGATATTAACTGTAATATCAACCTGTCTTTGCTATGTTAGTTTTACCTCTGAGGTAGTTTGAGAGGGAGGAGCTCACATTCTTATGTAGGGTAGGAGGAGCCAGGATTGTCAGGAGGAGGAGTTTCCACCTTATGACGCATAAGGGGGGAAAAATCCAACCCGCCCGTTTGGAGCTGACTTTTTACAAAATGTGGAATAACAAGGGAGGGAGGAAACAGAACTTTTTGAGGTTTGGCCCTCTATATGAGGCTAAAGGAATGTATATCACTGTAGCAAAACATTATAAAGATTTTTTTTTCATAATACTGCCCCTTTAATACACTTCACTTACAAGTAAGTAAATAATATACCATAAGTTTAGCCACTTACTGTAAGAGGCAAAAAAAAAAGGTTATCAGTTTTAGCCCAATTTGTGAGCCTCTACATACAGTACGTGCTGATAATAACTGGTTAATGCAGCCAAAAACAACACCCTCACTGCAATGTTAATGAGCCGAGAGATTTGGACATAATGCTTCAACAATGGGCTGACATGTTGGAAAACATACCAGATACATTTCTCATACTATACAAAAGTTTTTTTGTACTGTTTTAACGATATTGATATCGAGGTTATTTTATGTGAACTATTTAGAATGATTAAAATCTCCTTAGTGCATATTAATCAGATGATGTCAGGTTAGATCTAATTTTCCCTAAGAAAATATGTTCTGATAATTGCGGGGTTGTTATTATTGGGCCGACACTGTCTATTAATGGTGTTAATATTGCGTGAATATTTTCATCGATGCCAGAAATCACCCCAGTGGGACAGGACTGGGAGATTTTGAGGTGTGTTGGACCAAAGCTGGACCAAAAGAATGTAAAACTCATTTTTTTTCACTTGTTTATAGAGCAAATGCTGCTGTGTGGACTTACAAAGAGAAATAATCAGACTGATCCACCAGATTTAAGAATTTAACAGTTTGCTTGTTTGTTACAAAATTTGAGGCACAATTGTTTGTATGATATGTGATGAAAACTTGCAAAGAAATTAAAGACTGATTCTTTGGAAGTTACATTTTATAAAAAAGAGCAAAAGAGGGATTTATTCTATTTTTTTTTTTTTTTTTTAAGTTTTGAAATGTTTCAGAAAGTTTGCTCTATGGACAATGTGATCAAGCTCTGCAAAGATCACGAGAGGGAAGAAGGGAAGAAACCGAATGACAAAGAACATAAAAGTCAAAGTGGGATTCAAAAAGGTCATACTTTATAAATTTTGTTGCAATGGGGGGCCCTGAACGTTTTTCATTCTTCAAAGGGGAGCGCATCTGAAAAGGTTTGGGGACCACTAGTCTAAGCCAATCGCATTCTATACACAAAATGTAAACCTGCCAGTATGTACATGAATCCAACACATTTATACCCTCGAGGTGGGATGCACCACCTTCACCCAGGACAGGAAATAAAGGGAAGGTTTAGAAACATTAAATAAGTAATGAAAGAAAAATGACACAAAGATGCACCAAAGCAAGAGAAGCTGACAAGTATGAGATTTTTGGTCATGTTGTTGATGTAACGTGTTTGTTGATTATTTTAATTTGATTTGGCGACCGTGGCTCAGGTGGAAGTGGGTCGTCTTCTGATCGAGAGGTTGGGGTTTCGATCCCAGTACCTCACTATGTGTCGAAGTGTCCTTGGGCAAGACACTGAACCCTAAGTTGCTCCCAGTGGTCGACAAGCACCTTGCATGGCAGTCCTGTCCCACTGGTGTGTGAATGTGAGAGTGATTGGGTGAATGAGCTGATATGTAAAGCGCTTTGAGACTGCTTCAGTGTGGTGATAAAGCGCTATATAAAATCAAGTCCATTCAAGTCCATTTTACTGATGATTTTAAATGTTGTTATTGTTTTTAAGCTGTTGAATGCACTTTTTGATCCTGTAAAGCACATAGAGTTGCCTTGTGTATGAAATGAGCTATATAAATACATTTGCCTTGCCTATGAGTCATTCATCTTCTAAATCAACATTTCCTACATGGTTATAGAAGGTGTTGGAACTTATCCCGGCTGACTTAGACTGTAAGGTGATACGCATATAACTAAAGTCACACACTGCTTTATTAAAACCATCAATGTACACAGTTGAATTTGGGAAGAAAAAAAAAACAATAAAAAAATTTTGAAAAAAGTTCATTGCTTCTACAACCAATGCAGTTTCACAATAACATACTGTCTCACTTAAAACACAAGCTCAACCAGAAAGCTGGGAAGAAAAGTGCAGAGAACAATTCAAATATAATGTCAGTGTTTAAGGAATGCATGTGCACGTGTATCTGCACGCTTGTGTGTGCGTGTGTGTGTGTGTGTGCGTGCGTGCGTGCGTGGCCTGGGTGCAGTCCAACTAATGAGATATTGACTCTGTTGTGAATGTGGTACATTGTTTATCCCACTTATTTATTTATGAGTGTTTAATATGTGAGTTTAGCTGAGTTTCCACAAACCCACAGAGAGCAAGCAGGGCACACACACACACACACACACAGATCAATATGCAACATTAACTCAGGATTGAGTTAAAAGTTGTTTTCATTTCTTAAAAAAACACAGATGTGCTCTGCACCCCCTCGCTTGCTTATGATCGATGCCGCTGGTGCTCCTTACCTCTGTGTGTAGCCCCCCCACTCATGCATCACACCCCACCCCACCCTTTCTTCTTCCTGCCTCTCTCCTGGCTGTGTCAGCAGTACCTGGGCCTTTGTGTCTCATTCACATCATCTTGTTAAAAATTAAAGTGATTCTACTTCCCTCCATCTTTTAATGCTAATCTGTTCCCTGTTGGACCTGTATGCAGATGAGACGCAAATACAACCAAACCTGATGAATAATGATGAAGCTGACACACACACACACACACACACACACACACACACACACACGCACACACACACACACACACACACACACACACACACACACACACACACACACACACACACACACACACACGAGCAGCCTTGTAATGCCCTGTGGTTTACCTGTCTGTCTGTCAATCAAAGCAGTGACCCAGTGGAGAGTGTGTGTGTGTGTGTGCGTGTGTGTGTGTGTGTGTGTGTGTGTGTAATGCAAATTAAAATAACTTTTAAAACCAAAAATAAGATAAAAACAATTGATTTGATAATAACATGTAACTCGGTTTTTGGGTACAACTTGCATTTTAGAGACAATCTATGATAATTAGCATTCGCTAGTTTCCTGATTACTACTTTCTTTTACCTGGTCATGATGCACCTTTTGGTAAATAAGTATTTACAATAAGTATTAATGAGTATATTATCATTTTAGTTAATAATAAGTTATATTAAACATCATCAAACCATCATATAATCAAATGTCATTGCTCTTTAGTTTACTAGTCCTCCCTCAGTGAAAGGAGTTGATTTATGGAATGGTTTACCTAATCAACTTAAAGGCTGCAAAATTATTCATGCATTTAAAAAAATCTTTAAGTTAAAAGTCATGGAAAAGTATAGTACACTTGAATATGTGTTCTAAATGTTTATAATGACAGAAGAAATAAACTACTACTAAACTAACCTTCATAACAGACACGTAATGGGACTGATCAGTAAAACCTGGTTTTATCATCAGTCGTGTCATTAACCCAACGTGCTGTATGACAGAAGGCTGTGATCAGTTCTTTTACAGTCATTCAATGCAGAATATCCAATATTCATTCAGTGTATTAGTGCACGGTGTAATCAAATGTTTCACTTTGATCAACAACAAACACTAATGTCAAGCAGGACTTTCTCAAATGTGGCTGCTTTACTATAATGGGAACCAAAACATCCAAGAATAGATGTTTATTATACTTATTACTTAGTTTATCCAAAAGTCACTGAACTCTGAACCCCATAAAAGTGTTTGTCTTCTCCCTACAAACATTGCTGCCCTCTATGAACATCTCTAAGCAGCCAAAGGGGAATTCCCTTTTGCCCAACTGGGAGATCAATTACTGTGTTTCCTAAATCACTCATTTTGTGAAGTCTGCTGAATAAACAAACAGATGCTAAATGAAACTTTGGAATGATCTAAAATATTATAATCACTCACAAAAAGGCTTCTTATGTACAGTAATGAGACCAAAACAAGAAAAAAAAAAAATCATGTGATACTCAAAGAATTGGATGATTTCCTCTTGTTATTGACACAATAGAATAGTTGGTTTATACAGGAACATTTATATCTTTACTGCTACTACTACCAAAATCTTAATCTTAATGAAAATATACAATATCAATATGATATATTATAATATGTCAAACACTGTTGAAAGGAACCGGCCTTTAGTGATGCTATTTCCAAAGCTCTGTCCACTTCATGTGTTTAATGTTTTTAGAATAAACAGAAACTATACACACTACAAGTTAATTCTGTTCATCTCTATGTAAAGGACTTGTGTTATAGTTTTTTGCATGTTGGATTACTTGACAAGTTGATGTAATCCAATGAAATTTACTTTCTAATCACAATCTGACCATAAACAACAGATTAACTTCTATATATTCTTCAGTACTTTTAATCCCTTTTCTTTGTATGGAGGTGATAAATGAGCACTGAGGCGTTGCACTCCTTCACATTACATGGTGCAACATGGTGAGAGTAACTCAGGAGTGTGAGTCCTGTTCCACAGTCCAACTATTTTATGGTCTGGTAAACCAGGTGAGAAGAGATTGAGTGCTTGACATTTTCAGAACTTCTGTAGTGTGGTGGGCTCCCTCTCTATCCATACATCATGATTTCTGACCATAATAGCAAACTGTTGCATAAAAATACACACACACGCACGCACGCACGCACACACGCACAGCTGCAGAGTGGGCTGCTTCCTGTGTGCCGTTCTCAGTGTGTCCACATTACTGTTCCATCTGCGCAGGCATTTCCTGTCCAACCTTAAAATCAGGCCCTCTGCCACCAGTGTCACCTCACACACACACACACACACGTTTCCTTGCATGTTTGTGTGCGTTTAAAAACAATACACACTTTCCACTCATTTCCATTCCAAGGCCCATCCACGAACAAACACACACAACAACCCGACATGTACACTTTGGCTCTGGCTAGTGTCCAAATTAAAGAGCAACTTGGCAAAAACAACCACAAGTGGAAGATATTTGTGTATAAACCTGTAATTATCAGTTATGAAAGCTATGGGGGGGGAATCACAGCATTGTTTGCATGATTAAACGCTCCCGTACAACACAATCCACTGCTTTACAAGCATCCTGAATTGCTCTAATCTGCCACCTTCACACTGAGGAGCCGTGATGTCATCAATGAGCAACCCAGCACTCAAACGTCAGCCAGCGTTCCCAAAACAGCGGCCACATGTGTTTTTATTCAGCAGCAAAATTATAGCAGAAAAGGTCAGGTCACGTATAGTTTACAATAACATTATTCATGTAAGGGGAAAATGGAAATGATCACTGTCAGTGACTTCACTCTGTTTATGCAAGCACGTCCTGAATGCATTGATATCGCGAGCCAGCAGAGCACACAATGCACCCATACATACACCGAGCCAGAACAAAACACACAATAATTACATGAAGTGGAATTCATAAGGTGATGGAGAGAAGCGAAGCCAAGGTCCGACAATTAGCAAAGATTTAAAATAACAGCTCAAGGCCCGAGGTGCAGCGTTAAAGCACAGGAGACATAATGAGG
Source organism: Gouania willdenowi (assembly GCF_900634775.1). Lineage (NCBI taxonomy): Eukaryota > Metazoa > Chordata > Actinopteri > Blenniiformes > Gobiesocidae > Gouania > Gouania willdenowi. Next base: position 12,965,280 of record NC_041057.1, read on the forward strand.
GTCGAAGTTATGATTCCAACTCGCTGAAGAAACATGGACTAAGTTATACTGTTTGGATATTTAATGCCAAAAGATTACGAGTCAAGGCACTAGTTGTGTTTAATACCGACTTGATGAGGTATAATAATTAAAATGTAGCTTGTTAAAGCGTGGCAGTTTAAAAAGTCTGGCTGATGATTGTGTTTCAGGACCAGAGACAAGAGAACTGGACACTACAGTTATTTGTGTTATGGAAAACTTGCACAAGTGAACAATTGTAGTTACTGTACGTGTACAAATCTGTGTCACATGTATGTACATGCTAGCAAGTAATTAAATAGATTAAGTAGTTTACACTCAAAGTCATAGAAAAAGTTCTATTAACTTATTTGTGACAAGTTGGTTTAACATTTTCTTCCTTTTTAAGTAATTTTATCAAATCATTTTTGAGTAAATAGAACTATATTTGTTCATAAGTAAGCAAAACCTAATAGAATTCAGTAATTACATGCTAAGAATGATAGAGTCCTGTCATTTCTGTTGTTTCAAATAGGTATTATTTAAAAAATAAACTTCATCCATATAGTACTTTAATTTAACTGTTATCAAAAAGTACAAGTAGCCAGTGATCCAACCTTTTCACTTCTGGGAAATTTTGACTTTTAAGGTAATCATCTTAAAAAAATTTGAGGTAATCAAATGAGTTCTGGTTTGTTATTCAGGTTTACAGTGAATGCATGTTTTTTAGGTCATTCATTAAAGACTCCATTTTTAGCAGTGATAAGTCGTCATCCTGCTGAATAAAACCAGACTTGCGTGTGAGTGTTGCACTTACAGTTTCTATGAATAAAAAGGATTTATCATCAGGATAGGATACAGATCCACTGTCCCCACGGGAGATTACATTTGCATGGCTGAGGCTTGTTATTCCTATTGAATATGTTCATTTGTAGCTTTAGCTTCCATCTAGTGAACTGTATTGTTCGACACTTTTCATAAACATTAAAGACTTTTTTTTTTTGTTACATTTTCTCCCATCCAAAGCTATTGCACATGTGGGAATCTAAACTACTGTACTAAACACATGGTTCACACAGTGTAAAAGGCCTCTCTGATGCTGTTAATGGACCGGACCAGTGAATATAGCACCGAAGGCACTGACTTTCCCATGGCTGATCATCATCTACAGTCATGGATTGCTTCCAGCGAATCCAACTCACCCACCATCACCACCGCTCCCAGCAAAACAACGCCGGAAAACAATTCAAACAATTCACAGTTTCCCATTATGTTCTCTTTCAGCATATGGTTCCAATCAGCAGTGTGTGTGTGTGTGTGTGTGTGTGTGTGTGTGTGTGCGTGTGTGTGTGCATGTCTTAAAGCTCTTTGTTATACTAGATCTCTCTCTCTCTCTCTATTTTAGTACTGCTTTTCTTGGCTTTGAGTCAGACTTCAAGCTGACTAAGAGGTCTTTTTCCCAAGCGATCTCTGGTTTGGACTCCAGGGAAAACACTCACACAGAAATCCTTTTTCAGCACTTTATTCTCTCCATGACAGTTCTAACTAAGCCTTATGTTCCCTTCTACTAAAGGCGAGTCATTATATCTGTTCACATCAATTGACATGGAAAATTGTCAATTGTGCGTCTGCTGACCTCATACTATCAGAGAATCAAAAGATCTCTCAGTCATTCATCAATAACACCAGGTACATGTAGCTCTCTATAGTAGTTATGGTTATTGCACACTGACCTACAGGTAGGCCTACTACAGGCACCATTATGAACCACACTAGACTAGTATAATGACCAAAATTGGTATTTGGCAATAGATGTTTTGAAAAAAAGCATTGTCTAGGCAATTTCTTCTTGCGGTGAGACTAAAACTGTGTGTAGGTTTTGTTAGAGAGAAGAATATATTTGTATTCTGGCATGAACTAGGAACTATCCCACTGTCACTAAATGCTTGTTCATGTGGCTCTTGTTGGGTTTTCTTTCTTACGATGAACTTTTAAGCGCTTTGAGATGACTTTGTTGTAATTTGCGCTACATAAATAAAGTTGAATTGAATTAGCAGCAACTCGACTAGTGTGGTGCTTTCATGGGTTTTGATATTGGGATGTAAAGGTAAATTGCAGTAATTTTTGCTGAACTACTGAACAAAAAGTGTTTATGAAGACAATAATTATAATGTTCATACTTTATTGATAATAGATTATCCCTGCATTATGGCACAATCTGTATGTTGTCAACTTGTCTCCCTCCACCAGCTTGACAAGATTCTTGGTTTCCAAAGTAAATTTACGGTATATTTAAGTTTTTACTTATTTATTTTAGCAACAACCCTTTGTAAAGACTTTAAAAAAACATTTAAAAAAAAAAAAAGTGTCTTCTTTAATGGAGAATTCAGAAGGAAAAACAAAAGTAAACAAAACCAGAACCTGGAAAACAGGATTACAGCGCCATCTAGTGTTATGGTACAGTGACCCACCTCCAGTGCATGGAATAGGCAAATGTAACTCAAACTGTAAAAGCTGCTTTATAGCTCTGAACTATTATCACCTGCCAGAAACATCAGAATCAGAATCATATCCTTAACCCAAGAGGAATTAAAGGACCAGACTGCTTCACTAACCACATAATAATCAGGTCTAAGTAGCCTTTAAACTGAGAAAAACTACAACAAAAATGGAGGAAGACTAAAACCAATCTGAATGTAGAAAAGCTGAAAAATAATTAGGCTATAGGCAGGAGTTAGATGAACAGCTAACAATGCTGTGATCCAATGATGAGACAAGTCTGCAGGAAGACTGGGAACATCTGAAGTCAACAACCTACGAGACAGCTAGAAGTGTTCTGGTAAAGCCAAAAATAAACATCAGAATTGGTTTGATGAATATAACATACGACTACGGACCCTCCTTATTAAACTCAACATGGGAAGAACCAAAAGAATACAACGAGACTGATGTAGATGCAGTGATCATCATAAAGGATGAGAAACACCTGGTAATTGTAGAGTAGCAGGCGAAATCTGGAAGTACGGAAGACTGACAATAAAAAAGATCATTTATCAACACAACAGTTAAAATATAGGATCAAGAATAATCTCAAAGGACTGGAAGGATGCAAGCATTGTCCCCATTTTAAGAAAGAAAGTACTGTAGGTACTGTAGGGTGGACTGTGGCAACTACAGAAGAATATCTCTGCTATCAACTGCTAGAAAGTTCTTGGCACGCATCTTCCTAAATAAACCAAACAAACACTTTAATCCATAGGTGCTACCACAGAGTCAGTGTGGGTTTTGCAGCGGCAGGACCTGCCTTCGACAAGTGCAGGAAAGATGTACACTTACTTTACACCATGGCAAGACAATGGCTTTAGCAAGTACCAGAGAAACATGGATACCCAATAGTTTCTCATCTTGACTAAGTTTCTTTATGATGGAATGCTGTTGTTAGTGGCGCTTGGACATAATGCCTCACAAACGGAGTAAAGCAAGGCTGTGCGCTCGCGACAATGTTTTCTCACTTGCTGCAGTGCAACAGGTTTCCTTTAAAAGAGTTAAAGGTGATGAGATATAAAGCTAGACATGATGCCAAACCTTTTCAATGTTGCCAAATTTAAAGTGAAGACAAAAGTTATAGGAAACCATGTGCATGAGATGCTTTTTGCAGATGACAGTGTACTATTTCTCCAAACTGCTGCTCATAAGCTAAACACAAAGAAAACAGTGTCTTTATGAGTGAACCAAGAACATGGGGAGACTGGAACAAGCATGTGTCTCTGACAGCAACTCTAAAGAGCGCAGAGATGTTATACTTTCTTCTCTACATTATGAGGCAGAGTCTTGGACCATCTAGATAAACTCCATGCTTAAATGATGAGACTTCTTCAGAAATCATGGACTTCCACCAGGCTACAAGACCAGAAATGATCAAATCGACCGACCCACATCTGTGGAGAAGCCTTTTGAGGCCTCAGTCCAAATCATGAACAATCACAGTGGTGTCAAACTGTTTAATTCTATATCAGAGTTTCAACATTGCGCAGTTTTTCAAACTTAAAATGAATTCAGTTGCACAACACATGTGAACAACATGCATTTCAACCAGAACACTCGGATCAAGAAACATCACCTGTCTCTACTTTTTAGGAATTTGTGTGAATTCGGGGGCACTGCCTATCGAAGAGAAAAAGGGTAAATTTGAATGATTTTTGTCAAAGATTTACGTACTGACATGAATAATTCCCAATTCACATAACTTGTCCCAAACACAGACCTGCAGGAACATTAAAACAATAGAAATAAAGATAAAAAAGTAATGAAAACATTTTGTTGAAAATAATGCAGCAACCCCAATGAGATTATCACAATACTATAAACATTTGTAAAGCAGAGAATTTTAAGGTGTTTGAGGCTGTGCCAGGTGCAAAAATCAAAATTAAAAAAAAATAAAAATCAGATGTGCTCCCCCAATTTGTTTTTTTCTTTACCTCATATCCACACAAATGTGTGATTTCTGTCTTGCTTTTTGATGTTCCGTTGACAATATTCTGGGGAATTAACAAAAACCACAGCACACAGTCACTAAAAGCTGTTCATTGTAGGTTTTATGATAACAGTGTCAACCAAATGAATTAATTATGAACAAAATCGTTTGATTTATTTGATGTTACAAAAAAAGCAGCTCAAACTGTCCAAAGTGTTTCCTCATCATCAGATATACGTCACAGACACCTGAAGAACTAGGCTTCCTCGTCATCACTTCCTTCGAGGCTGCTATCAGTAGAGTCCACTTCCTGTTCCTCCTGCTGCACTGGTGCCTGTGTTTCTGGGTTCTGATCAGGCTCCTTGGACTTTGTGGTGCGGCTCTCTGTTGGTTGGCTGGTTGCGTCGCTGCTCTGCTGCTCTTTTTCTCCCTCGCCTAAGAAGGTGGACCAGCCCTTTAGCCGCTCCTCTCGCTCACGTGTCGTCTCCTCCACCTGCGGATCATTAACAATATTCAGATGTGTTTGCAAAGATACAGGTAGAGAGAAGTCTCACTCTCTGTAACAATAAATGAGGAACCATCAATAAAAATGGCTTTTCTGTTCACTTTGACATTATTGAGATAGAAGCAGTAAATCTCCTTTAGACACACGTCACATCATGGGATATTTATTAAACTATCTGATGTGAAGCTCAGCAGTGTTTTAATTTATTTATTCTTTTAATGTGTATCTCTTGCTGCTATTTGGCTATTTTAAACAATATTCAATTTAACCCTCTTATTATCCACAAATATCACTAACACATTTTAACCATGGGGTCAACCTCACCCCATCGATATTTGCCTTCAGAAAATTATTTTTGAGAAAATTGTTGGTTGTGTCAGGCAATTTGTTTATTTGTTGAATACAAAAAAATAAACCCTTCAAAATGAAACATGACCTGTTCTCTAGTGCCAACATTTTTTTAATTTGAAATAATTTATCTGGAATAGTTTTCATCCAAATCTTCTCAAATTTACTGAAAACATTAATGACCACACAGAACATTGTTTAATTAATACACAGCAAACATTCACCTGATAGTCTGTTGTTCCATCCCAAAGCAGAGCAGACAGCTGCCGTCCTCCAAACCAACGACCATTAAAAGACGCGATGCATGCGTCCGCCTGATCTGGCTCTTTAAATGAGACCGATGCCACACCGTCTGGATGTCTCTGTCACACACACACACACATTAGCTCTCCTCTACACAAACTTCAGCATTCAAGCCATTCCTTTCAGTTTATTAAACCGACCCAATTTACTCACATCGAAGAGGATGACCTTTTTGACCTCTCCAAACTTCTCACACTCCAAACGCAGATCTTCGCGATACTCATTCAGCACCAGCGGATCTTCCTACGAGAACCAACGCAGAGTCCACACACATTAGAACTTAATGTATGTCTTTGGCTTTGTGAAGATTGTGCACGAGCCTCTCTGCACCTCAAAGTCACTGGGGTGAAACATATTCCTGATGATGACGACTTTCTCATGCCTCTTCCGTACGTCGCCTTGTTTCTCTGGCCTCCAGTCCAACTGCCTGCACGCACAAAAACACACGTTAAGAACCAATGAAAAGGTTAATTACACGTACAAATGGGACTCAAACGTACTTTTGTTGCTGCTGCATCCTTTTCTTATAGTCTTTGCTCTTTTTCTTCTTTTTGGTGGCATCATACTGGCCTTTCAGCTCAAACCGAGCCGCTTCCACATGGATTTTGTAACCTCTAATCTCATATTCATCGATCAGACGCACAGCCAGAGCCACCGACTCCTTCTGCAATGACAGAGACAGTAGAAACAAAGATGTAGACCCTCTAATAATCATAATAATAATAATACATTTTATTGCCTTTCAGGCCACCCAAGGACACTTTACAATAAAAACAGAATTTTAAAAAACCAGTGCAATAACTATCTAAAAAACTATAGAGCATAATGAGTGATAACATATTTTAAAGAATCGCATTTTGTAAATAATAAAAACAGTATTTAGAGCAGTGATTCCCAACCTTTTATGGATCGTGACCCCAATTTTTTTCTAGAATTAGTATTTGACCTTTTTTTTTTTTTACTGCATTTTAGTTAAACTAGATTTATATTTCACAAAGTGAATGTGTAGACATAATTGTAGAGGATTGTGTATTGTTTTAATTTTAAAAAAAAAGAATAAGAAAATTCTAAATCGGTTTTAATTTTTCATAAATTTCAGGCGACCCTACATGGGGTCCTGAGCCCAAGGTTGAAAAACAGTGATTTAGTGGGTCCTGAATAGATTTATTTCTATAGTTTTCACCATTTCTGGTCATGTCACGCCTGTGGTGTGACCAAGACTGACAATTTATTTGTTAATTTTCCACTCTCTCCCACTTAAGGACCACATGTAGTGCCATTGCGTACCCCTAGGGGTATACGTACCCCCATTTGAGAAAAACTGCAATACAATATAAAACAAAATAATATAAAAAAAATGATGGAATAATTAATCATCTACACAAAAGGAGGCCTCTCAATGGCAGCTTATGATCATTTTTCATGCACGATCAACTTTTCCTTTATGCACAGGTTGGCATGGAAACGTTAACTAAAGGACATAAATACCTTGAGATAGCAACAAAGCCCATCTCCTTTCAGGTTTCCCTCTTTGTCCTTGTAAAGTTTGACCTTGTAGTCCTCCGTGATGGGGTCGCGCATCATGATGCCGCCCTTGGACATCAACTCAACAAACTCCTCTGTGCTGATATCAGGGGGCAGGCCTTAGATAGGAACACAAGAGGGAGGTGGGGCAGTGTGAGAGAACAGGCAGTATAGTATAAGGGCCTGTGACGTAGCGCTGATACCGACCTGACACGTAGACATTCGTGTTTTTATTGTCGTCAATCTCAAACCATCCTAGAAAAGAGAGACAACACACTTATCCGAAGCTGTATTTGTATGATGGTGGCACTCAGAGATGTCATATGTGATGTGGTTCTTCACCCGGGTCTGGTTTCCTCTTCTCTCCTTTCTGCTTTGCTTCTTTAACTGACGTCTCAGGCTGATCTGGGTTCAGTTTGGCGCTTGGATCCACAGGTTTCTTTGTGTCTGGTGGTTTGCTGCCGGGCTGAGGAGTTGCTGAGTCAGCGCTGCTCGGTGCCGCGTTGTTTCCGTCTGATTCTCCTTCCGCAGCAAAGCCATAGTTGGCCTGGTACGCTGCCATGAAGTCTTCTGTTATCTTAAGAAGCAACGCAAACCCATTTATTATCTTCAAAGACAAGATGAGCAACTTTGTGAGAAAATGTCGCCAAGTTTCAGAAAAATATGGTGGGCGCAAATATAATACTAGTCAAATATGTTTTAAGTTTATCACTAACTACAGTAAGTTTTCATGACATTCATTTTAAGTGGGTTTTCTGCTTATCTTTAAATTAAAAAAGCATTAAGACATCACATCACATAAAATGACAGTTGGCTCAAATTAACTGGTCCAGCCTTTATCCCTTAAGGCAGGTTTAAAACAAAAATGTAATCAGATACCTAACATCAGCATAGCATTAATATACATTTTACACTTTAATGAACATCAGAAAGGCCACTCAATCTAACAGTGGCTAGCTACTAAATAGGAGTGTGACAATATCTCGATACAGAGATATATTGCGATATTTTTTCTGCTATCGATTATCGATATGCTTGTGCCAAGTATTTATTTACGGAAATGTTGCACTAAAATAGTCATAAGACACTTTTTCAATTTATTGTCTTTCAGAGATATAAAGTAAAAAAAAAATATTTTTTCACTTAATATTTTTTTTTCTTATGTCATAGATTATCGTAGATTGATTTCTGACCAATATATCGACAATCGCAGTATCGTCATATCATGAGATAATTGTTATCGTGAGCTTTGTATTGCGTATCGTATCGTGAGGTAGCCTGAGGTTCCCACCCCTACTACGAAGGCCGGAGATCAAATTCAGCTCCAAAAATGTTGCTAATGAAGTAAAGATGAATCATAACAAAACATGAAGAGCAATTCACACCCTTGGAAACCAGGCTCTCTTCTCATGGTCCCAGTCATACACAGTCCCATCCTCTGGGTCTGTGTAGCTGTTCGGGTCAGAGCCATCTTCTTTTCTCCGTTCATAAAGTTCCTGCATCCGCAGCTGCTCCAAAAACTCCTTGTTGTCTTTTGCATCGCTGCTCATCTGCAACAGGAATGTGTAGAGTTTACACGTTACGGAGTTATCCAGTCAGAACGTAGTTAAAAACATTAACATTTACTGCATTCCTGTCCTGTTCATTTATTTGTAAACTAACCATATGTTGTATTTTTTAACTTGTTTGAATCAAGTTAAAATACAAATGGGCTAATTATGTGATGAGGCTTAAAATAACTTTTTTTACCAAAATGTTGTGGCTGCCAAACAGATTAGATAACAACAAAGAACATACTCTTCAGTTAAGCATCATTTTAATCATTTATTTACACTGAAACAGCTCTGAACTTTTTGTGAAATTATTATTATTATTCATCCACAAATCTCTCAATTAATTATATTTTTTTTTCTTCTTTTTTTTAAAAAGATACACAAGTTTATTCTTTTTCTTCCTATAGGATTACTATGGCAACAACACATCATCAGTAGGGTAAAACTAACCTGTCTCAGGACGGTCTAAAGCATTTGCAGACTTCGCTTTTCAGAAAAGCTTTAGTTTAATGGATTTTTAACTTTTGTTATCCATTTTATGATGTTGCTCCTGTTGTTTCAAAAATTCACCAATGTTTTGTACAGCACTTTGTGATTTTTATCTGTGAAAAGTGCTTTATAAATAAACAAAAATGTACTTACTATTAGTAAAATCATTACTATTATGAATAGTATTGTAATTACAAAACAACCACTCTTGTGTTAAATAAATGCTCACGTTAATTGAAAGTTTACACTAAAAACACAATAGTAATGCCTTCTCAAACAAGAAAAAACAATCACAGATAAAACACATTAATCAGCACTTTCTGTAGATGCTTAAAATAATTCACGTCTACTGGTCGATTTATTGCATTCTTACTGCTAACAATTGTGTTAGTTAATCACTAAAAACATGAAATTATGTCTAAATTATGCGGTGGTCTACTTCATAATAAAATACTGAGATGATTAACAACGTTTGAAGCTCCGCGACTGACGCTCACAACAAGGCAGCGCACGTTAGCTGAGCTAACATGCTAACATACCTTTAAACGCAGATTATAATCCGGTTGATACAAATCGTGATGTTGGAGATTATTTTAAGAAGTCCCCGCAATGCATGAGGTGGAATTTAGACGATTTATTTGCTTTATCTTATAACTGAATCCAACGATCAGTTTGATTTGCACGACTAGATTTAATAATGCCTCCCATAAACTAAATAAGTCACATCGCTCACCGCCATGACGCTTAAAGAAGTACTTCCGGGGTAAATCCAAAAACAGCATGCGCAGTAAGTGGAGCGCTCGATTGATCTCACAGGATCTACCGTCTGTGGCGGAGCTATTAGGAAAATCTAAAATCTATGAATTAAAATAACAATAAAAAATACGCAAAATTATTCATAACATACAAACAGTTTTGAATAATTCTATCCTTATTTTTGGTAAATTATTTCAAATTTAATTATTTTGATCAGAAATCGCAAAATTCAACGTTGTTTTCTACATTTTGTTACGTTTTTACAGTCAAAACCTGCTGTTAAAGTTCCCAAACTATTAACATTTTGTTTCCTGAATGATTTAAAAAAAATGTTTTATCTTAATGTATTCGTTTATTTTATTTTTTCCCCAATTTTATTAATTGTATTTTAATCAGCCTTGGTTTAGTCACTTTTTTTTTTTTTTAATGCATATATTAAATATTGCGAAATTGGTCGTAAATGTACCGTCCCACGCGAAGAAGAGGTGTGCAAAGCGAGCGCACCGGGATGTAATTGTGGCTGAATTAGCATTTAGCTCCACATGTAGCAACGAAGGTAAACAGAGAGCGTTTATTATGGCGGAGAACAACGGCAGTCTGAGCGCTAACGCGGCCAACCTTCCTCCAGGAGACCCGCAGCTCATCGCTATGATCGTGGAGCATCTGAAGAACCGAGGGCTGTTCGATGAGTTCCGAAGAGACTGTTTAGCGGACGTAGATACCAAGGTATAGTTTTATAAATTATTCACTGCACAGTACGTGCAAAATAAGTCTTTCTTTAAAAAATAAATTGTCTTTATGTCCGTAATTATTTTTATTAAATTACTTTTAAAGTTGAAGGTAAATAGTTTTAGATTTTAAGGCTGGATTGGTAATGATATTGACGTACCTTGTCTTTAATTTTTTATTATTTAGATTATTATTATTATTTTTTTTCAATAAAGTTTTAAAATAATATATTGGTTTTGTTTGTTTATTAAACCTGTTCTAAACTGGATATCTATTTTGAAAAAAATAAAATAACATTTTCAAATAATGACCAAGAAACTCCTGAGTCAGCGTACAGCAGAGGTAGGCAACTTTTATTACAGCAGGGCCACAAAAATGTATTTGTTTGATCGGAGGCCACATGATCAACATTCATGTCAGCATTTAGAATAATGTAATAATTCTGTCATTCTGCGTATGTTTGTTGTCTTGCTCGTTGTGAGGAATTTTGTGTATTTCTATTGTCCTTTTCTGTATTTGTGCCTCTAATTTGTAGTTGTTTTGCTTGTTTGTTAGTATTGTGAGTTTGCAGAGTCATATTTCGTGTTTTTCTTGTATTTTTGTGCACTTTTGTTGTCATGTTCTGTATTTTTCTGAGTAATTTTGTGTATTACTCATGTTTCATTGTTAATTTTTGGAGTAGTTTTGTCTGTTTTTGAAATATTGTCTGTATTTTCCTGCAAGGTTGTAATTCTTTGTATTTTATAATGTATTCTTATTCTTGTTTTGTGTATTTTTTATGTCATTTTGTACATTTACTTTGGGGGCTGAAAAAAAATTGCCTATGTCTGGTGTACAGCATACCACTTATGTAAATGTTTTTTTTAATATCCTTTATTTAAAAAGGTCACTTTAAGATTAAAATCTCTTTTACAATCATAACCTTGTTGCTATAGTGATGGAGTGTCCGCTTTGTTCCCAGCCAGCCTATCAAAACCTACGACAGAAAGTGGACAAAGTGGTGACGTCTCACCTGAGCACGCAGGAATGGAACCCGTCCGTCAACAAGAACCAGATGAGGAACGGGCTGCGGCAGAGTGTGGTCCAGTGAGTGGTTTTTGTTTACACAGACATGAGGTTTTCTTTTATGTTCATTTCCTGTAGTCTGTCGTCAGATTGACTTCTAAAATAATAATGGCGGACATTTATCACTCCCCTTATAGTGGTCTTATTTTAACTGAGGCATCTCCACCTGTATTTATCAATAAATATAGCTATTTGATCTATTGAACTGTTGGAACAATTGTGACCAAAAAACTATCATCAAATCAATGTTTAATGTAGTTCATTCTCATCTCTTCAGCTTTAAGTCAGACTGGATGGGTGGAATGTAAATAATATCATGTGAAATTCCCTCTGTGCTGATTTTTGTTTTTATTTATTTTTTAGATCAGGCATCCTGGAGTCTGGCGTAGACAGGATCATAACGCAGGTTGTGGACCCAAAGATGAACCACACGTTCCGGCCCCACATAGAAACAGCCATTCACGATTTCCTGTCAGGGTTAGGGGACAGGAAAGAGGAAGGCGGACCCGGTTTAATTTCTGCTCCACCTGAGCCGACAGAACCCCAAGAAACTTATTCTACTGCTGGACCCAAAACCCCCTAAACAATGTAGTGGTGGGAAAGCTGACATACAGTACACGCCAAGATCTGCTGTTTAAAACCACAGCTCATTGAGACATCATTTTAATTGTTGGTGGGTGCGTGGCGGCTTTCTATTACATACAAGAGGAAAAAGGAAAGCTTTATTCTGCATCATGAATACTGACATTTCAGTGCTTTGGGGATTAAACAGCAAATGGCTCAAAAAGACCCCAAAAACTGTTTTTTAAATGTTTATTTTTGAAGGTAATTTAGTTTTAGTTGTTTGTTTTTTGTACGAATGACTCAATTTATAATTAATTTGTTATACCTATGCTGATGATGTGTCGTGTGTATTTTAATAAAAACACCTGATGTCATTTTTTTCATCTGACTTATTCAGCCTGGCTTTAGAATGAGATTATGTTGACATTAAGTCCACTTTTGTGTATTCTGTTAATCATGATGACAAAGATAAAACGTCCTGCATGTTTTAGATGTTTCCTTGTTTCAACGTTCTTCAAGCGGACGGTGTTGACTTTAATTCTGCAGAATGTCTCAGAATTAGAAATACATTGAGGGGGAAATAACATTTGTTACAGTGCAGATCCAAGTAAATATTATAACAAAGATGAAAATAAACATTAACAAATGATGCATACAAGATTTTAAAAAAAAATAAACAAACCAGGACAATGGTTATATTTAAGAATTAAGTATTGACAGTGAGTATTAAATACATGTGCAATGAGCAGGGGTCTTGTAATAAGCTGTGTTGGAGCAGGAAAACGTTCAAAACACTGCAAGGACACCAAGTATAACCACTAGATGACGCTGTTGCTATCAGGTGTATGTTCATGACTATACTAAAGTTCAGTTGAAACAAATCCCACCAGTTCATACACATTTACACAAACAAGAAATATATCAGATTAATAGAAACAATGTTAATGGATGCAGCGTAGGGATGTCAATTTATTACCTGAGAAAAATAAGCCGAGATTTGACATTTTTGGCTGAATTCACCTACTTCCTGTTAAAAACCACTTGGATTATCATTCAAATTATTTTGAAAATGTAAAAGGATAATTCTGCCCTTCAAGAAGAGTTAAGATTGCCTTATTTTATGATTTGCTTTAAAATGTATACTGATGAAAGAGAGAAGAGTTGGTGGCTGATTGAGTGCTCACTGCAGGGTCTGAATCTAATGTATAAGCCATTTAAATAATCTTAAGAGACGATGTAGCAGGTCCTGTTTGCACAGCGTCTGAACACCAGCATAGTGTTTTAGGCATCTGTGTGGGTGTGTGTTGAGTATCAGGGTGAAGGGTCATTGTGTGGGTGGTCATCAGATCAGGGGTTGTGTGAGGAAAGTTGTGGGTTGTTGTTTTGAAGCGTGATGAGAGAATGAGTGGGAACGATTGCGAAAAACGCTCCAACGTCCAAACATTCGCCCCTGTGTGAGTACGTCTTCCCTCCATGGGCCCCTGCACGAAAACACACACAAACACATCCCGTCCCTCTACCTTGACCCCTCACTGCAACACACACGCTTGTGATCAAGCACATTTACTCAAGGCCTCTTGAAGGCAAAGTAGATAAATATGAGAATGGGAGCTTTGAGGTGAGGTATTTGTTTGACCTGCATGGGCACCCATGTGACTGGTCAGTCCCTTCATTGATGTAAAGGGTGCTGCAACACTGAGCACAACATAAAGAAAAAGGTGTGGGATGAGTGTTGACAACTCATCAGTTAGCACTGATCAACATTTAGTAAATCTGGTTTACAAAGATAAACAAAGGAGAGAAGTTCCTATACAACACTTGCCCATAAATATGTAAAAACCCATGTTGGACTAAAGGGGTGTTCCAACATCGTGCAGTATTTGTCATGACAAGGCGATAGACCAGAGCGGTGATTCTCAACTGGTGGGTCGGGACCCAAAAGTGGGTCGCGGACCAGTACTTGGTGGGTCGCGGACAGCTGTTCAACAATAAATAAAAAAAATTAATGTCTCTCATGTTGGACTTGTCTTTTATTTTGAAAGAAACTTTTTTTTTTTTTGACAGGCATGCTGTGAAACGCACGTTACACACGAAAATATATAGATTTATGTTTTAAAAAAAGATTATGTATGTGTGTTTTCAACAGCTATTTTTGAAAAACAAAACTTGGTCTGAACAATTCTAAAATATAAAAAAATAAAAAGTGGGTCGCGAATTAATGCTCGTGGCAAAATGTGGGTCCCAGGGTGAAACCAGTTGAGAAAACCCTGGACTAGAGCATATTAGATGTGTGCATTGCCATGAATCTGACAATACAATACGGTATATCTCAATATCAATAATAACATATTTCACCTCTACAAGTACAAAATGGCATAAAATACAATTTTGTGGGGTTGTTTAAAATGAGTAAACAAGTAAATGCTAACTAACTGTAGTTCATGTACTAATACAAAAAACAAGTGGTATGTTTATCAAACTGTCAAATTACATTTTTAAAAAAAGTTTAACTTTTGCTTCTACAACAGATTCTGATTCTGTTAAGTTCTTTAAAAAAAAAAAATAAAGAAATATTAGGAAAACCTATTTGGACATTTTTTGGATCGGTACGATAATCACACGGTGATATATCACTGAATCGGTTGTTTCTTACAGCCTTAGAGCATATATATTCTATCATTGAAGGAGAGACAGATGAACTCATTACTGATCCATCACAGAGAGATTCCCACCAATCGGTCCATCAAATTCTGCTCATCCTAAGAGCTGCAGGGAGCTGATCCCACCCAGAGCACACCATGACATTACTGCTGTCTGATGACCTTCATCCATGTCCTTTACCACTCTGACTTACTCCTCAGGCTACCTGGCATCTTTTAACAGGTGGATCAGATCACGTCTCCAGTCCTCAGGTATCCTCTCATCAACGGAGAAAAACCAAATGTAGATAAAGTAAACCTACAGACAATCAGAGAGAACATGCACACTCTTAACTGTATTAAATACACACAATGCAAAATAATCTTCTTGATACTAATATCATCACACGGCTGATCCATATGAGCAGGAACCAGAACAAACTGGATGGAAACAAAGTCAGAGCAGATCAGTCTTATCTAAAGTTTATTTAAATTGATTTTTTTGGTCAGTGAACAACAAACAACTTATGTGTTCCATCAATATGATGTTTTTATGGTTGCTCTGGCAACTGGTCAGCCTGAGCCAAAAATGGTAAAATGGGTGATATTCTTCACCACTTTACGACAATGACGTAATTGTAATTTTAAAAATCTGTTGCTGTTATAATCGTAATTAAATTGTAATTGATTTCAGATAATTAGGGCCTGAGCACAGTGGTGCGTAGGACCTAATTGTAATGCACCTCTTTATCTTAGAGAGGAAATTATTGCATTTTTGAGGGCCTAAACATGTTCAGAAACTTGTGAAAATGTATACGCATATTAGGACTGGCATTAAATTTAATATTTTGGGAAAATTGCACATGTGAATGGCAAAGACTCAATAGCACCTCCTGAAAATTGTATTGGCTCCCAGTTTGGACTGATGACATCACTGTGGAAGAAGAATTCTGACATCATCACCATAGAGAGTGCTGATATCAGGATTCTTCAGTGTACTGAAGATATAGCCACTATAGCAATTGAGAACATTATTATAATTGACTTTGATGATAAAACATATTTGTAACTTAATTGTAATTGGGAAAGAATGCTGGTCATTGTAATCGTAATTGAAGATTGGTAATTGAAGGCGTAATTGTAACTGACACTGTAAATGTATACCTGCTAAAATTAGCTTGTGCAAACGATAACAGATGCTTAAAAACCCATGAGTTCCTGTACTGGAGTGTTGGTTACAGACTATCAATAGACAGCAGATTCTCACACTTCCTTAACACGTTAATAAACGTGCCTTATTACCAGTGCTTAGAATAACCTGGTACCAGAGGTGAAAGTAACAGATTACAAGTACTCACGTTACTGTAAATGAGCTGCTTTTATGGGTACTTGTACTTTTCTTGAGTATATTTCTAAATCAGTTATTCGACTTGTACTTAAGAATTTTGTTACATTTCTACACCCAACCATTATTGAGTAAATTATTTTGACATTGTGAAACTACAAACATGAAATGACCAGACAACAATCAAAAGCGCCACATCATAGCCGACCAATCAGATTAAACGTAATGCACTGCGCCAAAACAGCACTGAATGGAGGTTATTTTCTCAATTTTAGAGTTCATAAATGTAGCTACTATATTCTTGGAGCCTGAGAACTTTTATTTTGAATTGAATTCATTGTTGTTTAATTACATTTTGACAAACCTTTTATTTTATACAGATGCCTTTGTGTGAAATAAATTAAGTGTGCATGATTTGGTCTCTTCCTTTTGAAGTTTATATACGAGATGTTTACTGTATGCAGGGGAATCGTGGCAAGATTTATTACCAAAAATAAAGGTGTGGGGCTGGGGGTGGTAAAGTAACTAGTAACTTTTACTTTGAGTACTATCTCATTCAGCTACATTTTACTTGTACAAAGTATTTTATGTCTGACTTACTTGTACTTGAGTACCATTTCCATCAAGTAACAGTACTTCTACTTGAGTAGAACATACAACAACTCTTACACCTCAGCCTGATACTTTTCCCATTGAAAAACAGGCCAAAGGGTGGTTTGGAGGTCAGGGGTGATACTTATAGAAAACTGGGGGTTTGTACTCTTTACAAACAGTCTCCTTCCTGTTGTTTCTGCAATAGTGTGTGATGTCATTTTCAAGCTGTTTCTATAGAAATAGATTCTAGATTAATTTGGTCAGTCCTACCGTGTAAAAAAAAAAAAAAAAAAAGAGAATGTGGGATTAAGTGACCGTATGTAAACTGTGGGCCTCCTCTGCTGTGTTTCTGACAGCATAATACGATCCTAGCTGCATGTCTCCACATAGCAGCTGGTAATGCTCAAACCCAGCCTGATTGACTGAGGACTCTCCCAGTGCTTGACCTTCTGATACCCCTGAAGAAGACCACATGGGAAGGGCTTGGATGCAACCGTTTTCTACCAAAATATTAATTTAGGATTCACTTTCATCAACATCTTGCTTTAGGTCACATAAATGTCCAAAGCTTCTACCAGGGTTGGGGTCAATTACATTTTTCAGTTACAATCACGTTTTTATAAATTGGTGGCTTAGGGCTCCTTGGCCCCAGCTCCTTCTGCTAGCCTGGCTGCATCTTCGGTTTCGGGGCAGTGCGGGTTTGCAGCAGCAGTTCTTGCACATACATTGGTCTACGATGCACTGGCATGTTTTGGGCTGTGGGATAAAACTCGTAAACTCGACTTAATCTTAGACACGTTGATCCCAAATACCTGTTTTATGTATTACCACTCACTCCTCCTCTCTGTCCATGGCCACCACCATTATAGCTAAGCTTCACACTGGTCACCAGACTGGCTTGAGTACATAACACAATATGCACAACTACAACTTCACATCTCACTTTAAAATAATCAACTCTTCCCCACCATTTCCATTTCCTACCTTGAGTCTCTCCTCCCTGTTCCCACATGCACACGCACACCTCTTTTTATATCCTCCCTTTAATAAAGTGTTTCTTACCCTTCCTTAGGGATGGCTGGTGCATGGTCACAATTATGCAATAAAATAAATTAATTTATTTAATTGCAATAACAAAAGATGCATTGCTGTGTTAAAAAGATTGCACTTCTTGTAATGTTGATCTTTGACAGCATGTGCAGACAAGGTAAACAAATACATAAAAATAAAATATGGGAATAAAGCTTGATATGAAACATTTTTAAAAAAAAAAAATTTCACTACGTGTGTAACATGGTTCCCCAGTTTTGCATAAAATTATAATTGACAATTCTTATATAATTTTCATGGCAATTACAATGACAAAGTCAGTTATGTTAACTCAATTACAATAGCTTTTTTTTTTTAATTACAATCCCAGTTATTAATCACGCAATTATAATTATAATTGACCCCAACTCTGCCTTCTACTATTACTTTTTTTTTTTTTTTTTTTAAATCGTAATTAAGTTGATTTAAACACGGCTCATCCACTGTCTCACTAATGAGCGCTGTGATTGGTGGACGGCTGCGCGCTCTTTTTTTTTCCCCTTTTCTTTTCTTTTTTTTTTCTCCCAACGTCGTGAACGCGCACCACCACGCGCCGCTTTATAAACTTCAGCTCCGTCAGCGCTCGTGGCATAAACTCGGAGGAGAAAAAGAAAGAAAGAAGCAGCACAAAGAAAGAAAGAAAGAGGAAAAACGAGCAGATACGCCAACCTGCGGTATGGAGGTGTTGTGGGTGCTTGTTGTTCTCGTGCTGGCCTGTCAGCAGGTGAGGAGCTCAGAGCCGCACGAGGTAGTGTTGAAGAGGCGCCTGTCGCCACAGAGCACAGGTGAGACACATCAGCAATCACTGCTGAGCATGCTCAGTAGAGGACTTAGCATTTAAAAAATAAATAAATAAAATATCAATAATAATTATTATAAAATTATATGTTTTTTTAAAAAAGTCATTATAATCAGTTCTGGGTACGTTTCTAAACTTGTAATATATTTTTATTACTAGTTAATGGGATAAAAATGTAAAATATTTGTATTACCATATTACTGTTTTTTTAAAATGGGACACTACTTTGAGTTACTTTTGGTCCAGAACACTAATTATATCACACTGATAGTTACTTCAAAAAGGAATATATTACTGTAATATATTACAAAAATAACTAGTTACTCCCAACACTGATTATAATATACCAACAGGTAGGATGGGATGATATATAAAGTTCACAATGTGATATATGAAAATATGATACCAAAAAAAAATGCAGTTGGAAAAATAGCAATGCTTTTATTAATAAAAATAATAATAATAATTATAATAATAATGCATTTGATTTTATATAGTGCTTTTAGATCACTGGTGGTAAGCTACTATTGTAGCCACAGCTGCCTTGGGGCAGACTGACAGAAGGCTGTGTTGGCAGTTTTTGCGCAAAGTGGAGGTCTCACAAATTGTACCACAAATGAATTAATCTTCCACACAAGAAATAAATTTTAAATTTTATTTAAAAGCGCTTTTCCAGACACTCAAAGACACAGTTATGGTTCCATTCTCCACTCGATTTCTGTGTCAAAGTGCCTTTGATTATGAATTATGAACCAAGATAAAAGGTAAATAATGTGAAAATGTTATTGTGATGAACTTATTCAAAGGAATTTATGAAGATCTTTCAGAGCTCTAAGCTGTAGCTGATGTATTTTTCTGGTTTGTGAAGCACTTTGTGTTGCTTTTTTCTTTCTTTTTTTTTTTTTATAGTCCTGTTTGTTGCATTTATTTTATTATGATGTTGTTGCATCACGACAACTTTTTCCTTTACAAATCTTGACGTGTACATCACAGATCTTTGACAGATCAGAGAGCCATAACAACATCCAGCACAATGAAAATAATCTCCCCTACCCATCTGTTGTTAGAACCAATAATGTTGTAAATCTCCTTCAAAATTAAAAGTACAGGACCTTAGGACCTTTTTCTATTTCTATCTATTCCATCCTGAACCTACTTTTAGGTCCTGACCCACTACTACTCTACACAGACATTGCAAATGCACAGAAAAATGCACTAAAAGCCGACAAGCACTATTTTAATGAAACAACAAAGTAACTGCTAATGTGCAGAAACGGAATTAGAAATTAATTATTTATTTAAGTACATGTCATTTTGGAATATAGTCTAATCAGATATTTGAGAATAAGGACGAGGTTAAATGAAAGAAGAAAGAAGCTCCCTGACTTAACAGGAACACCGCCGACATGACTTCTGCATCTTCTTGGTGCAGCAATATGAAAACGTGACAGATATCTAATAATTCATGTCTCTGTTCCTGTCTCCCAGCTGAGATCCAGGGCTGTCTGGTGAGTGCAGGCGATGTCGGCTGTGGGATGTTTCAGTGCTTTAACAACAACTCGTGTGACATCCACGGGCTGCACAACATATGCCTGACCCTGCTGCACAATGCTGGACGCTACGACTCTCAGGTAAGAACCAGACGTACCAAAGATAGATTTATTCTATGTTCAAAAATAATTGGCTTTTTTTTATTTTTATATATATATATTCCTGTAGCGAGTCTAAAAATCCAGGTCAGGTGCAGATGAGGTCATTGTGACCGAAGACACGTTTTAATTTCCTTTAATCTCTTCACTCACTGCTCTCATTTGTGAGGAATGACACTGGTACTGAGTGTGGTAAAGCATGGTCAGAATGCTTAATGGCCAATTTGAGAGGGAACGTGAAATGGGAGAAGGAACACAGTGTTCACTTTACTGGAATAGAAAAGCATGAGACAATGATGCAAGTTTGTCACCAGGATGGAGGCTGATGGGGCTCAGGACCTGAGGAGGAGTGGATGGGTGCTAGACTCTCCTTTTGAGGATTTTAGCTGAGCAGGTTCAAAAAATAATGCGTCTATAGTCCGTGATCAGATACATGATAAGTATTAGAAAATGAATAGATGGACGGAAACTAGTGGATGTTTGATGCTAATATATTATTTATGGTTGAAATGTTTTACATAGGTAGTTTTTTTTATCCGATACATGATTAGTTTTCCTTGCCTTTGCTCTTTGTATCCCAAATACAGGATGCACTTCATCTAAATATTTCTGTAAAACTCCATCCGTTAAACATATTTACTGCTACTATTGTGATGTCAACCTATTTAGTTTTAGGTATAGCAATATTTTATAAAGTTGACATGACAGAGGCCTCAAATGAAAGCGAAATTTGTGTGATCAAAGGCGTTGTCCTTTTTTTTTTTTTTTTTTTTAAGATTTAGCTACATCGGAGTGATTTCCCGTACCTATAACAGCTGAGATTAACTTTTAGGATCACAAGACTTTAATTTATTAAGAATGCAATCAAGATTAAGCCTTAATATTGGCAGCCTAATGGTTAAGGAAGCGTGCTTGTAACCAGAGGGACACCAGTTTGAATCCAATGTGGGCCCTCCCAGTGGCGGTAAATGTGACTGCAAACTGCTGCTCAGGGATTGGTCGAAAGCAGAGAACACATTCCATGTATGTACTTGTACATTTATGGCAATAAAGGTGTTAATCCTTAAAGAATGTTCATAAACCCATTTCTAGAGGTGTGTCAAAGGTGTGCTGATATCTGCTTTTTCCGGACCTTCTCTGCCCCCAAGTGGTGAAAACTGCTACCCCTACTTTGACCACCTGCCTAGGACTATATACTACTAACCATAGAGTACTTGTAGAGGTAAAAATCATAAATGATAAGAAATAAGAACAAGGACATTAAAGGCCCTAATAACCAGATAAATCCAGGTAGAAGTATCTCAGAGATGTTTCTTGTGTTCTCCTTCCTGTTCAGGGGAAGTCCTTCGTAAAGGACGCTCTACGGTGCATGGCGCTAGGCCTGCGGCAGCGCTTCAGCTGCGTGAGCCGCCGCTGCTCAGCGGTGAAGGAGATGGTGTTCTCGCTCCAGAGGGAGTGCTACTCCAAACATCAGCTGTGCCTGGCCTTACAGGACCACATGGACACCATGGGGAGCCTGGTCCAGTTCCACCTCATGTTTCCACCAGGGTGAGACACACAAGCTGACAGCAAATATCAGAGTAGAACATCTATTATTCTGAAACACTTTAGGATCAACGTTGGATGTTATTTTTTAGGGCAGTGGTTCTCAACCTTTTCAGGACGCGACCCCAAAAATAAAGGTTCCAGAGACCGGGGACGCCCACTGTACTTGAAGGTGGTTGAACACAACCATGAACATTGTAGAACAGTCATATGGAGACAGGGTCTCACCTATAAGGGGGAATAAAAGGGAGAGCTTTGTGGGGCCCATCCATAAAGTCAGCAAAATGATGGTCCATTGTTCTATGAATCTGTGATAACCACATTTATTTATTGATCTAAATATTATCCACTGTTATCCAGGAAGTTTATTATTTGCACCATAGTATATAGTCATCTTAAAGATGCAAATCTCCATTTTAATCAGAAACAAAATGGGTTTCTGTCCAAAAATGGTGGAAAAGGTGGTGAAATGGGATTTTCAAATCCACAGAAATTGGTTAAAACTTGCCAAAAAAATGGAGAGGAAAAGTGGTAAAAAAAAAAAGGAAAAAAAAAGAAGAAGGTTCAAAGTGTCAATATTGGAACACGTCGTTTAAACTGGCAAATAATGGGCATGACAAATCGTGAATGTGGTTAAATTGGCAAAAAATAAGTATGAAATATGGTGAAAAGAGGTTAAAGGTGACAATAATGGGTTAACATAGGGGACATTAGGTGGGTAAAGTGGTGGAAAGAGTTTATATGTGTCGGAAATGTTTTGAAAGTGGGACAAATGTGCAGAAAGAGCATTCAAATTTGATGAAGTGGCAGAAATGGGAGTAATGCAGCAAAAAAGCATAAAAGGAGCAAAAATATGGAAAGAAAAAGTGATGAAAATAGGTTAAAAAGTTTGGTGTAGTTGCAGAAAAAAGGGGAAAAAAAATGGGCTCAAATTGTTCAAAAAAAATATTGTTAGTTTCTTGAAGGCATCTGGCGACCCCCTCCCAGTGTCTTGTTACCACAAATGGGGGCCTGACTCCAAGGTTGAGAACCCCCTGCTTTAGATAAACAAAAAAAATACCCCCAGCCATAATATATTAATAGATTTTATAGTCATTTATTAATCACTAGCTTCATAACACAATGTCACATTCACTCCATTCACACTCACAGTGGCTACACAGCTGCTATACAATGTGCTAATCTTCCATTGGGAGACATATGGTTTAACATACGATACCAGGTCAGGATCATTCAGGTTTTTTTGACAATCCCTGCTGTAGAGTCGTTTTCCCAGCAGAAGTTGGTCACTGAGCTGTATTCGCTGACGTGCTTTCAGCCCCTACGTGGAGCTGATGAGTTTCCTGCTGAGCTGTGGTGAAAACATCAGGACGTGGGTCGGCCGACGGCTGCACGTGCAGTGTAAGCTGCACTGGGGAACGCCGTGTGATAGCTTGGCTGACGTCTGCCCCATCAGCCAATCAGACGCCGCACATCACACCACCACACCGCATCCCACCTCATCCATCCCCGTCACTGCCCAACGACCTCCCCAGCAGCCAATCGGAGAGGTGGATGCAGAGGACAAGGGAGAGCGGAGGAAGACAAACACGACTGAATCTGAGAAATTTACCGTCACTGCTTAATAATACATAGATCAGCCACGTAAACGCCACAGAGCAGCAGTAGACAATGCAACACGACTCCATCAGTTAGGTGTTCTACATATTGTTTTTATGCAAAGGAAGGAAGCCACTTATCTACCTCACCTTAACATTATAGCAAACAGCAGCTCTGGTTCTATCCTCCACCCACAGACACACCAACAACACGACAGGTGATGAAGTGCAGCTGGGTTTTTACCTATTTATGTTTGTATTTATGAGGTTTGTTTTGTTGTCGACACAGAAGCAGGTGCAACGTTGAAGAAAGAGAAGCACTCTTTAATCAAAGTGTGAAGAAATGTGTTATTCTGTAAATTCTACATTTTCATCAACCATGTTTCATACAGAACCCAGGTCTGTGGCCATCTTTTTGTGTGCTTTTATTTAAATAGATACTACAATTTGCCATTTTTATGAAATACAATGATTTGACGATATTCTTCGTGATTAAAATGGTTTTAATCTGCTTTACGTAGGTACTAATTTTGTTATTAAATCCCTGAGGTGAATGATTCACTTCCCATGTACTTCAATAAGTGCTCCATGCAGGATACATGTTAAAATTCATAGAAATAATCTAACTTTATTCATTCACACAAACCATTTGAACAACATTTACAGTTTGCCATCAAATGGCAGAAAAGTTTTTAAAGGAACATTAGAAACTTCAAGGCACAAAGTGAAGTCATCAGTAACAGTCGCTGAGTCTTGATGTCTTTTATACTAACACACACTGAGACTGAGCTGGTAACTAATTAACGGATAGATTTGTTGACCTTACTTACAGACAGTTTGAGGAATGTATTGACCGTTTTCGCTGCGTGAAAACACAACAAATGAAATTTTGCATCCTGAACAAGCGTAGTCGTGTCTACTTTCAGCACTAGCATCTCTTCTATCTGTGCCTTCTCTACATCCCTTTGTTTCACATTTTGTAATAATGATAACGATAGGCTAAATAAAAGGGAAGAGGCGTTTCTTAAGGATGTAGAGGACGGTGGCGAAGAAGAGGGCGAGAGCGAGGAAGATGAGCAGCTTGTCCGTCAGCTCCCGTCGGTTGTACTTGAGGATGAGCTTCCTGCCCAGGTGGATGGTTCCTGTCATGTTTTTAAACTCCTCGTTTGTTTCCTGCACCGTCCTGGAGGAAGTGGCTGAGGCGAGAAAGAGGTGGAGGAAGATAAGGTTTGAGATTTGCATTAAAGTGACCCACACACACACACACACACAGAGATAATAGTGTGTGTGTTTACCAAGTGTCCCAATGGCGTCATCGCTCTGATGCACCTGCTCCGCCATCATCCGGCTGATCGACATCAGACTCTCTGTGATGTTGCTACTGGTTTCCACTAGACTTTCTTTGGTGGCCTTCCTGAGATAAAAATAGCGGAAGAGCACGGATAGCACATGTGTTGATGCAATGTTATGGTTATAAACGTATAACCACACAACTAGGGGTGTCCCGATCCGATATTGATACTGGATATCGGTCCAATATCAGCCAGAAAACGAATATCGGATTTTATCGGACTGCATCTCAAATCTCTGATATGTATTATATTTATTCAATAGTAGAATATTGTAGATTAGGGCTGGGCGATTTTGCCTAAAAAAATATCTCCGATTTTTTTAAAGAAATTTTTGATTTTTTTTTTTTTTAAATGCACTTAAAAATGACTGTAGACATCAGATATATTGTCAAAAGTGCAACTTTATTGCTGTGATTGTCCTCACAAGTTAAAATGCATAGAACAATCCCAAAATAAAAAGTCATTCAACAATTTCAAGCTTTAGCAAAAGTACAACAGCAACTTCACAGTAGCTTAAATTTGCAGATTAAGAAATCACATAACTGCATATTTTATAATATATAATATATTTTGGGTGAAATAAATATTGTTTATGACAATATTGCCATAATAAAAAAAATGTGTAAAAAAACAACAGACTATGTCCTCAGGTTAATAGTTCTATAATATATATATATATATATATACTGTATATATATATATGTGTGTGTGTATTATTTTATCAATAATAACACCAGAGTAAAAACTATAATAAACTGGGGCCTCATAAACATGAAATCTGACATAATAAATAAATAAAATCCATACAATACATGATTTAAAACTAATAAGAAACCATTAAATTGGCTTTAGGTATTAACTATTTGGTTAATAGAGATATATATTAGTGCACAGACACACATCATTTGGCTGCATGAACATACTGGTTCTTGGTTCTAAAGTTGGACTGGTGTTGACTTTGGATCTGACAGCTTTTAAACATCCGGCTGCACCGTTGTCACACTGCGCTCAGCTGATGAAACTCAGCAAATTCAAATATTTAGCTTCCAAGCAGATGAAGGAAGACACTATTTAAATGGAGTGAGACAGAATACTGAGGGAAAACAGAACAAAAACACTCAAAAAATAATATAAAATGAGTGACAAATAAAAGAACTGGGGTACTGGGACATGGTTTGGTAAAACTAAAGCAACATTTTTTTTTACATTTCAGTAAACATATTCCTGTGCTTTTACAAAACCAGTCGCTCTGCACTTTACTTTCCCAGCAGACTTTAAGTGTTAAGTGGTAAGCCTTGTTTTATTAATAAACAATAGATAAAGCTGCACTACATGGATCTTGAACCATGACAGAATGGCATGGCTGAATTCAAACCGTAAATCCCGCCCCCCACTGTCATAATCCCTCCCAGACTCCTCCTCTCACGAAATTGCGCATGAGAGCTGAAAGTGCACTTCCGTTAAAACACGTTGCCACGCAAAAGGATGCACACAAAATATAGGAAAATGGAAGATTAGATTATCTGTCTAGAAGGAAAACAGCCACTTGACTGAAAACAAGTTTGCGCCGTGCACGCACTTCACTATATATCACGGCAGCCAATGAGGAGGCTCCTTTGTGGGCTCTCCTCCTTTCTCTAAATCCTGTGATTGGAGGTGGAGGGGGTGACCTCTAAGACTATGTCTTCCAGGGTTTTATTAACTAAAATATATAATCATATGGCACAGACAGCATGCAGACGTACTTTCACGATATACTACATGATGCTAATAAGATTTTCTTTTTTAATTAATTAAAGCTTTAATGTCAACATCAGATCAGCACAGGCACCAGAGACAGCAGTGGATCTATTTACATAATCCATGTATTAAATATAAGGATAATCTATGTTCTTGTGCAGGAAAAGAAGTGGATGCTTGTGCTTCAGGCCTGTCTTAATTCGTTCCCTCTCTGCTCTGATCAGAGCAGCCTGCACTCACTCACACAGCTGTTGCTGGACATACAATCATGTTTAGGCATTAAATAAATTAGATTTGATATTTAATCCTATATGAGTGCATTGCATTTTTATTAAACGGCATTGAAACTGATACCGTTGCTGTTCGACCAATGAAAATCTTGGTCGATCACAACAGCAACGACCAATTAGTCGACTAAAAGATCAAAGTTGGCAGCCCTAATGATAACGTTATAGTTACTGTTACCTTCTGATGGCTGTGAGAATCATGCTTCTAAAACTCGGTACTTTGGTATAGTGGTATGGTTGAGCTTTGCACAGACCTTTGCCTGGTGCCCTGGTTGTCTCCAACGTGCAGCAGCTCGTCTTTCTCCATGTTGTCTATGGCCAGTTTACAGGCCAGGTTAGCTTTCCTCCACGCTGTCTGGTTACTGAAATCCACAAAAAAAAGAGGAAAAAAGTTACTTCACAGTACTCGTCATTAGGATTTCACTTTGCACAGTGTCAGATTTATGTGCTTAGCCCTAAAAGTTCACCTTTTAATTTAATTATTGCATGTATCCATTTCTCAAGCCCTTTATAATGTCAGGATCATATCATGAAACATGTAAATTGCATGCAACAATGTTGTGGATTTGAGTGTGTTTTCATGTTCTCCCATGATTCAGATAATTATGTACATTTACAGATATTGTACATGATATGAGTGATGATACGTGTCATAATAAAGGTGATTTTGCACAATAGGTGTGCCTTCAGATTTGTTCATGTCCTTTGGTGTACCTTGGGCACAAAACGTTTGGGAACCACTGCACTATGGGACAGCACGTATGAGTGAGTTCTGTAGTGTGGCTTATTTAGTTGTAGACCTAGTAGTAGAAGAGCACTCAGCAATCCATCTACGTAACTGTGAACTCTTGAGAAGTAGAGAAAGAAATGACCCCTAAATGAGTGATTTAAAGTGGTTTAAAGAATCTCATTTTGTAAATACGTAGAATAAAACAGTATTTTGTGACTCCTGAGTCGATTTATTTCTGTAGTTTCTATCATTTCTGGTCATCTTCCTCCTGATGTGGGACCAAGACTGACCCTTGTATTTTCAGTTCAGGGCTGCTCAATTAATCGAAATTCGATTTTGATTATTACACCCAATGATTACAAAAATAACATAATAAAAAAAAAAATTATTATTAGGATTTCATGTTTTATTCGCTAAATAAAACAAACCCACTATTTTGGGCATCTACAAATAATAAAGCTTAGCACACACACGTTATTAATACTAACTTTGAGTAGTTTAATCCATGCACATGCAAGCTCCTCCCCTCCACCCTGCCCCTCTCAAAGCTAAAGCTAGCCTGCAGGCTAACATGAGGAAAGTTGTTGCTAGTGGTTTTGAAACATGGCAGGAAAAACGCAGCAAAAACACTTGATAAACAAGCAAAGTAAGTCAAATTCTCTGATTTGGGAACACTTTGGGTTTGATGATGATGATCTAGAGCAAAGACACGTCATGCGCAAGAAGTGTTTTGTTTTGTGCAAAAGTGAACATACTTGATTTTAGAGTTTGAAGGATTTTATTTATGTTTAAAGAAAACATTTTGTGGGTTTTTTGTACAAAAAATAAATAACTTTTTGGTTGACAAATAATCATTTGAATAATTGTGTTTTAATTATGACTAAAATAATCATGATTGTAATTTCTTATGTCGCCAAAATAGAAAACTCGATATATCTTGAATCTCGATAAATCACCCAGCTCTAGTTCTGTTGTATTTGACTCTCAGATATTTTGTCACAATGAAACAGTTTCAAGCTGAAAAAAGGAGGATTTTTATTTAATAGTTATGAACTAAGTAGAACTAATTGAGGTGATGGTTTTACCCAGTGTTGGACCAGAATGACTGCATCAACTCCTGACCACTCGTATCACATAAAAAACGTGACGATCAAAGTTTAAAAAAAAAAAAAAAGGAAATCTTGTTCTCACACGTACCTCAGCATTTGGCGTCGCTGGCTCTCTGTCTCAGCCTGGATGGACAGTCTGTCGGACTCACTGTCCTGCTCTCTGGCCATCTGATCCAGATCCTTAAAAACAAGTAACACAGCAGCACATAACTCCATGTGATTGTGTAAAATTACAGAGTTCAGATCTACAGTGTATATGTATTCATACGTGAGGCCTTACATTTATCCTGAGCCTCAGTTTGTTGAACTTGTCTTTGACCAAAGAGTTGAGCTCCATGAGAACTGATTGTGGACCAGGACAGTCCCTGATGTCCTACATGTAATCAGAATCAGAATTCTTTTATTAATCCCAGGGGGAAATTGCTTTTGTTACAGCCACAGAAAAAAATAATCACAAATAAAAGACAACAAATACGAAAGTCCCTTCCGTTGTTGATGACTGTTCTGCAGTGTGGTTTGCCCATGGCCTGAGGACACTGAAGGACATATTTGTTGAAGGACTGTTTGCCTCATTTGAACAAGTGAAAGCGATCTTTCAAATTCATGATTCTCATTTCTTCAGATTTCTTCAGCTTCGCAGTTTTGTGTCTGCTACACTTAATCACTTCCCATCACGACCACCTGACACACTCCTTGAAAACATCTTGAACTTGAATGCAAACTCCAAAAGACTTATTGGTACAATCGATGCTATTATTAATTCCTATGATTTGGAACCATTGTCTCTCGTGTCAA
Source organism: Gouania willdenowi (assembly GCF_900634775.1). NCBI lineage: Eukaryota > Metazoa > Chordata > Actinopteri > Blenniiformes > Gobiesocidae > Gouania > Gouania willdenowi. Next base: position 12,994,858 of record NC_041057.1, read on the forward strand.
AGGAAAGTGGGAGGAGAAACTTGCAACTGTAATCCCTGAAGATGAATGGCAATCTGTGATAGGTAATATATATTCTTCTTCAATTTGTTTAAGACATAGGGTAATTCAATTTAAAATTGTTCACAGATTGCATTGGTCAAAAGTGAAACTGACGAAATTTAAACCTGACCTAGACCCCCACTGTGATCGCTGTAAAACTTTACCAGCGACTCTATCTCACATGTATTTGGTTCTACTCAAAATTGTCACACTTTTGGGAATCCATATTTAGATTTCTTTCAGATGTATTTCAGATTAATGTTGAACCGGGCGCCACAACTGCAATATTTGGTATTGTACCTCAATTTTCTGAATTTAATCAAAAGGAAAAAGATGTGATTGTGTTTACTACACTTATTGGCCGAAGGCTTATACTGCTTAAATGGAAAGACAAATGCCCTCCATCGTTTAGAATGTGGTTTGTTGACCTTTTGTCTCATCTAACACTGGAGAAGATACGATACTCTATAAGAGGTTGTGCCAGTGTGTTTTTCACTCTCTGGCAACCCATCAAATTAAACAGGTGGATCCCTCACTTATTCTATCAGAATGATGTTGTATTCATATTTCTATTCTATTGGTAATTTTTTTTGTTTTTTCTTTTCTTCTGTTTTGTATCATCTATACAATAAAAACAATTTGAACAAAAAAAAAAAAACAAAGACGAAAGAAAGAATAAACAATATATAAGTGAAAGACTGTTAAAAATAGGGATCAGACACACACATTACAGTAGTAGAAAATAAAGTATGATAGATAATACCAATAATAATACAAATATACAAATTATACACAAATATGCTACAGATATTTACAAGTAACAATACAAATATGATTTAGATATTTACAACAATAACAATATCAATAACAAGGAATAACAAGATACTTAAATTAAACAAAAAGAATGGGAATGGTGAGCTAATTTAAATAGTTTTGCAATTTCATTTAAGCCCAATGAGCTGTTTTGACGAGTTATAACGCTACATAAATGTATATAAATACACACAAATAAGAACTTTACGTTAGCTCCAGCTAACCTAGCATTAGCCTTAACTTTTAGCCGGATTTCTTCGTCCAAACGACCCATTTCTAATCACCAGCACCATCATAATATAGTGGACTGACTATGCAATTAATAATACTTGGTCATACCTGAATTAAAGCTTTAATTTCCAAGTCAAATTTTATTATTTCTTGCCCGCAGATTCGGACATGCACATCAGCAGCGGACGCCATTGTTGTTTATCTACGGCAACGTCGAAGGTCCAAAAGACACGCCAGCAAACTCGAAACTCGGGTAGTCGCGTAATTTAATGAATACATGAACAACATTATTGACTCAGTAACTTAAAAAAAATAATTAAATTATTTAACTTCATTAAATAAGTTAAATATCAATACATTATTGTAGCAAAATGTATTATTGTAACATTTTTGCTACAATAATACCCTGATTTCTAACACCTTATTGTTCAGAATTAAACTTGAATTGAATTTAATACAAACTAATCCATAATCAATTTGTCATAAATCTCAAGAGTAATTTTTGAGAAGTGAAAAACCACATGAAGTAATACATCATAAAGTGAATATTAATAATACTGAATTTTCTGTATTATAGACAAGTGGACTAGTTACTGTATATTCTTAATATTAAATACCTTCAGAGTTTAAAACCTTTACCTTAATTTCCCTTAATGCCATCTGTGTATTCAGTTCCTAAAGTTGAGGATCAGCTCCTTTGACTCCAGGTTGTTGGACAACAGTTGGTTCTGTGGGACACCCATCTCTCCTCTTCTCCCATCTTATTGTTTGTGATCGGTGAGGTACTGTCATAGGGAGACAGTGGCATGTGTACAAAAAAAGTACTCATATGTAGGTTACAATTGTTTTATAATTAAAAGTTGAAGCATTATATTAAAATTTAATAGCCTGTAAAAAGAATGAATTTACCTTTAAAAATCAGCAGGAAGCTTTTGTTTGTTTGAGTGAACCATCCATTAATATATAGCCTAATATAACGTGTGTGGGTGTGTTTACTTGTTTTCATAATAAAATGAATTTCTTATAGTCTTTATGTTGTTTTATTTATTTATTTTAGCTTTCAACTTGGGTTAAAAAAGAATATTTGCATCCAAATGTCTGAACTGTGCTATAGAAAAACATTTCGCTTGCTTGCCAGTCATTTTAAACATAAAATACATTAAAATGATATGAAAAGCAAAGTTGAAAAGAATAATAATTTGATACTCCATAATGAATACTCCTTCAATAAATCCATAGAAACGTCAGGTTGGGGTGCTAATGGTTTTATTATTTGATAATAAAATCAAGAAACATAATCAGACTAACGTGGTTACAAGCAGAGCTGAAGTAACAACACCTGGCTGATACAACAGAGAAAAACTGACTTTTTGTTTTTAAGAAAACAGAGAGAAGACATAAAACAAAAACAAAGAGAGGCACCGAAAGACTAAAGAGACTCAGGGCAAACGTCTGCAGGATGTCGAGCAGCCAGAGACGGAACTGTCAGAAGCTCTGGAACAGACTCGGCTGTTACAGTACAAATCAAAAAACAAAAACAAAGCCAAACAAGAACAAAGCATCTTTTACATTTCCATGCCTGTGCACAAAGCCACTCGTTGTGCCTTTGAGAAAAGTACAATGTAAAGCAAAGTTAGTCAAAAACAAAACAAACAAAAAAAAAAAAGTATGAACTCAGCACGACATTTATTACACAACATAAATATAACAACTGTCAAGATAATGTATTCGAACAGGCATATATGTGAACTACAAATATAGACGTTGTCGCTAAAGAGAGGATCAAGTTAGTTTCAGCAGGATACACGTTCTGCAGGTTTTTGTTTCCTAATGAAATCATAGTCACCAAGAGATCTATTATAGAGCACTTAGCAATGAAATACAGCCTTCCTACTGAGACTGGGAAGAGGATCACACACAGGACTAACTACAGAAAGATCCCATGCTGTTTATCGAGTAAAAGAAGTGACCATACAAGACCAGAAGCATCATAACATGGCATGTAGCTGTGGAGCTCTACATGTTTGGACTTGTATGGATTTCCTATGAGAACATCTTGCTGTTCTTTTAAAAAAAAAAAAAAAAGAAACTGAACCAAAAAAAGATGCGCGAGTTTAAACAGCTTGTTTTTTCTTGAAAGTGTTTTGCTTCATGCAATTTGGCAAGTCTGGAAGGAGAAGTAAATCATTGCAGTGTTTTATGATGAGTTGGATGTGTGTTGATATAGAAAAAGGGGGTTGTTTGTTTTATTACAGTGTGGGTTGTTGTTATTGTCGTTTGCTTTACTAAGATCAGTCTGCAGAAGAGGAAATGAGTTCACCCCCGCTTTGCTCATAGCAAGGGAGAGTGAGGGGTCTCTGCCCACCAGCCTTTACAACCCCTGCAAAGTCTCCCTGACAAAACAAACGCGAACCGAAGCCCTTCTGAAAACGTAACGATAAACAACATAAATAGAACCCACAAGGGGCGACACATCAATGCCTCAGCGGTGAGGTTGTCCCTCAAAAAGTGACAGATTTAAAAGTTTAAATCCCAAAATCTCATCCCACTCCCTAAATATAGGCGAGGGTGAGTTTGGGGAATGATTGCTTTAAGGACCTAAGGAATCGGATGTATTTCCTGAGCTCTACAGACAATTATTACTCAAAGTCACAATCAAACTGACACAAAATGGAGTGTGTCTGCTTGTTCTGGTGGTAAAAAATATACACAACGTTGTGGGAAGACAGCAGTGTTTCTGACTTGTGCTTTAGGGTGAATAACTAAAACCAAGGAGAAACACCTGTTGCTTACATAATTTTATTTTTTATCCTATTAAAAGTTTTAGATCATTGATTACCAAAGTGTGGGCAAGAATTTTCAAAAATGACATTAAAAAGTATCTGTATTAAAATTTGCAATTAGGTTTGGCATTACTTGAATTTATAGCAAATTAATACATATTTACTTTTATAAGAAGACAATGACATTTTTCCAATTAGGACATGTACCGTATTTTCCAGACTATAAATTGCACCAGTATTAATGTCACTTTCCAAGAAATGTACTTTTTTACTGGATAAAATACGCAAATATGTCACTCCAGCCAATAAGTTGCACACCCATATGCTAATTTACATGTTTTTAAGACAATAATCTGCCGCTCTTTCTACGAGGTACGCTATTGGTTGACGTAGGTGCCAATTATAAGGAGATTTAGCCAATCAGAGAATGCCTGGGTTGGGCTAAGGGAGTTTCACATTTCAAAGTGATTTGCAATTCACATTCTTACTAGCTAGATAGTGCCATGAATGAGCCGCTCCAATGTACAAGTCTATACCTCAATTTGAAATGGAAAAAAGGAATAATCAATAACCTCGGAAATAGATTTATCTGATTCTGTGTTTAGGATCTCAAAGATTGTGTTGCTTGTAAATCAGTGATGAATTATTTTCCAAAACACATTTTTCTTTCTTTAAATGTGTTTATTGTTAGCATGGCAGTCATGGTTTGGTGCGTTTACAAATGGAAGACGGCAGTGTTTATTAATGTGGTCGTTTAAAATAAGTTAGGAGGCAGGGGTTGGAAATGATACCAATGATAATGAACTTACAATATAACCATTATGTTTAAAAAGAATAGTCATGCTTGATAGCGGAGGCACAATATATTTTCTGTTTGATAAGTGGATTGCTTAAACATTGAGCGAGCCTATATGTGGTATGAATAATTACGATAATTCTCATTTTACCGGGTTGTTTGTACAGTTAAAAGGTGAAATCTGGTGCTTGATTGTGACGTTGGTTTGTCTGTGGATCTCAAGAAAAGTCTCCAAATGCTTGTTTTTATGTTTTGTGTTTCAATTCTCGATGTAAAGTGTCTTTTGGTTTTTAAAAAAGTGCTGGATAAAATAAAGGAATTATTATTATTCAAAAGGCGCTGAAGCCTGGTTCAGTCAAAAAGCGATAAATTTGTCTTTAATAATCTCAATTGCCTCTTTGCATAATAAATTACAGGATGAAACAAATAAATATCAAACACACGGTTCTCAGTGGAAAATGGCCATAATATATATATAATTTAGGGGAGGAAAATCATACAAAAGGAATATAAAACAAAGCATAAATATCAAACCTGAATATTAAGAATGAAGAAAAAAGGTTATTTAAAAAAAAAAAAAAAAAATGAAATACAGTGGCCTTTAATAGATACAATATTCAAAATCTCACTGGATCCTGACAACAAAGAGTCTACTTCCGTGAGCTTTCGAAGGAACAAGAAAAAAGCTTCAAACACACTAGTCCCAACGGTCCCGCTGAGGAAGACTAGTCTACATTCATCAGCAAAGCAGCAGCAGCAGAGTTTTATACCCTGCTATGTCAGTTTTACAGCAGTCAGAAACGCAAGCCTGACCGGAGTCGTCAACAGAAGGAAAAAAGTATGGCTAATACAGCTACTGAACTCAGCCATGTTAGCACCCAGCCGGGGAAGGTTAGCACCATGGGTTACCTCCATGCTCAGTTTTGTCGTTTCATTCGCAGCCTGCGACTCGGTGCCAACACTGACTTCAAGGAGGATCTGGCACTTCATTATAGCAACGTTTTAATGCTTTTTTTTTGTTTGTTGTATTTTTTTGTCAAGAGGCAGCAACACAGTGCTCTAAGTCAAAACCAGAGAAGAAGAAGAAAGCTTTGTAGTAATTTAATAAGTGACTTAAAAAAAAAAGCAGGACCAGGCTTCCCACGGTCATAGAACTTTTGCTCTTCTCTAAACATACAAACAAACAGCAGTGATAGCAGCAGCCAATACAGAAAACACAATAACAAAGTGGCATAGTGGGCAGAGAAAGAGTGGAAATAGAACCAGGTTTTCCAAAAACGCTCAAGATCACAAAAAGGGGTCACTAAAGCGTTTCAACTGCAGTGCTTTAAAAGGAAAGTCACTGTTTACATTTTCACACTGCCACATAAACGGCTCTCGACGGTCAAATTTCAACGTGTTGCAGTTCAAATGAAGTTTCTGTGCGACCTGAATGTTTATGGAGAACCCAGTCCCCTTGTTTCTGTGAGGAAGACCCCCTCCAGACTGACAGAAGGTGCAGATTTGTGTTCTCAAAAGTTTGATTAAGGCACCTGGGTCAGCAGGCATCATATCAAAAGGGGTTTTTCTTTAAACCTTTAGCGTGTTAAAGCGAAAGTGCGATAACACTGAAGCCGTTTTGCCTTTTTGACGGTGAGGAAAAACAAAGAGATGCGTGAGAAGTTGATGCACTGTAGACATCCTAAATCTGAAGTGTTTTTTGTGCTCATTCAATAGCAGCATGTATGAACATTTGGGATGGGAGTACGGTGTGCCCCAAAAAGCCATGCAACCACTTTATGACGATAAAGACTCGTTAAGGGGAAGGAAAGTCCAGATGCCGATCGATTCTTTCGTCACCGTGCAGTAACAGAACTCCTGCTTGGTTCTCAGGGTGGGGAAACACGTGGAGGGTGATGTAAGCTACACATCCTCTGATGATACACACACACACACACACACAATAATCCCAGCCCACGTGGTTTCCAACGAGTCAGGATATATTTGAAATGTCACAAAAGCCACTGGAAGCCAGGCCCTGAGGTTAGACACCACTGAACTGACAGCAGAAGTCAATATTACCCAGAATCCCCCACCCCTCTAAAGCTATTCGAAAAGCTAAATAACAGTGCTGTACTAGATCTTTCAAAGTAGGGCTTTTGACACAAGAAATGTGTGTATCAGAGCTCTATATACAGTGAAAAAAAGCTCCACCATTGAATCAGCAACAAACTACAACAAAAAAAAGCTTCTTGTATTAATTATTTCAGGCCTTTCATTTACTTTTAGGATAATTTAAATGTATTTTTTTTTATCTGGTAATCTGTGAAGAATCAAAGGGACTTGGTATCTGTGCATCACTTTGGTTACAACTTTCTTTAAGATGTTTATAACTAAAAAAATATATATATTTTTAAAAGATGAGAGTGGACAAGAAATACAATCAAAAGTCAAATATGCTGCAACGCTCAAGTAAAATGGCCAAACAACACAAAGTTAAAAAACATATTAGAGCAAATACTATAAAACAAATCTCAAATAAAAACCAACATTGTCTTTTTAAGTGATTAGCATTGGAAATTACCAGCTCAATGCAACTTGAATGCCACTATTACAATATGATTAACTTTTTAACCCTGTAAAGTCCCACTTATACAATATGTGTAGCAGCTATACAAAGGCCAGCAGGAGAGGCTTCAGAATCATACAGAATTAAATATACCACACTGTTGCACTTTTTTTTTTTTTTAAAGTAAAGACCCTCTTAAACTATGTCTATGTTAAACAGTGGCGTCAATCCTCAGAGACTGGTTTTTACAGATGAACTCATGTTGTGTTCATCAATTCCAACCCCACAAGTCAAAATCATAGAAACAGAAAATCTTCCTTTCAAAGATGTTTCAAGTCGAGAATTGACTTGAAACTTTCTTCGATTGATCCGAAAGTGAATTCACGCCATAATACACCATCATGAAAAAAGTGTGAATCAATGAAAACATCTAAACAATTGTATGAACAGATGCCTCTTTTTTTAATTTTTTTTTTTTTTAGGACGGTTAAAAAGTAAACAGCACCTCGTGACAAACCCACGGTTCGAGTCAAATCCTTCATGAAAAAGGAAGAAATCGCAGATAGTGAAGCGTTCAAAGACCAATTTCAAGACTGCGGGTGAATTTTTGGACTCTTTGAGTTGTATACAGAGCATTGCACCATATTGATTGACATTTATCTTTATCACACACACATACACACACAATATTTTGTACAAAGTAAGGAATAGCGACAATAGTTGGAATACATAAATATATTTTCTTTAGATTTTAGACGTCATCACACATGTCGGACAAAGGAGCGACTTCACCCTGAAGAAGAGCTTAATGTATCCAAGAAGCTTTTTATTGGACGAGAGTAGCACAAGCTTAAACACTCTAGTAGCTTAATATTTCACTGTATAGAGTTTGAGTTTCTTACAAAAAAAAAAAGAAGAGGAATTATTTTACTCATGTGTATTATCGCTCATTTCCTTGACTTTTAGAATGCCACAGAGTCTACTGGTTTGAATGTAAAGTTGCACAGCTCGCGCCTGCCACGTGAGGACTATTTCCTCCACCTGCCTTGTGATCGACAGCAATATAACACACACACACACACGTTGCTGCTTTCCAGCCGGCCGTCGGTTGGCCCGTTAATCACTGTTGACCCATATGCCAGGCATGGACCAAAAATCATACCTGAGAAATGAAAAGATACGCTCCGCATATTAGCAAAAGACAAAAAAAACCTCTCGAAGCCGTTTGACGGATACGCTTCATCCAAGGTTTTTATGCTGACAGGTTTTGTTGTTGTTTGTTATTGTTATTGACCGTAGGAGTTTTTTTTGTTTATTTGTGAGTATGGGAAGTTGTCTAAGAAGGCAATAAGTGTCCGCATTGAGTCTCCGTTTTGTAATTGGCATGCCATACAGTACAGTGATATAGTAACTTCTCCCAAGGCGGCCCAGAACAACGTGCTCCAACGAGCTCTTCCTGGCCACCCTAGGCTAAACCCCCTCCATATTAAGTCACAAGCAGAAATCTGTTTACAAATGATAACAATATAGCTCTCTGAAGAAATTTGTCTACACTGTACATCAACCTGAAGAGGAAGCCAAAGCAGAATCAGTTTTTCCATAGGAAACCTCTACTGAAGGCAAATGAATCATGACGCCTCGGGGGGTCAGCATCAGGATCAAAGTAGGGGCCCTGGAATCAAAACCCTCTTTTTTTTCTCTTTTTTTTACTTTTATATTATACTTTCAAGACCACAAGCTTATAAATCACATAGATTTGACCAGGAAATAGACCAATCCCACCAAAACAGCGGGCTTCTCAAAGCCAAGGAGTGATAAACGCCAAGTTATATCATTTCCTGGCTCCAAAAACGTGCAGATCTAAGCCCTCACCAAGTCATGCGTGGATTCCTCTGTCGCTCATAGACCCAGCCGTGCCAGGTAATACACCACCTATCCCTGCAAGTAGTCATCAAGTACACTTGCAGCATTCAAACCAGGCCGTTTAGCAGCAAATGGAAGAAAAAGAAATGCTTTTCTTTTTGTTGTTTTTTTCCTTTTTTTTTTGGACAAAGTGCTTTGTTTTTAAACATATAAGATTGAGTACTCTATACCTACCATTTAGAAGATACATATTCACGTATACTTTATTTACAAAATAAAATGAATCATTAATATGAAAATAGGATATGGACATATGTAATCAGGCTACAACTAGTCTACAGAGTCAAAAATAATCATGGGTGAATTCAGAAAAAGCACCATTTCTCCCTTTTTAAGATGGACAGGAAAACAATAAAAATATATGTATATATATTTATGTAGCACAAGCTCTTATATATTCACACAACACGGAAAGATCAATCTACGCACATCGCTCTGTGAAGGAGTACGTTCACATCAAGCAAACCTCCGAGTTCTTGTTCACGTTTGATTTAAAAAAAAATATAAAAAACAATTTGGGAAAATTCACGAAAAAGACGAGAGTAAAGAACATTTTTATGGGAACACTGTGACTATTGTCTTATTGTTGAATGCGAGAGGATAAATTACGTCCGCAACCAAAAAGCTGCAACGTCAAATCCCAGAAAGGCAAAACTCAATCAAATTGATAATTTAGGAGAAAATACACCTGAAAACCTGAAAGATGGTGCACAGTGCTGAATCCACATAGGTCTGGGCGAGACTCGAGTGGCTTTGGCTTTCTTAGAGTAAGTGAGACAAACACCACTCTACGATCCATATCCTCCAAGTGTCATAAACAACATGTGTTCCCGCTTTTTTTTTTTGTCGAGAAAAGCTTGAACAAGACTGAGGTTTCGGACTTTAAAACAAATCCTTTCTGGATTCCCTGCAATTTAAGTCTCAAGCTACCATATATACATTTTAAGACCTTTCAGCTCCTTCGCTTACTGGATAATCTCTTCAAACCAAAAGAAAAACTAGTATGCAGATACGATACAAAAATATAACAACTTTTTTTTTTTTTTTTTTATGTGATTTTTTTTTTCTCATTGCAAGGATAAGCTGTAGAAATGTGTCATGCTTGCAAATGAATCAATTGTCATGAAAAGGTGCATTTTATCATTGATGGGTGTTTCTACACACGCATGATCTGGTCTACGTACAGAAACCAAAAAGGTGAAACTGAGAATATTTTGGTTACCATTGGATACATTGTGACAAATGAGAAAAGAAAGTAACATATAGCTTATCTATCAGCGCTTTGGGTTTGTGCCCTAGCTAGCGCTATTAGCAAAATTAGCATGTGGAGGGCGGAGTCAATTCAGGAATGAAGTGCTATCTAGGCAACAAAAGCAAGGAAACCACCGACGGTTTTCTATTCTAGATTTAGACTAAAAAAAAAAACAACAACCCAGAAATCACTGTTCCTCTTCTGTACAGAATTGGACCCAAGCTAATTTCACAGTTCTATGAAGTTCTCTGACCCCCCCCCCCCACCCCCCCCACCCCCCCAAATCCCACAACAACAATTCTTACATTCAATACGGTGTCAGGTAAGCTGTGCAAAACCTTACTTTAACTGGCAGGAAGCCATTTCGTTGCATGTGTCTTTGGTACAAAAAAACAATCAAAATATAGTGTGCAAATATTTTTTTCTTGTAACTCTACACAAACAAAAGAAATCAGTTTAACCCTCTCCAAAGACAAGAGTACCACAAATCAAAGGGTAATCTATTGCGGAGCCCTCCTATATACAAAGACTCTGTGGCATCATGCAACAAGAGCTTCCACTTGTTTATGTACATTCAGAATATCTTCAAATGACTGAAATACACGACAGACCTCACAAATGTGTCCTTCCTCACGCTCACAGTCAGTTTTCCCTCCATGTAAAGTATTCCTCTCCTGGGCTGCACCTCAGGGAAGCTCTGACAAAAGTCACTCTCTCACACGCACACACTTACAGAAACATGCACACACAAGGCACAATGAAACAAAGTCTGATCAAACACTAGCATCGACATCACAAACTGGCATTACTGATCCGCCTCTTTGTCTCTGTCGCACAAAAAAGGTGAGTAGAAGACGCACGCTGGGAGATACTTTTTTATGTACAGTTACCGAGTGGAGAAGAAGCATCTTCACCACTGTCATCATCCTCCTCCCAGTCCATCGTGTTCTTATCCTTGGCAAGATTCCTATTTCGCCAGGTTATCAATCAACAGAAGGCCAGAAAGCGCCATGCTACATGCACTTTCTCTCTAAGTTTGCTTTTAACATTTCGTGCCAGGCGCACAAAATTCAACCAGCTGGAGGTTTGTCACTTAACTGTTTGAATGTTATGCTTTGATTAAAATTAGGGGCTTTTTGTTGGTTGATTTGGTTTTTTTTACATATTTTACAACAGTGGAGCTGATTGGCAAACAGGGGGTGGCATGAACATTTTCAGGCCTTCAATAAAAAAATATCTCTTGCCACTCGATCCGCCCCAGAGGACGAGGCTTTATTCTCTTTGCTTAAAGTGCTTTACTATATTTTACTTTTTCGTTCCTCTACAAAATGATGACGAAAACCTTTTCCCACCTTTGACGCCGTCTTGCGCGTAACAGCTTTTCTCAGACAAACTGTTAGAAAGTATTCCAGTGGTTTCACCCATCCCTCTCAACCAATGGAGGCAGACCTCCATTAAGACCAGTCGCCCCACAATGCCACGTTTAATCACCAGTGGATTTAGGACATGCCGTTTGCTCTTCACCTAACCATCACTCGCTTTTCGAGGTGCTCTCCCCAACAGACGTTAACAATGAGTAGGGAGCCGGTGACACACTTGACTCTGCGTGCAGAGGCAGGAATGCTAGGGTGTTTACGCCATACGTGGAGGCATATGGCTAGAACAAGCACACATACGTACACACAGGAAGTGGTATGTGTGTTTGTGTGACTAACAAAGTGTACGTACTCTAGGTTGGAGGGGCATGCAGAGGGGAGCATAGTTACAATGGGTGCTAATAATTAGCCCACTCCTCTCAGCAGAGCGCTCTTGGTCTACATTTTGGAAGTGGGGACGCGCAGGCCGACCAGTCCACCAGTGGGGTCGCCGCTTCCAGTGTTCTCCAAGATCTTGTTGACAAAGTCAGAGGTCTGTCCTGCGACAGGTGATGGCACTGCGTGCATAACAGGATAAAAACTTTGAATAATGTCAAATGGCTTTGAAATATCAATGAATAATCAAATAATGGATCAATGTTGTTAATGTAGACAGTCATTTTTTTTTTCAATGTTTGTGAATTCCTTGAACTATGATGAGATTCTCACCGAGCGTCTCTTGGATGAGCTTCTCCAGAGTATCCGTCATGTTAGTCGGGCGTGGTGACGAGTCCTCCACCCGCACCACTATCTCCTCCTTGATAGCATTGATCACAAACAGCAGTCGATCTACGATCAAGAGGAGCAAAGATGAGCATTAAAACACAGCACATAAAAACGGTTGTAGAGGTTGATGAGTTTATTGTAGGTCGGACGTACCGTACTCTGTGTTGAGTCCCCAAAGCTTCACCTTATTAGCTTCATACTGGGCCTTCTTTTTTAAACGGCAAGCTCTACAATGAACGCACAGAGATAAAAACATGCTTTGACCTTCTACAGTGAAGAGAAACGCGTCAACCCCGTCACGCAGACACGGTCACCTCTCTTTACCTTGATGCCAACTTGTTCTTCTCCTTGCGAGATCGAGGCCGAGCGGTTAGCGGCAGCTCGCTGACAGGCGTCAAGTCACTGATCACCTTGTTCAGCTTGCGCAGCTCTGTGCCGATCTGTAGCAGCTTGCGTGGATTAGGAGTTAGATCCTCCACGTCTGTGCGGCGGGACTTCTTCATCATGTATTTCCCTTTGAGTGAAGATGACAAGAAAATGAGTATTAGACATGCATCATGTACTTTGCATCATATGCTAATGTAGTTTTAGGTATTTTACACTACTTTCTAATGCACTTTATATTACAAGCTGCATGTAATTCTACAGTATGCATCTTTCTCTATACATAATTTAATTCATTGTTTTTGTGTTTAGTGTATAGAATTGTATGTGGGTAAAGTACTTAAGTTTGTGCTGACTTGGTTTCATGCTTTTTTATGTGTTTGAATTCTGTGGAGACTACAGATGGACATTAGCTGATGTGCTAAATCTGGCATAGCTACATATGTTACGTCCACTATTATGCATTACTTACCCTTTCAAAGTCTGGGCAATATATCAAGATTCAAAATATATCGAGTTTTCTATTTTGGCAATATTGAAAATTACAATATTGCCTATATTGATATATATTTTTATTTTATAGCTTATACTGTAATAAAACACTCACTTTAGGAGTTGCTGCTGTTGCTACGTAAATGTAAAGCACAGTTAGATGGATTACTGAGTGCGTACTAACCCAGACCTACTCCTTCACAAGCCACACTACAGGACTCACTCACACGTGCTGTCCCTTATAGGAGAAAAAGCCAAAAGTGGCACATATCGACAAATGATAAAATGTTTGTTTTTTTTTTCTCAACACAGTCAAAAAAAAACTATAGATGTGTGTTATATAGCTATGCACATGTATACGTTATGTATGTGTGCCTATGTGTGTAAACCTATGCCTATGTATGTGTATTGCCGTGTATGTATATATGTATATTTCTCCTGTATTTAGTTGTACTACTACCACTGTGTAGATATATGTGTATATATTTACCCTGAGATGTGGGGTGGTGGGAGATTGTGGGTTGTGAGCAAAATTGTCTTTTTGTCAGCAATGGTTGTTTTGTGTTTTGTAATCTGCTGTATGTGAAATGTTAAATGCTCTTGTTCCCTCTTAAAAACAAGATGTTGCATCTCCATGAATACATTTCAAATTTAATCCTGATTAGTTTTTCTGGTCTGACTTCATTTGAATTAGAACTATCAAGATTTCTATCGTATGTCGCCATTTCCAGCAAAAAATATCGAGATATGATATTTGGTCCATATCGCCAAGCTCTAACTCTTTCATATGAAAAAAATTGAACACACGTGCAAAGAACGCAACAATAAAGGTTTGATTCATACATTTATCAGTCTAAACCCGTTTCATGTTTTCATGGTTTTCTTTCCCTTCCTTTTTTTCTGAAATATCACTACATGCTGTGCACAGCTGCTAGTGTGCGTCTCTGTGTGTGTGTGTGTCTGCGTGTGTGTGTGTGTGCGCGTGTGTGTGTGTGTGTGTGTGTGTGTGTGTGTGTGTGAGTGAGTGAGTGAGTGTGTGTACCACTGAGAGGGCCGTTCTTCTGGTACAGGTTGCTAGGCAGCGTGTGTCTGTCCCACTCAGACGGCTTGAGCATGCGCTCCTGCTTGGAGGGAGTGAGCTGTTCGCTGTACTCCCAGAAGTAGCGGCGCTTCCCTCTCTTGCGGCTGGACACTCCCGCTGTCAGACCTTTGACATCGTCCGTCAGCTCCACATCACAGCCTAAGGAAACAAGTTCTGAAATTTAGTTCAGGAAGAAAAACGAAAGACAAAACTGAGGAAAAGACTGCATTAGTGAGAGTAAAATAAGTTGATGGACATCAGTCTTTATGAAATGTCATCACCTCGTTCAGAGAAGGCATCACTCATGTCGTCGTCTTTGTCTGCTTCGTAGTCGTCATCCTCTTCCTCATCTTCCTCCTCATTCTCTGACAGCTCGTGCTCGCTCCCAAATCCCTCGTCGTGGTCTGTATCATCCAGCTCCAGGCCATCTCCCTCTTCTTCTTCCTCCATGTCTTCCTCCTCCATGTCTTCCTCCTCCTCCTCCTCCTCCTCCTCTTCCTCCTCCTCCTCCTCCTCCTCCTCTTTCAGCTGGGTGTGACCTTTGCTGCTGCGGGTCAGGAACAGGGAGTAGTTGTGTTCCTCCTCTTTGCTTTTCTCAGCGCCTTCGATGGATGCCGTGGCATCACCGCTTGCCCCAGCCACACTGTCGCCGCTCTCCAGCCTGGAGGCGCTGTCGTCCAGGGTGGGGTTGGGCTCCACCAGCTGAGGAACTTTGGGTGATCTTCTAATCAGCATCTCACGCCTCCTGATCCCGTCCACCCTTCTCTCAAAGTTAGACGCACCACCAGAGCCGCCGGCTGTGGCAGTGGGGAGCCCTGCCATCATGGCACTTCCTGAAGTGGAGGCCTTCTCATCCTCAGGCTGGGAAAGCAGTTTAGGCGGGTTCGGCCTTTCAAAATCCTTCTGAGGAGGCGTTTCAGTTTGAGCTTTCTGAGCAGAACTCACTCGGACTTTAGCTTTCTGTACAAAGTCAAAGCTGTGAGACGTCGGTGCAGCCATTTTGTTTCCTCGACCAGAGACCTTAAGCTGAGCTTTGTTAGGGTCCTGGAGGTTCTGGATCTTGGTCATTGTCTCAGTACTGGAGGGGACAGGTCTGGTAGCCTTTTGGGAGCCTTCAGGAAAGTCTGGGAGAGGACTGCGGGACGGATGGGAAGAGGAGGTGGAGCTTGGGAAATGGCGCATCGAGCCTGGACTGGATCCATGACCCGAGACCAGCAGTCGCTTATTGTGACAGTGAAAGGGGAGCTGGGGTGGCTGGAGCAGAGGCTGGGGGGCAGGTGGATTTAGTTCAGTTGGGGGGTAGAGGGCCTCACAAACAGGCTGTGAATCCTCACTGTTGAGCTGAGCCAGCGTTGGGGTTCGACCAATCACCTCTTCATCCTGGTAGGGGCTCGAGAAGTCGTCCAATCCGAGAAAGTCGACCTCTTTGGAGCCCCAGATGTCACAGCTGGTCAGCCGAGTATATCTGCCAAAAAATAAAAAATAAATAAAAATTATTTTCTCACTCATCAGTCAATGGAATAGACTATTCCTGTGCTCTGTACAGAACTAACGTCAATTTACAACTCCAATAGTAGCTATTAAAACTCTTGTTTTTTTAGGTTTTATCTACTCATGAGTTAAATTATTGTATGTTTTCTACAAACTGTAAGGTTTTTTTAATTTTATTTTCTTATTTTGGATCAAAACAGCAGCCTTCACTGTTTTTAAAATGCACATTTTGGTTTTAAACGAAAATGCTGCATTTTGAGAGTAAAAGCACATTATCACCGTCCACTATCTACCTTCAAGAAATGTAATTTTTATCATTACAGTAAATTTTCAATGTTGCTCTAATGTTGCAGCCCACGTGCGCAATCGACACAAAATGTCTCTGCGATTGACGTATTGTACACCCCTGCTCTTCTGTAATACTCTGCATTAACAAATTTAAAAGGTGTTTTTGAAAAAAACTATTTTTTCAAAGACGTTACCTGTTAGAAAAAAAGAATAGTTTTTCTAATAAAACTAATTAGAAAAACTATAAAAAAAAAAAAGTGCCAAGGGCAAATCGTAAAATTTTTAAAAATTCCTTTATCCCTAAAGCAATTGGGGTACTGAACACCATTTCCCGTTGAAGTGTTGTATACTGCCACTGCTGTCCTGCTTCTTGCCCTGAAGATGTCTGTGTGTAAGTGTTGTTGTTGCTGTTGTTGTTGTTGTTATGCTGTTCTGCTTGTTGTTTTTATATGAGACCAAAGATAAATCTCCACACCGTGGACAACAAATGAATTAACTAACTAACTAACTAACTAACTAAAACATTCTGATTCTGTTAAGAGCAGGATTACTATTGCAACAACACATCATCAGTAGGAGTGTGACGATATCTCGATACGGCAATATATCGCGATATCTTTCCGCACGATCGATTATCGATATGCTCCCGCTCGATTTTTTTAATTTATTTATTTATTTTTTTTTTTTTTTCAAAACCTTTTCTGCTTTTTCACTAAAATGTGCAGGTACGTCTTCAAAGAAATTTTGTCACCGTTTGTTGAAGGAACCAATATATTGTTTACAGGAATACTGTATTTCCCTATAATGGTGTCACGGGTAAGAAAGATACTTATTCGTTTACATTGGTATTTTGAGACTTATTTACAGAAACGTTGCACTAAAATAGTGTCACTGTTCATAGGACACTTTTTCAAGATATAAAATAAAAATGTTATTTTTTCACTTAATCTTTTTTTTCTTGTTATGTCATAGATTATCGTAGATTGATTTCTGACCAATATATTGATAATCGCAGTGTCGTCATATCGTGAGATAATAGATATTGTGATTGTATCGCATATCGTATCGTATCGTGAGGTACCCAGAGGTTCCCACCCCTAATCATCAGTATGATAAAACTAACCTGTCGTAGAGGTAAACTAAAAAATCTAATAGTTCTATTTTTTTTAGAATAGTTGATTAGAATTAACTCTACCGGGACCCTATTTGAGGGTCCCGGTAGAGTTGCCAGTAACCGTAAGAACAACTTAGAATATGTGATATACTACTTCAATAGATTTTTTAAGTTTGAGAACCTTACATCACAGTATTTTAAAAATGTATGAGTGATTTATTATTTACTGGCAACAGTTTGTCAGCAGTAATGGCTACAGTCATTAAACACTAACAAAGTAAAACAAATATAAATCCTCCAGTACCTGGTGAGATCTTCCCAGTAGGAGTCCCACTGTTCGAACGCTGAGCCGCTGCAGACGGTTTCACTCTCTCCTAAACCCATCAGCTGATCCACACAGCCCTCCATCTCCTTCCCTCCGTCGCTGACGCCGACAACCATGTCACCGCAGGGGCTCTCTCTGTGGGCCATGTCTCTGTCCTGCTGAGAAGTCAAAAAAGGTGGACAGACCAAGAAGGCGGAAGATATTCTGATTAAACTCATACATTGATTTGCCGTTTTGAATCGATATCTTCTAAATGGTCAGGATAAGACAAACACTAGCTCTCCAATTTCCCCTCAATCACAAACAATGCTGCAGAAGAGCTGAGCTAAAGTTGTTTTTATCCATCTTAGAGTACCAGAAGTTGGTTAATTAGTCTTTTATTTGAGCTCTAAACATAAAGCAGGTATTTTACTGTTTGTCCTGCAACGGATGGTAAAAGCCCCATGGTGACAACCACCAACAACCCAACGTAATTGTGCTAAGATCACAAGAAGAGACAAAATAAATAGAGTGAGGGTTCTTTTAGTCAAAAAAGAACCCTCGCTGCTGAGGTGTGTGCACATTGAGAGAGAGAAGCGCTGCAGTAATATGCTTTTAACAGAGGTTTAAAAAGGTTTAAATGCACAAAATGATACCAAATATGTAGTAACACTCATTTTGATTTTACTAAATTAGTTGTAATTTATTCTGGTATTTAAAGTGTCTGGTCATGACCGTTGTTTTGAAAAAATCTATACAAACTTATTTCCTGCCCTATTTTAGTGATATTATAGTCCCGTATAAGATTTCAATGTATTTTTATTTCCATAATATTAATGCAAACTTTGCCTGATGATGCCCATTTTACTAAATATCATGTGGTGAAATCATTATACGTCATTGACCCATATATACATATATAACCAATCTGTAGGATGGAGGAAAAATGACAGGTACAATCCCCATCATCAGGGTAACGTTACTGCGATGTGAGACAGAGAGTGTGAGGCAGTGAATCTCCACTATCTATAGCAGACTACACGTTTAAGAAGGACACCTGCAGCTGACAGTGTGAGGAATGACACAAGCACTTATTGTCTAAAGCTCCCATCACCTGCCTGAGAACTGGGGAAATGTCACACAATTAGGCCTCGGATTTAGAAAGGCCACGCTGAACACTGAGCTGGACACACATGCTGATGTTACCTTAGAATTTTACAAATTCAACTTTACAAAGAACACAAACAGAGTTACACAAACTATTCCAGTGATGAGATGTACGACACTTGAAACTATTTCTTCATTTACGAGTAAAATAATTCACATAGAAGCATTTTGTTGACTTGCTGTTACCATCACGCCAGGCCAGTAATTCGTTTTTAATGTTTTGTTGTTAGAAAAACACAGGTGTTTGACCTTGGCACTAACTTATCGGACTCAGCATCCGTTGAATGCTGTGTGCGGCTGAAACCTAATATTGGTTTATGATATGGGTGAGGAGGAGGCATGAGCGGCTCTTAGCCTGAAGCTAATGTGAATGCTTGAGCTTGGCTGACACTGAGAGCTGAATGGCAGTTGTATGAGTTGGACACATTCCACTGAGTGTCAGTCTTTGTGAATGTAAATGTCAGCAGCACAGGAACAGGAACACAACTAACGTGACACCGAACAATCAGGACCTGATTTGCAGCAAATACATCGCCTATGCTATTTTGCACATTTTTTTTCCCCCCACCCATCTCCTGCAATTACAGTCTCCCCCAGCAGGTGGTAGTGATAAAGAAAAACATGTGCTGCGTCCAAATAGTTCCTCCTATCTCCTTTACTATCCACTGTTCCATAACCCCCGAGAGTTTTTAAAGGTGCAGTCTGTAACTATTATAAAAGTGACTTTTTGTCAAATTTGCTAAAGCTTTCACTATGTAAGGACAGCTTTACATGAAACTAGTGTGGTGCATGTGTTGTTTGTGTGCACGCAGCAGCCTCCATGTGGGCTGCTGTGACACTGTGTTGTTACACTGCTGCTGCTTCTGAGGTGTGTGCACATTGAGAGAGAGAAGCGCTGCAGTAATATGCTTTTAACAGAGCATGTTATATTACTGTGATGTTACTGTCGGACTAACGTTAGCTTGTTAGCTCCTCTGAGGGAGGGACTTGGGGAAGTTTGGAGGCAGGGCAAGAGAGCAGCGGGGAGGGAGGGGGGGAGAGGGATCTGAGAGTTGCGGACTGCACCTTAAATTTAAAAGAAATTTGCTAAATTTCTAAATTTAATTTGAGCAAATAAAGTTTAGAAAATAATTTCTAAAATGCTGCCACAGGTTATTCAGCCATTCGAAAACAAGGACAGTATAATTGAATAGAACATAATAATTCCAGAAAGTTAATTTTGTCTTCTTTTTGGAAATAATATGTTAAGGTTTCATTTATTTCAACATCTTTTTTCTGGAAAATTTACTTTGAAATTCACTTTGATCTCCTGACATCTTTCGACTGCCAACTGTCAGTCTTCCTTAGAGGCATCTACTGATGTCTTTCATGTGTCCTTATGAGTTATTTCTGGGGGTGACCAAAATACATTTCCTGTAAAAAGTTGTGTGAATAAATTGAACCTTACGACGTGTCAAACTCAAGGCCCGGGGGCATATTTTGGCCATTCAGAGCATCCGATTCGGCCCGCAGGAGAAAGTGAAAATGACAGGGAAAACATGAATCATTGTGCAAATTACAAAATAATTCAGTAATTGTTGTTGAAAGAACTCTAATCCTGCAGTTTTTGTCAAATTATTCCATAAAATCTCTCCGAAGTAAAAAAAATTTGGTCACAAAAAATAAAAATCAAAGGACATTGAAGTATCCGTCACTTATTGCGTAGATATAATTAATGCCTAAAAAAGCCTCTTGTCGTGGCTGATCTGTAGTGATTTTATTCACATGTAAGCAGGATTAGAAAGTTTTTCAGGATTAGAAAAGGTTCCTCAAAAGTCTGCTGGTCCGTTTAGCTGTGCATTGGCATTCAAATGAAAAGCTAAAATATAAAACCAGTGCTGCCCCTCAGTGTCTCCAATGGGAGGGGATATTGAAAACATTATTAGTGACCTTTCAAACTTAAATACGTGATTTGGATGCGAGGCAGCATTAGCAGCTGTGACTGATATAAAGCAAACACAAAGCCTGGGTGAAAAGACTGTGCGTGTGTGCATTCTGTGTGCATTCAGTGTGTGTGCACACTCACCAGCTCATACATGAAATCTGGGTCAGAGCTGGTGGCCAGCAGGTCAGTGCTGGTCAGAGCCTGGTCAGCAAATGAGTAGTTCTGAAAGGCGTCCGCAAAGGGAGGCTCCATCCCACTGACGCTGGGCTGCAACGCAACAAAGGACAAATACACCAAATAAATCATCAAAAACCATCACCGACTGCAGAATGTACCGCACTCTCTTTTGACTTTTCAATAAAGCATCAGTTTGTGGGATGAAAACATTCATTCAAGTGCTAGGGGTTTGACCGACAGCTGAGTGAATGCTGGAAACCCATTGTTGTGTAACTGTTTGAATCATAAAAGCCAACAATTGAGCTGCAAGTAGCAAGTGTTAATGCAACACTCCTAGTCAGACCTCTCACATGTCCATAGGAGAACTACTTGATAGGTCTGAGTACCAGAATGCATAGATTTGATGGTGTGCATTGTTTTTGCTGGCTAAAGGGATTCCATTTCACCTCCCTATCCCAGCTTATCAATTAGTCATGTTTAATCTTCCCCATTCTAATTCTTCCCCTCAGTGTTTGACTGAAGCAATATTGCCATAGCTGTGAAAGCTGCATGCTATTATCCAGGCCGATGAGTGACAAAGTGACGCAAACCAAATAAAGGCTTGCACCCTAGGATTGATAGCATGGGAAGGCACACACATAGATGAAGAAAAAAAGTCTAAATCATTTTCTGTAGTTAATCCTATCACTTGTAATTCTGTTTGAGCACTCTCATCGGTTAGAATGTGTCAACAGCAGTGTTGGGCTAAATTACATTTTTCAGTTACAATTACGTTTTCAATTACCCATGTTTAATTACAATTCCATTTTGATTAGAGTGACCAGCATTTTTTCCACATTACAATTAAATTACAAATATATTTTAATCCTCAGATAGTCAATAACAATTACGTTCTCAGTAAAGTTCAATTGCAGCCTAAATAAATAACGTAATAAAAGTTCATCTTTCTCTTGTGTTAGCATCTCTTATGATAACGGGTCCTAAATCAACTGTAAAACACACACACAAAAAAAAATATATATATATATATCTCTACCATCTAATTTCTTTGCTCTCTATTGGGTACCTTGTTAGACTTCCTCATTGATGAAAATATAGGTTTTAATATTATTGGTGTGGACATCTGAGCCTTTTTGTGTCAGTGTACCCCGAGATTTATATAGTTTTAAAATGGTAAAATGAGGATGCATTTCATTTCGATTACGACAGCAACGTATTTTTTAAATTACGATTACTAATCGAATTACGCCATAATTGTATTAAACGATCAATTAGATGATTCCAATTCAAA
This sequence comes from Gouania willdenowi, assembly GCF_900634775.1. Taxonomy (NCBI): domain Eukaryota; kingdom Metazoa; phylum Chordata; class Actinopteri; order Blenniiformes; family Gobiesocidae; genus Gouania; species Gouania willdenowi. The sequence continues at coordinate 13,017,097 of NC_041057.1, forward strand.
TTGATCCCAACCCTGGTCAACAGTTTCAGAAATTAACCTTCACACACATGTATTCATTAACTTGCTTGTCCATCTGTCCCTAGCAGCTGTTTGAAGGCACAGCACGCAAACGTCACAGTGAACTGGGCTCAGATGCTCCGCCTCTTTTATACTGGGCTGAGCCACATTCTCTCTCTGACTGAGGCTGAAAAGTGCCTTTGTTTATGCAGCTCTGCTTTGGTCTTGTCTTTGCATTTGTGCTTACACTCAAATAGTTGAATTCATGGTAAAAAAATAAAATAAAAATCAGTCACAATATGGTATTACCTGTCACTACACGTGTGTGCGTATCAGTGGAGTGTTCCTTTATCTCTGTTACCTGAGGCATTGCCAAGCACGGCTTAGCGCTCCAGCTGTGGGAACCTCTGGGCCTCCTGTCCAGTCCCAGTGGTGTGAGGCGGTCCGTCAGCACAAAGAAACTGCTACAGGAGACGACAGTGGGTGCTGGCAGATGCAGCACAGGGAGGGGTGAAGGAGACGGCGACGGTGAGTAATCGGGCTCAACCAAGTAAAGTCAGTTCTGTTGTGATCTGTGCGGTTCTCTTTAACACTTCAGTTCTGTCAGGGGGGAAAAAGGAGGGCAACAAAAGCATTAGTATGAGGACAAACGGAGAGAAAAATAAATCCACAGTTGTTCTAAATGGCAAAAAGTATGAACCTAGCAAAAAAAAAAAAAAAAGGAAATTGTCTGCCAGTTAAAATCATTTAAAATGGTGCCACGGTTGTAGGGAACATGCATAAGTGGGAGGACAAGAAAGACTTTCGAAATCATTGAAAATGGTGAATTACTTTTTGGATGCCACCTATTTATTATTTGATGGATGATGAATGCTTGTAGCCTAAAAAAACAGACATTCAGGACATTTAAATGGGTTGTTTTATGTTTGTTTAACAAAAACAGGACGAGCAGCTCAGTGGTCAAATAGTTAGCATAGATCTGGCGTCTCTCAGTCCAATTTTGTGCAGCCTCTAAAATACGACCCCCCCCCACCATAAAATTGTGATTAAAGCAGTTTGTTTGACACAAACAATTCATCAAACGACAACTTCACAAATAAACCATGAAGTTAGATTCTCTATCCAAAGGGGGCGCCAATAGTCACCTGTTTAGGAAAGTGGCAGAAGTACTTTAGAAATATTATTATCAACTGATATTTTCACTGATGTTTTTGTTTAAAAAGCATGGTGTTATGTGAGGTGAAATCTAATGAGCTAATGTTTAAAACAAACTAGTTAAAGTTAAAAAAAAAAGAATTGATTATACATGACTTGTTAACATTTGATCAGAAACCACACTTGTTTGTTCATTATTATTATTATTATTATTATTATTATTATTACATATGTCAAACTGTAATAAAATTGATTGTCTGAGATCTGCTAAAGTTTCCTAAAAATCTGATTTTGGCTTTGTTTTTGAAATATACAAATAATGTTCAGAATAATCATCATAATTATGGGCTGATATGCGTTCTGATAATGTGACCCTCGGATTGGGTAGACACATTTTTGTTGTTGTCCCTCACAATGAATAAAGTTGCCAATATGTTGGTAACAAAAAACCTTGCCACATCACTACACCATGACTCTGCAGCAATAGATGAGATGGAAACAAGAAGGAAGCAGGGGAGGACTTTTAAATGTTGTCTATTGTCATTTCTTGATTACATCAATTTGCAAATTCAATTTCAAAGAATTTACTTTGCAACATCACGCAATAATACAAGCAATTAAATGATTTTTCTTAAAAAAAAAAAAAAATTTTTTTTAAACTTTCAGAAACCTGCATATATGTGAGCAAAGTATAATTCCCTGCTCTAATATTCTTCTCCAAACAGCTGAACAAAGCAGGCAGATGTTTTGTTACATTTCCAGAATTTGCAAAGCAAATGGATGAAGATCTGCATGTGGACCTGATGACCCCGGCAGTGATCAGCTGATACACCCAACAATCCTTCTCATCTCAGAGACTAAAGTACACTCATCCCTTCCTTTGGCTGTGTAGTGCTTTGCAGGATGACTTAATTGTAAATGTATTTCTTACCCTAGTCATGCACCACTACGCATCGATATGCACTTTGCATGAAGACAGGAAAGAAAGCAACAACGTGGATAAACTTTTATAAAAGCATACAACTTGTAAAATACATGTATTTCCATGTTGCCCGATATTTTTGCCCTTTTAGCCTTTGGAAAACAATGTAATTTATTATTATCTCTCCATGCGTACATCCCCTCCAGGCAGCTGTCTGGCTACAATCACAGCTGAGGCAGAAAGAGGAAACGTAGAACACGATTATAACAACAAGAGCTGCATGAGTCCAGACTCTCTCTGCTATCGCACAACGCCTGTTTCAACAACCAGAGGCTGGAGAATTCTGCGGATATCAATCGTGTCACTCCAGTCAAAAAAAAAATATGTGCCAAATACTTTCTAAAATTAAAGCAGAGTTTAATACAAATATGATCATACGAGCTGCTGCTTTGAGGGTGATATTTATGATTCACAAGAATCAGAAATGTTGCTTGATCAAAATAATGCTGAATCAGTAAGCCCAAAGTGAAAAGTCAGAGGTTGGTGATTTTGGATTAGTTCTAGTGAGAATGCTTTGGTCGACGTTAACGTTATTCATAATTGCATTGCACAATCACCTCAAATTAAACTGCTTCAAATTTTATGCATATATTTACGCTGCAATCTTAGTACCAGTAAATCTCTTGCAACAAGTTAAAAAAAAAATGCATATTTAAGGTATTTACGCACCAGATTTGTTGCCCTTTATTTGAGATATTCATAGAGCAGCCCTGCCCCCCTCAGTGTTTTCAGCTTCACTTAGTTTTAGGATGGGTTTAGGTTTGTTCCATCTGGGTTGAAAAAAACAAAAAAAATCTTTATTGACTGACAATCCGTCATACCAAACACAGAGAGTCATTGGCAGCATTAACCTGTTTCCTGAGTGAATGCGTTTTCTGATTTAGGTAAATCTGCTGTGGACAAAACCAAGACAATGGGGAAGAGCAAATAATTACTGAGTGAGGTAATGTACCGTAATCTATCAGCCTGTCTGCTGCATTAAGGATTAACAGCTCTTTAAACAATTGAAAAAGGACAGAAGCATTAGGGACCCACTGTCTCGTGTGTCGATAACCCACTGAAAAAACAGACAACTATCTAACTTTGGACTGTTTTCAGGCTTCTCATGGAATCTTTTTTTTTTTTTAAAGGTCATTTGTTTGTGTTTCTGTAGCCTGTTAAAACAGAAACCTACCACTGTAAAGGCCAATATTATGGTTTTATTTTAAGCTTTGCATAATCATATGTAGGGACATATCCCTGTGCAGCTTCAACTCGATGACCTCATCATAAATCTGAGTCTACGAGTCTCAATCGACAAGAAAACTATCTTGGCAAGTCCCCAAAATAACAAACACAAGATAGCAAACCTTATTGACGCTGCTGCAACAAACAGCATAGGTGTGAACAATCGGAACAAGTGAGACCTATGAGTTCCACATTTCTGTCTGACTTTTTAATCAACCCAAGATTTCCTCAAAGCCTAAAACAGGTCCCATTGCATTCTCCTTCTCATCCACTGCAAAATGAACAATGTTTGATTATGCCAGTGAGTTTCAAAATAAAACTATGTAAAAAAAAAAAAAAGGTTTTCTTTTTTTTAATAAAATATTGTGAAGTTAGCAGTGAGTAATCAGAGTTTTTTGCTCAGCAACTGCACGGCTTTGTATGTTATTAGTTGTTGGGCTATTGAAAATGAGATCAGAGCCACTCTTTTTGTGCAACAAGCAGGTGTTAGCAGAAGATCCATTGATTAATAGCTCAGGTTTGGTCTTGCTCATGACTGTAGGTTGATCATTTAGTGAGTAGGCAGAGAGAAAATAAAGAAAGGCTTTATCACTGAGTGAAGAAAATAACAGAGTGTCTTTTTATTTAAATGGAAGAAAACCTCGAAGGGCACCAATATGCCAATATGCGTCATATAGGGAATAGGCAGTCATCAAAGTAATGATGCATGTATAGTTGCAGCTTAGCGAAGAAGCCTGAGTAAAAACATCACTAAGAGCTTTCTATCATCTCAATGTATACAGACTCATGTCTGTTCCAATTGGCTTATACGTTTCCTTCATTGCTTTTCATTCCGGATGGAGAGGAAATTCAATGAGTCTGGTGTGTTTGGGTGACTGTGTGTCGCTCTCAGCTCCTTCATCATGCAAACAGCTCACATTCTCCGCCTCTCAACACTGGCTCTGATCCAAGTAGGCCAATCAGCAGTATCTTATTTGAAAAGAGTTACCTACACATACTAGTCCCTAAGTCATGCAGAGAGTGTGACAGAATCATTACAAACCCCACAAAGCTCAATAATCTACAATACTTACATATGTTCGCTTCATACAATGATTACCATCTTAGTAACGGTTGAAATGTGCATATCGGAGGCGGACTACGATTACCTGATGCTCACAATTACCATCCAGCTTAATAAATACCCGCCTAGATATTTTAATGCAGAGGATCACCAACTTTCGCAGAGTGTAAGGCTGTATTATATATAGAAACTCTAAAAAATAAAGCATCTTCTCTTCTTTTTAACACAATTCACTTTGAGGAAAAAATGTCCACTTTCTACCTGATGCATTCAACCTACTAATGGGGGAAATGTTAAAGAAGACACGGTTAGTGGTGTTGACTTCAACTGTCACTTATAATTAATGTATGAGAAAATTGGAAAAACATTCTGTGTGCAATGGCTCTTGAAGGTCATACGCAACATTTCTGAAACGTAACTATTGGCAAACCAGCCTCTTCAGAAAATCTGCAGGACAATATAGTAAATTCAAATGCATGATAATTACGTGAACTTCATGCTCAAAACCTGTGCAAACGTTACTGTATTATCACACACTATTAACATTGCAGACAGCTGAGTAGAACACTGCTGTTATTTTCTGTTAAACATGGTATTGATCTCTAAAGGTGAGCCATCTGTCTGCTGCTGCGGTGGGTCAAACTGTCTAATATGAAGATTAGCTGGATCTTAATCTAAAAGATGATAATATCAGATTGCCTTCTGGGTTGTAACAGTGAGATAGACTCAAAAGGTTATTTCAAAAACAAAAGTGTTTTGTTTTTTTTAATACAACTAAGAAAGCCTCTTGTCATGGGTTGACCTGTACACGTGTATCCAATGTGAAGATTAGCTGGATCTTAATATAAAAGATGAACAAAAACATGACAGCTCATAAGAGTAGCTGGAATCAATGGAGTGGAGATCTGAACATCTAACATTTAATCCCAGAACAGGAAATAAGAAAACAACAATAATCACAACTGATTCATTTGAGTATTCTTGGCTTGAAGGTACTAGCTTTGATATTGTCTGCTGCCTGCAGTAAACTGGGTGTTATACAATATGAACCTAAAAAGAATAAAACAGTTTAAAATGTTTAAAGATTCTTCACATAAGAAAAAAAAAACAAAACACGTAATAAACTACTATCGAACACACGATTCTGTTTTAACACCAATAAAACCACTGACTCCAAGGCAAAACAAAGCCTCAATCTAGTTTACTGTGCCAACACCCACGTAATCCCGCGTCCCTATTGGTCGAGCGAGAAGTAGTACCGCCTCTAGATGTCGCTGATTGGCCGCAGCGGCCATCAATCACGAGAGCAGCTCCATCGTAAACAGCCCGTTTCATCGTAGGTTGAGGCTGAAGATAAACAACACGGAGGCCTTCATGTCCGTGGCCTACATAGGTGATATAAAACCACATTTACAGTCAAAACCTCTAAATACACGAAAAGAATCAAACGAGGGAGAACCTTTTTGAGAATCTGTGGCTTTCGTTAGCATATACACCGAAGAATTCACAGTAAATCTGGGGGTCGGTTTTTTACACTACAGAACAGCGTGTTTGGTGAAACATACAAACTAATCTATCGATGGTGATTAGTCAATGTTGGTTTTATCTCCCCACAGGAGCAACTAGAGATATCCTGGATAGTTATTTTGTCTCAGATTACATGGAAATTTCTGGTAGTGTCGAGCGTTTCCACCATGGGACTGGATGTACTGTGTTAACACTGTTAGGGGGCGTGTACCTGCAGCGACCTGCACAAAGTCAGCACCGATGTTTCATTTCGCCTTTAACAGACCCTAACTCTGTTCAAAGAGGTAATTACATTAAAAGCACAGCTATACAATAAATACTATTATCTTTAGGGCGCTAAAGGGCAATTTGGGGATTTAAAAAAAAAAAAAGTGTATTGCAAGGCGATCATTCTGATCTCATGGCAACACGGTACAGGCAGTACTTTTCAACAAGATGCAGTTAAAATATAATTAGGATGATAAGTTTTGACCCTGAATTGCAGTATAAATAAACAGTCTGCTAGTTCATGTTGTGACCAATCAACACATCACGCTACATGGACCACAGCTGGAGCTTCTGTGTCAGCCTCAGTCAGTCAGTCGGCCTCCATCAGCTGAGCCCCCCGACACACAACAACCGCTAGCTCCGGAGCTAACCACTGCCGCGGCCACAAGCCCTGACCCATGGAACTTCAGAAACGCCTGTGCAACGGGCCTACTCACTGTAGACGCCCACACAGACGTCCTCTGTACCGGTGGACCTCGCTGGAGAAACCGGGGCTCCCTGTCTTCTCGGAGGTCCGCACGCTGCTAAAGCTCCGTCCGATTTGTTTTGTTTTTCTGCTTCCTGACGGGTTCCTGGAAAGCGCGTGACTGCCTCACCACGTGGTACGCCTCTAGACCAATGGGAGAAAGCCATTCTGCAAGATTTCATCAAACCCACAGAAACGCTTCATCAATCCTACAAAAACAAAACACTCAATCAAACCCCAAACAACATTTAATCAAACCCACAAAAATTGTTCATTTAAGCTCCAAATAAAGCATAAAACTTAATAATTATGAGATACTAAGTCAGAATTACAATATTTCACAATTATAACTTACTTTTTTTTAAAAAATTAGTATTATTATTTCCACTTTTCATAGTTTTCTTTTTATTAGATGACATTGGATTCAATAGTTTCCACCACTAAAAAAAAAAAAAAAAAAAATAACACACTAAGTCACATGTGTCAAACTCAAGGCCCGGGGGCCAGATCTGGCCCTTAAGTGCGGGCCCTTAAGAGGCCCGCATGAGAAAGTGGAAATGGCAGAGAAAACACGAATCATTGTGTAAATTACAAAAATAATACATTTGTAATTTGTTGTTGAGAGAACTCTAAATTTTTTCCAAATCTTGCAATTTTTCCTCAAATTATTTGACAGACCCTCCCCAAATTAAATAAAAAGTAGTCAAAAAAATAAATAAATGAAAGGATATTTGAGTATCTGTCACTTGTTGCTGCTGCTTTCCATACAAATTATGTTGAATTTATAAGTGGAAGTGCAAACTTGGGCACATTGATGTTTAAACTGTTTGTTGCGTGGCCCACTTGTGATCGAACTGGTCCCTATTTGGACCCCAAACTAAAATTAGTTTGACACCCCTGCACTAAGTCAAAATTATTACAGAAAATCGTAATTTTATAATATAAAGTCATAATATAAGATATAGATTTTTGCTTCTGTTCCCCCGTCTATTGGTCATTGTAAAAAGTCAATAAATTGAATGGGAGAATAAAAATATCTAATTTTGATTATTGTATCCACTTTATTTATTTTTTTATTAGACTCAATACTTTTTTCTTTTCTTTTTGTTCTTTACAAAAATGTCCCCAAAACATTCATCGGAGGGAAGTTGACATGGAACAAAAAAGAAAACAACAGGTAAAGTGTACATTTATTGTACCATCCAAAAGTCGCCTTCAAAATGTGTGTACAGTATATTATACACACATCTTATACAATATATAAAATATACTAAACTTATTTGTCTACCAACTTTAAAGTCTCGGACTGTAAACAAAATACCACACATTAACAATAAAAACATTTTCACTATGAATTCAGAGGAAACTTTTATCACTGTTTCCTTTTCTCCACCAGCGATGTACTTTATTCAGATGCAGATCTCGTTTAATACAGTCTCTGTCTTTGACCATCAATCGATATTCTATACAAACCTTTTCACAGGTTTACTAGCAATGCGACAGAATTGCAGTTTTTTTTTAAAAATGAAAAGAAAATATAACAGGAAACTTTTCCTTTCACCGAGTTTGATGTAAAGTTATTAATTATGAATCATGAAACTGAGCTAAGCTTGAGTATATATCTTGAAATTATGCCCATAGATAAATATATCAGAAGAAATCAGTCATGGCTGCTGAAGTGCTGAGTAGTCGTTGTTTTTCTACACAAATAGATCTAAGAAATTAAATATAATTTTAGAAAGAAGAGGGAAAAAAATACTACATTTCTGTGTAATCCTAATGTCCTGCATTTTATCATTTATACATCAAATGGTGTTTATGGAGCAGTAAAAATTCTGATATGCTTTTAGTAAAGCAGTAACAAATTGTGATGGTGAATTCATTTTCTTTAATCATTTTGTCGTTCCCGACAATCAGTTTCTTGAAATCTACTGCTACGACCAAACAGTGTGAAAATTGGGTCATAACGGGTTCATCAATGGTTCTTTTATTTGCCCAGACGTGACGGAGAAGCCTGACCAAATAAACAAAGACGGAATGAATGTTTCTGAGCTCATTTTCTTTTGAACTGAGAGGAAGCTGGGGTGGCTTGAGTAAAGCCACAGTCAGGGAGAACATGCAAACTGCACACAGACCACAGGAGTTGCCCTTGCCCCCCCGGACGCTAAACTTTTGTCAGCATATTTAAATAAAAACAAAATCAATTATAAACCTCACTATGAGGGCAGGATTCTCATAGGCTTTGGTGCAAAGTAATTAACTTTTTTTTGAAGATAAAGAATTAACCCTCCCAGTCTTTACCAGTGAACAAAGGTGAAAAGGTCGAATGAGCACAAATTACCATCCGACTGATAAAATATATGATGTAAAAGTATATTTATAGGGTTTTTAAAGGCAGTTGCTCAGCCTTTACCTCCCGACATCATTTCATTGGATTAAAACTTTACATTGGCATTCTTATCGTCACTGTTATATTGTTCCCAGACGGGTTTTACTTGTTGATACAGTTTTCAAATATGTAAGTCATGTTTCATTACATAATGTTTTCTCTGCCATAATTTAAAGTGTCTTCTTCTTTATGTTTATTATAATAAAACATTTTCAAGGGTAAACAAGGGTGAGGATGTTTTTAACAAGTATAGCATAAAATAAATGGAGAGAAAAAAAAAAGATAATTTAAAGAATGCAAAAAAAAAACCCTCCTTTGTTCAAACTCACTGCAATTTTCACAAAACAGAATTAAGAATCGAATAGAACATTTCTCTATTGTCAATAAAACAGGTACAATGAGATTTAAAAGTGCCATCCAGTGCCAACATAATTATATACAAATACAATCAGCATTTAAAACATTTAAATACAATGCATGCAAAATAAAATTCAATTATTATTATTATTAAAGGGAGCATTTTAACTGCAAAATCTGGAAAAACTGATACTTTACTTTCACTTAGATGCCACGGGTATTTTCTGTAGCTGTCAGGACTTTTCCCATCACAAATTGGAGCCCAACAGACTGTAGATATATATATACTGTGTTCAGCACTATTTGAACAATTGGTTTGATCAATCTTGATGTCCTTTTAGTCCTGAAACAAACTGTGACATTAGACGAACAACAAGAAATCTGGATACAAGCTTGGCTGCAGTCTCACCTTGAAAGATGATGAGATACTTACCCTGCTCACTGTTTCATTCCCACCCTTTGAAATGAAAGATTGCATGATATATACATTTACTGTAAAATCCCCACAGCGAAACAGGTTCACGGACATCATGTGTAGCAAGATCACATAGGTTAAGATCTTATAATGTACGCCTGCTGTCGTCTGTGTTCCTCTAATATATTGTAGGTAAGTAATCATGCTTGATTAAAGTTAATATGTGCTTATATAGTAATATACACGGGTTTTAGAAGTAGGAATTTTTTTATTGGTGAAAAAAAAACAAAAAACATTTTAAGTGACTTGTCCAATAGTATCACTTTAATCATGGTGTGCAGCAGCAAACTTGTGATAAATCAAAAAGAAAAAAAAAAAAAAAAAAATCCCTTTTATTTTGAAATTGTAACAATGTTTTTCAGCAGAAATGTGCATGAGGAGTCACCAGGTGACATGACATTTCTACAAGATGAGTCAAGAAGTTACTAAAATAGACTAATACTATAAATCCTAAAAAGCGAATAATAGAGACACATGACATATTATTATTAGTTACTTTTGATCACCATTTCCCAAGGTGATCACAGTTTTAATGACAAACCTTAGCAGCAGCAGCAGCATTAACAGTAACAGCTCCCTCCTCTGCCTCCTCAGTTCAATCCAGTGAGAAAAGCTGGTGTGCCTCCTCCAGTGCAGGATTATGCAACAAATGCAGCAAGAAGAGAATGAAACAGTCTGATGAGAGGGTGAGCGGAGCCGAACACCTGCAGTGGCCACCGCATGATCAATTTATTAATTTGCTAAACTTTGTCTGTTTTAATGAGATCTCAGTGGAAACAGCAGCAGCATGTACAGTATGTTGGTGCTGCTTTAATGTAAATATTATTAATAACATACGCACCATCTTAACTGGGAGAGAGTGGACTGTGAAGGAAAATAGGGATTGCCCTCAGTGTCTCTCATTCTTTTCAATATTTTCCTAGTTTGGAAACAAAATGATTTATTTATAGAGCCTGCATAGTGACCCTGAGACATTGTGTTTTATTAACTATAATGCTGTCACATCAGAAACGGTCCATTCACTGTGTATTAATGCTTTTCACAAAGAGGCGTGTCCTGCAGCAGGTCTCCCTAATCATTAGCTACAGACTAACGTGGAGTGGAAACCAGTCCAGTGCAAATACTCATGGGTTTTCCTTTATCCCTGCTATGTAGACAAACACTGAAAACTTTCATGTTAACATCTGAGTTGTTCCAGCTGAGAGGGTCAGAGCTCAGTCTTGATCCTGTGCATCAGATCTTTTTGGTCCACCATGTCCATCTGTCTGCTCCAGCGGTGGTAGGCCAGCAGGGCGATGTTCTTGGCAGCCACTGAGCTCATCTCCATGGCGCTGCCGGCCCACTCGATCCCATTGAGGTAGTAGAGGTTGGGGTGCAGCTCCACAGGGGGGAGCCCCTGGCTGCTGCCATAGTGAGGGTACGCCTGCCACTCCGTCACCTGCACCGAGTAGTACGACCTGACGTTAGGAAGAACAAAGACAAAAGAAGGAGATCATTAGAAACAAGCGAGACTGGACAGTTATTGTTTCTGATTTTGATTTATGCAGAGCTCATTAGAAAATGTCCCCGTCTTTATAAATGCAGAATAAAAAAATCTATTCAGGACATTAACATGATGAAAGTAAATCAGCAGTTTCATGCCAATACCATTTGGACAACAGTATGATATTTACTGATAATACAAATTCTGATTTCAATTAGATTTAAGGGGCCTTCGATTGATTTAAGACAATATTCTATACCTATACACACGATCACTTACATCCAGCCAAAGCTAAAAAAAAAAAAAGCAACCCCAAAAATCAGGAAATTTTGACAATTTTATTGCTGAAATGTTTCAGACACATAAAGGAAAATCATTCTTTTTAGGCAGTGGCTATTCATACAATTGCCATATCAATATACCAACAGTCACGTGATAGGTCAGTCATTGGGCAGTTTAGGTCGCGTGGCGAAGATTAAATATTACCCTAAACCTTTCTCTGACCCTAACCCTAAAATTTGTTGCGATATTGGTTTATAACCTAACCCTAAACTTAACTTTAACCCTAAGACGCTACGTACTTGTATTTCGGTAACCGTACCAATAGCGCTGAGGGTTGTCCGTACGGCAACCGTACAAATAGACACTTTCTTCTTTTTAACAAAAATAAAAAAAAAGAACTGAGCTCTGTTTCAACGACAAAGTCGATCGATGCTTTGAGTTTCATTGGATCATTGTTTTACCTTTCAACATATCGATCCAGATCGATGGATCGTTACCCCAATAAATAACCTCCTCCCAAAATATAAGTGAGCTGCAGTGGTCAACTGTTAGCAGTATAGGATTATTTTATCATCACACTGTATATACCAGCGTTTTTCAACTATGGAGTAGGGACCCCATGTGGGGTGGCCTGGAGTTTAAAATGTGGTCGCCTGAAATGTCTGAAAAATGAAAATATATTTGTAAAAGTTTTTAAATTATTACTCTTTTTTTTTTATAATTATAACACACAATGCAATAAAAATCCTGGTTACTCAGTATTTTTAATACAGTATAGCAAACACAATCAAAAAACAATTTTAGCAAAAAAATTCCCAAGGGTCGCCAGAAATACTCAAAATTGTATCAATTAACAGCTGAAAGCAGTTTTTCTCCCAAGGTAACAATCATAAAACTGTTGATAAATATATGTCAGTTATTCTCTATTGATTTGGTTTATTAACATAAAGCCAGATGTTTACCTAAACAGAGACTTGAGCTGGGACTTGTCCAGCGGTCCTTGTGAGAACACCTTGTAGACTCCCGCCTCCTGCGGCTGCTTGCGTCGATATCCTGTTGAGATGTTGACGGGGCAGATGCTCGCTACACTGTTAAAGAACAGATCGGGCAACTCGGTTGTCAAGATGCTGGCGTAAGGAAACAGGCGGGGGTCGGGGAATCCAAAGAAAGAGGTGTTGAGGTAACCGTGGACAATGGTTGCTACGGTGCTGTGATAGTTGCCGGGACGCTCGTCAAAGGGAGGAGTGAAACCATGGAACTGAATGCCGGAACTGATGCCGGCCTGGAGCGGCGTCGCTAACACCACAATGTCGTAGAGCTCAGAGCGGGTCCCTGCTGCTGTGGTGAAGCTCAGCTCATACTGGGGAGAGTCAGCTGTGGAGAAAACACAGTTAATAATGAGGATTACAGCTGTGATTATTAACATCCATCCACAGTCTGATCGTTAGAAGAAAAACAAGACGGCTCAACCAAAGGAACTGAAATCTCTTAAATCTAAATCCACTTTGAACTCTTTTAAAAAAGCATTTGCAGATGTAAATGAATGAAAAGTTTAATTTTTTGTATTTATCTGTTGGTTTGTATATGTCAATTTCTTACTTGGAATTGGTGAGGTGGCTTTATAAGAACCTCTACCAGCACAGTTATTATGTTATAAATGTTTGATGGATTTGTAAAAAAAAGATTTTATATGAACAAAATAAATAGATAAACTAACAAACATGTCTGTGAGGGGAGAAGGCGGAGTTAAGACATCCAGGTTTTTCCTCTTCATTGTTGCCTATGATGGTTCATATGGCAACGTTTTTTTTTTGTCACAGAAAATTAGCTCTTTAAATTTAGTACAGGTGGCATGAACTGATATGCATTGTACTTGGCACAGTGTAAAGAACATTGCATTTAATGAATTTACTTTTAATAAATGTGGTTTAGTATACAATAAAAACTGTTGCCTCAATATGACGGCATATTAGGGCCACATCAAAATAGAAAAAAATCTGAGCTCTATTTTGTTAAAGTCATAATAATTTGAGAATAAAGTCGTAAATTTATTATTTTAAAGTTGTAATATCTCACGATTAAAGTTGTAATTTTTTGACAATAAAGTCGTAAAATTTTGGGAATAAAGTCGTAAATTTATTATTTTAAAGTTGTAATATTTCAAGATTAAAGTTATAATATTTGGAGAATAAAGTAGTAATATTTGAAGAATAGAGTTGTAATTTTATGAGATTAAAATTGTAAAATTTTCAGAATAAAGTCGTAATATTTTGAGACTGAAGTTGTAATATTTTGATTAGATAAAAGTCATAATATTTCAAGAAAAAGTGGTAATAATTTGAGAATAAAGTAAAAATGTTATTTGATTAAAGTATATATTATATTTTGAGAATAGTCATAATATTTACAGATTGAAGTCATAATTGTATTTTGTTAAAGTTGTTTATTAGATTTAAGTAATAATATTTCAAGAAAAAAGTGGTAATATTTTGAGAATGGAGTCGTAATATTTTGAGAATAAAGTCTTAATATTTTGAGAATGAAGTCATAATTTTATTATGCTAAAGTTGTAATATTTCGAGATTAAAGTTGTAATATTTTGAAAATAAAGTCATAATTCTATTAAATTAAAGTCAATTTCAATTGATTAGTCTTAATATTTGGAGATTAAAGTCTTAATATTTTGAGAAGAGTTGTAATTTCATGAGAATCAGACTGAATGGGGAATACCTGATTGGACCAGAGCAATGGAGTCCACTTGTGCCTGCAGCAGGTTGGCGTTGGCCATCTTCAGCAGGCCTGAACACACCAGTTTGTTTCCTCCTTCCACAGACCACAAGTTGTTCTGAGCACCGGAGAGAGACACGGCACCTGAAGCCCACGCAGCAGACACAAGCCAATTATCAGCTGAACACACACTTCCTGCTTTCTCACCCTCGCAGCCCTCTTTCACCTCGCCTCGTTTCCTTCTATTCTCATCTCACAGTATCTTCCATCAATTATTCTCTCCACACCTCGGCCCTACAACAGCAGCTTTCTTTCTTTCTTCTCCACTCTACTTTCCTCCATCACATGCATCCAAGGGAACTGCCATTTTGCTCTTATGATTGCTCTGACCTACAAACGCGGGGATGCTGACGTTCTGGCCATAGTTGATCCTCATAACGGGTGCAATGACTTCATCGATGAAGCGTTGTGACACACCCAGCTCAAGCAGCGAATCAGAGAGCGGCCTGCGCGTCATGTTGATGAAGCCGCTGCCGCCAAGAGAGTCCAAAAGTTCTTCTACTGAGCTGAAGGCGTAGCCGTGAGCCTGGTACTTATAGATCCTTAAAAAAACATAGAATAATAAGAAAAATAAGTCAGTGAGTGCCCGATAAGGTACAGATTATAGTGAATATACAAATAATCATTTAAAAAAATAAAATACAATACTTTACAGGGTTCTCACTAGGAATTTTTGACAGTGTTGGGGGAATCGCAAGGTGCACGAGCAAGAGCCACCAGTGAGAGTGTTGTAGGGGGGTCTGGGAGCATTCCTCCCCTGAAAATTTTGAAATGTATAACTCTCTGAGGGCCAAATATTGTGAAATAAAGCTAAAAAATTTTTTTATTTGTTTTTAATCTTTGTTACTACCTTACTTTAAAGCCAAAAGTTATTTGTTGAATTGGTGAAGGGTCATGATGAATGGAGTTCGAGAGAGATATTCATGCTTGGTATAGATCCTTCACTAATAATTACTCAGAGATACTGTATAGACAAGAAATAACATTTTATTCAAAAAACTGATTCGAAGATGCGCTTTTCAAATTTAAATGAGGTATTATTTGGGACCCACTGTAATACCGGGACTGTTATGGACAGTCGGGGTCGGGAGCATCCGAGCAAATTGCCTGTATTAAATAGATGGTGTGGCTGACGTGTGCGTTTCTCGGTTATGCAGATTATAAAAGAGAGTTTAAACAACCCATGCATGCCTGGAAGTCACTTTTGTGTCCAAGTGTGAAACAATTGTTTTTACGACGGTACTGATTATAAAATGGGAAAAACAACAGAAAAGCCCCCCTACGCTGGTCGAAACACAGTGTAGGGGGCGATATCACACCATAGGGGGCCACTACGCTCAACAGTGCTGGCGAGAACCCTGCTTTAGGTTGGGGCAGGTCTGTTTTACTGCTATCTGGATTTCTGTCACTTTTACTTACAAAAAAAAATAAAAGTTCTGATTCCCAGTGAATTAATTAGGACTAGCAGTTACTTTCATTCAATAATCACACAAATTATGTTCGCTGTCATTTTTACAATTACCTGCGTGAAGAATTGGAGACTGTGTTTTTTTTTTTTTTTTTTGTGTTGGAGGATAAAGAATGGTAAAATTCCATCGTAGGTACTCTCTCTCTTTATCTAGCTGTACAGCACACACTGAGTTCAGAGACTCACAGGTCAAGATACTTGAGACAGAGACTCAAATGACTTCACTCAACCACTACAGTACTAGCAGGCCGTGTTGTACATTCACTCCCAATTTTTTTTTAATGATACAAATAAAGACTTAAGAAAGAAGCGGGAAAATCTTGCAACAGTTGATGTTTAAAGAAGTTGCGATAATACCTCCAGCGTCAATAACATATTCACGCAAACAAATAACATGTTATTTTTTACCCTTAAGCTGTTCTTCAACATAAAAGTTGAAATTCCATCACCAAACAAGACAAAAACAATAAACATAAGCTTACAGTGTATTTGTTATTGACCGATTTAATAACATAAAAAACCTTGAGTGTGTTTAAGTTGCTCAGTAGCTACATACCGTCACCTTTCTGCACTGCAGTGACGAGACAATAAACAAAAAGTAAAGTTTGTTCCGTCTTACCTCATAAACTTCTCCATGATTTCTTCCACCCACATCTGCAGGCGTATGAAGCTGATCCCATAGCGCCACCACAGACGGAACAAGTCCAACAGGTACCAGTCGGTCTCTTCCAGTATCATCTCTTCACCGTTAAAAACTGCCATTTTTCCTGCAACGCTGCGGCGATACTTTAAACCTAGAACAAACGGGTAGATTAGAACATTGGCGTTGGAGACACTTGACAAAAAAGGTGACAGTGTTTTATTAACGTACCCAACTGTTTAACAAACTCCTGCATGTGGAGGTTGAGGGAGTGAATGATGGAGCCCCCAGACTCGTAGTCATTGTGGTTGACGGTTACTGTGGCGAGACGACCTCCGACCTCACCCTTCTCAAACACGTCCACCTGGACTTCGGGACCAAAATGTTGCCGGAGGAAATGAGCCGTGGCACTGCCTCCTATTCCAGCCCCAACCACGGCTACAGAGCAGAGGGTGGTGGGAAAAAAGAAATGGGATCAGACCAAAAGTTTGCACATGAAATATATGTTACGAGAACATCAGATTTTTTTTATTTTACATTGTTTTTTTCTATTTTGGTGCTTCTTTATACTTGTGTTTTCACTAAGGTCAAACAGAGATAAGCAAATAATATAGACAAGTTCATGTTTAAGTCATTTCCCCCTGGGATCATTAAAGTGTTTCTGATTCTGATTAGATTAGTGGTGAAATGAGAGGGTTTTGAACACACACACACACACCATAACTCACTCAAAACTGCAATCCTTACTTTGAAAAGCCATGCCATTAAAAAGCAAAAAGAAAAGAGAGTTTAGGGCAGTGCACCTATTCAACCAGGAAAAAAGAAATGTCCAGCCCAGCAGCCCTTTGTATTCGTCACCCAGGAGAATTTTGTTCCAACAAAAAAATATGGTAAAAACATGAATAACAATCATGACTACTATTCCTCTAAATTCCCAAATTAAATGATTTTACCCAATATAAGCGGAAGCTTGCAATCATTTTATTGTCATTATTCAAGGATTTCATTTATTTTTATATCACAATTTGTCCAGAATAACTCATTTTCCCCAAACCCTGCAATTTCTCACAAATAGTTACATAGACATTCTTACAAATTGCAATTTATGAGAAAAATAAGACAAATTCAACAATTCCTAAAGTCAAATACTGGACATGAGTGTTATGGCTTTATGGTAAAGGATTTTTTTCAAGTTAAACACTGTTTGCGAAGAACAAACTAGCGGACAGTATTGAGTTCCTCATCTTCTTCCTTAAAGAAATCTGCATTTTTCTAGTTCAGCCCATCTGAGATCAAACTGGATTGTAAATTAACCCTGAATCGACATTTAACACCCCTGGTTCAGGGTTTTTTGTTGTCCTCCTATTGTTACATCTTGAATTAGACCAGATGACTGATGAGTGAATAGTTATCGATTGTAAAAACCGTTTTAGGCTTTCAACGCTTGAGAATTCATTCTATGCCAGCAGTGTTAGTTAGTTAGTCTGTAATGTAGTTTAGGGTTAGGGTTAGTTAGTCCGTAAGGTAGGTTACTGTTAGGGTTAGTTAGTCTGTAACATAGTTTAGGGTTAGGGTTATGGTTAGGGTTAGTTAGTCCGTAACGTAGGTTACTGTTAGGGTTAGTTAGTCTGTAACATAGTTTAGGGTTAGGGTTAGTTAGTCCGTAACGTTGGTTACTGTTAGGGTTAGTTAATCTGCAACATAGTTTAGAGTTAGGGTTATGGTTAGGGTTAGTTAGTCCGTAACATAAGTTAGGATTAGTTAGTCCATAATGTAGGTTACGGTTAGGGTTTGTTAGTCTGTAACGTAGGTTAGGGTTAGTTAGTCCGTAATGTAGGTTACGGTTAGGGTTAGTTAGTCTGTAACATAGTTTAGAGTTAGGGTTACGGTTAGGGTTAGTTCGTCCGTAACGTAACGTAGGTTAGGGTTAGGGTTAGTTAGTCTGTAACATAGTTTAGGGTTAGGGTTAGTTAGTCCGAAACGTTGGTTAGGGTTAGTTAGTCCGTAACGTAGGTTAGGGTTAGTTAGTCCATAACGTAGATTAAAGTTAGGGTTAGTCAGTCTGTAACATAGTTTAGGGTTAGGGTTAGTTAGTCCGAAACGTTGGTCAGGGTTAGTTAGTCCGTAACGTAGGTTAGGGTTAGTTAGTCCATAACGTAGATTAAAGTTAGGGTTAGTTAGTCTGTAACATAGTTTAGGGTTAGGGTTAGTTAGCCCGTAAGGTAGTTTAGGATTACGTTTGTCCGTAACGTAGTTGACGTCATAATACAAACGGAAGTACAAGTGTGTAGTGTTTCTTTGGCCAGTTTAGGTCAAGTGGTGCACCTATCACGTTACCAAAACTGGCCAATGAGGGGCCAGTGTAGGTCACGTGATAGGTGCTGAGGAGCGTTGCACACGGATAAAATGTCAGTACTGTATATGGATAGTATTACGTATTGACAGCCACTGCCTAAAATGAAAGTATATTGATATAGGCAATATTGCAAAATCGCCAAAACAGTAATTGCGATATATCTCAATTCTCGATATATTGCCCAGGTCTAGTTCACCCTTTAGTCTTTTTTCCTATGGATTTCTGTTGGTGTGGAAATTATGCCTGGTTTAAAAAAAAAAAGGGCCAAAATTGAAGAAATGTTCTATCTGATCACTATATCTCTACAAATACAGTAAATGCTTGTACTCTGCATGCTTGAGTGGCAGCGTTGCATTATGAGAACAGATCTAATGACATGAACTGTCAGCAGCAACACATCAACAAGTCTACAATTAAATATCCTCTCCTATACTAGACATCCATGGGACAATAACGGATGGTATCTCCGCCTCACACCGGCCTGGGGGCTCACATACAGCGGGCTAACACACACTCACTGAACGAGATCTAAGAGGCGTCACTTCGCTGCTTGTCTTGCCTATTTTTGAAGGCGGAGCTCCGTCGACATGAACCGGTGTCTCCGGATCACCGAGAGCCGCCCCAGCAGCCAGCAGGACGGCGAACAACGGACGCAGAGAGCCGACCATAGCGGCGGAAGATGCTGAAACGACCCGAGAGACCAGTGGAGGAGGAGAGGACTGAGGAACGACGTGTTTCCTTTGCAGACTGTGTGAATTTATGACATTAAATGAATTAAATTATTGACATTCTGGATTAACACGCTGCTAGCATTTAGCTTCACGCACATCAAAAATAAATTAGCTACAAAATAATAAACACGATGCAGACCAATCCACCAATAAACGGCTAGTAAATAACAACACGTGATTTCCGCAAACTGAGTTGATTAAACCAATCAGAGAATTCTTAGTAGGTGACGTATTTATTAAGGAACGCCTTATGGCAACAGAGGGATTTTCTTTAGTCATTATATTGTATACTTTAAAGTTTTTGAAAAACAAAAAAAGCATTAAGACCTCTGCTTCTGTATGAAGAATTGTTTCCTGTACCTCCAAGTAACATACTGTGATGCCTGTATTTTTTTTATTCTTACTAGTGATGATTCCGACTTTGTTGTTTTATTTGTAAATAAAATGTGATATAAAAAACAATAGAATTTTCTTCTATTTATACTAAAATAATTTAAGCCACTAATTCAACTTGCTTACTCCCTCTGATCAACTCCATTATCCTTAATTTTTCTCCACATTCTTGTCATTTATGTTAGCCAATGTTATGTATGTCTTACCCTTGTGTATCCTAAATAAAATGTATTATATATTCACCTTTATTTACCTGCACAATAAATATCAAATTTACCCATTGTGTTAATGTTTTAATTGCAACCATTGCTACACTAAATAATTTCTCATTTTTTACTCATGTCTCAATGTTAACACATGGTCACGTTAACATATTGAACATAATTCCATCATTAATCTTACAATTTAATGTAATGGTGTGGTAAGAATCAAGATAATACATTTTCAACCCTGTGCCCATCCACTGCCACCAAACTCTTTACTTTTTTATGTAACAAGCTTGAAGATGACCAGTTTAGATTCTTTAGAAAACTTATAATAAAAGGACATTCACTTGAAATTATAAGGTAATGATTATTAGACTTAAGGACAGTATTTGTCTTTTGCTACTTTTTGTACAATAAAAATGATAGTTTCGTGGTAAAACTGGTCATACAAACAAAGTGAGCTTCTTCTGTAATGGTATTAGATTTTGTACAAAACACAGGAAGCAGCTTGTTGAAAAAGAGTGGAAGATGTCTATTTTATTCAACAGAAACATCAGAATAAACCATTTAGCATAAACTAACATTCACACTGAGCCGCTGAAATGATGACTGGCACAGTGGAGATGTAAGGCTTAAGGATGCCTCTGACACATGCACACAGACTTACTGTTGTGCACACACACACACACATACATACGCGCACACACTCGCATATACATCAGCTATTTTACACCTGTGTGGCTGCTCAGACAGCAGCCATTCTCATCACTGTCCCTCTGCCTCTAATGTGGTCAGAGGTGAGGGGTGTGGGTCTCTTTGAAATCAGGTGACCTGTGTTCCCTTCGCTGGGCTGACAGGAACATAACACAGAGACCATAACCGTTCATCTCTATGATATATGTCTAAGCAACTAAACCCCCAGCACTAACACTGTGAGGCCAGGCCTGTAGAGCGGGGTTTACAGGGTGCTGGGTAATTCATGCTCTGGCCAATGGGAGGTCAAGGAGAGGCTGAGACAGTTAATGGGTCACTTATTGGAGCGCCGTGTGGGCTCGGAGGCGGTGGGGGGAGGTGGTGGTCCACGGCGGTCCAGGTCTTCTATGTAGAACATGATAAGCTTCCTGCGCTCTTCAGGGACGCACTCCAGCACCAGGTAGCGCTTGTCATTCTGGAGGATCTTCTCCACGTCTTTCAGGTGCTGCTCCGACTCTTGGATCAACTTTCTTGACCTTCAGGTCAAACATAAGAAAGTCAGGACAGGATTTTACTTTGGAAAAGACCACCAAAATAATCCAATATGCATCATAACCCCCTGGGCTAAACCAAGTATTGTTAAAAATGTATTTATGGAATTTACATCAGATATTCAACTTTGCTAAAACGTCAGAACCAAAGTCAAACTTAATCTGCAAGTTTATTTATTTAGTTAAAAACTTTGAGGCACCAAGGTAGTATTTAAATGGACTCTGGGCTACTTTCTACTCAAAAAGTTGCTGCTGTGTGTGTGGTTTGAGTCAATGTGTGAAAAACCTGTATGTGATGAACTTTGTCTCTTTCAGCAGAGTCCTGAAGTCAGCCTTGGCTGTGATGTATTTGTCCTTGATGTAGTCCTCAAACTCTCTTTGTCTCTTCTGCAAAAGACCGACAAACTCAGACATTTTGTAAAACAAAGTAACTCACTTTAGGGATTCAGAAAGTCCTAAATTTAACGAGCAGCAACTGCATTAAAATAAAACAAACTGAAGTGGCAGAAAAAGCTCTTACTCTGTCACTGGAGGAGTATTTAATACATCGTGGATCCTCTTTGATGACCTTCTTCACCTCCTTCCACGTTGTCGTTAAAGTGATCTGCATCAGACATTATGTTTTTAGAGTTCTAATAAACTATAAAAAGGCCTTTTAATCAATTTGACACATACATTTGGTACCATGCATGAGTTTTACTGTGTGGGATGAAGACACGGGCAGGGTTGTGTTTTCTTACCATGCTGGTCTCATCCAGCAACTGTCTGAAGTGCTCCTTCTTTTTCTTAGCCAACGCCTCCACGTGTTCGTTAAACAGCTTCTCCTTCTCCTCTCGCTCCAGCAGCGATGATGACTCCCACCGATGATCCTTCCGAAGGTTGCGACGCGTGTCTGACCACGTTGCATCAGGAGAACGTACCTGAGGGAACACATCGGACCGTAAATAAAACAAGTTTTAAAAAAACATAATACAAGGCCAAACTGGTAGCCAATTGGAATCCAGAGTGCTGAACCTCACATGATGTTCTTCCACCACAAAAAATACATTCCCTCACCATATCAGACATGAGAGCTTTGAAATGCTGGATGGCCTCCTCCCTTTTATGCTGCTCCCTTTCTCGGTCGATCTCTTTGGTCTGCTCTGATCGTGCTTTCTGCACCTCCCGCTCCCGCTCCCTGAGACTGGCCTCGATACGAGCCTGACGCTCCAACTCTCGCTCCTTGTCGATGTCAAAATTCTGTTGGCAGTAGAGACAGTGAAGTTAGGTTAGATAATATAGCCACTGTTATATAAACACTGCTAATACATTAAATTATAGTACAGCAACATTCAGCTAAGCAGCAAACGATCCCCACACAGCAGCTGATAATGAAATGGTGTATTACCATAGTGGAGCGTACCTTGTTCAGAACGCTGCTCTCACCTTGGCTTGTTTCTCCATGAACTGTTTGAAAAGCTCCTCTCTGAGTGCTGAACTATCCACTGCCTTGTACCGTGGGTCGGTCTCCATTCTTTCCTTCACTTTGCTCCACCGCTGGTTTCCCTCCATGTGCTGCTCACTTAGGAGATCATAAAAGTCCTGCTTCACCTACGGGCAAACAAAGGTGTTTGTTACACATCTGAAAACAGGAGATACTGATGATGTGCACGGAGAGTCAGTGGTACCTTCTCCCCCCTGGATTTGGAGTCCTCTTTCTCCCTTTTCTTCATTGCCGTCATGAATTCTACGAAGATCGCCTCTCTGTCTTTCATCTTTTCAATAGTCTTGAATCGTGCGTCTCTGCTGTGCTTTACAGCAAATTCACTGAATGTTGTTCTGCAATTTGAAACCAAGAGTTTTAACATATTGTATTAAATAGCATGCTAATACACAAACAGTTGTGTATTAGTAATTATGTCAAATACAGAAAACCAGCAGTTTCTGTATCTGTGATGTGTTAAACTCTTTACCTGGGTGTGAGCTTTGACTCCTCCATCATCCTCCTGAACTCGTCTTTGGCCTGCATCAGCTTGTTCTTCTTCTCTTTTCTCTCCTCCTCCGCTCTCGTTTTCACATACTGATCAAAAACCTGCAGAACAAACAGTTTAAAGACTTTGACCGGGAATTCCTAATTTATTATATAATACTTTTCAAATGTAAATATTCTAATGTAGAACTTAATGTCTTCAATACAATTTGTCCATAGCAAGAACGACTAAAACAAAATAAAGATAATGCCGCTCCCTGAAATCTAACATCATGAAAACCATTTTGAAACACGACAGTTAATTATACATTTTCTTTTCATTTTATTTGACAATATATTGGTAATTTTGTTTGACCAACAGCCTTCCTGTGTTACAGTTCAGTAGTTGAGTGCGTACAGAACTTGTGTGATCGGTAAACAGGATGTTTAGGATACAAAATAAACCATAGGTCTGCACTGTTTTATGAGTATGTGCACGCAAGATTATTGCGCCAATAGTATAAAATGAAAGGCACAAGATGCTTTTCACTCTGGCAGAATATGTATATCTGTTGGCCACTTTTAGGGTTTTATATAACGTAACAAAAAAGGTCTAATGCAGGAATTCTATCTTAACATCCTTAATAGATTATTAATCTTAAGTGTTGAGTTTAAAAATTCTGACACACATTAAGCAATAGAGTTGGGTATTGATATTTTCCCAAATCAATTTGATCCGATTCACAAGGGGATGATTCGATTTGTGATTCAATTAGATTTTTGATTCGGTTAACAATATTTCAGTTACAGTACTAATTTAACTTGAACATGGAAGAGATTCTCAGGGATCTAATGCCGTAAATAGCAGAGTAACTAACTTGGTGCAGTTATGAAAAAATATTCAATTCAATATATGATTACATTAAGAATTGAGCCCACAGCACTAAATTACACACGGTAGAAAAGATGTATTAAAGGATCAATTTTTTTTACCCTGGACTTATTAAGCAAACAAACTTTCTACATTTGTCTACCTTTTCTTTTGAAAACTATTGTCCTTATTTCAACTGGGAGAAGTGTGTTAACAAGGACACAAACACTGCAACCACAAGAAGAGCCTGACCTGTTTTCTCTCCTTTGGGGTGAGCAGAAGATAACGTGGGTCAAACACGATCTTATGAAGCTCTTTGTCCCAGGTTGAGAATGCAGACACCTACATGTGAGAACAAAAATGAATGTACAGAATATAATAAAACAATATGCTGTATCCCAACAGGTACATATTAGTAGTAAGATGTCTTACCCCTCTCTCTAGCAGCATGTCTTTAAACTGTGTCATCCTTGACTCTAAAGGCACAACAGCTCTTTCTCTGGCTGCTTTGAGCTCTGCCTCCATTGCAGCTTCCTTCTCTGTGTCCGTCTCCTTTGTTTCCTCCTTTCTGTGATGGAAAAATCAACAGATGCCATGGAGACAAAGAGGACACAACCAAAAAAAGTGGAGTTTCAACAACGAAGGAAGGCTTTTGGAAAGATGGGATGCCTCTTGTAGGTTTTGCAGTATGAGCAGACTTACTTCCTCTTTTTGGCTTTGGTTGGCTCCTCATCCTGGTTCTCATCAGTAGCAATAGACAACTCCATCTCATCCTTGAACACACCTGTGCGAGATCACGCACACAAAACCATCAGTTTTCAGAATAAAAGCATTGTTTGTTTCAGGAGTCATAAAGTTCTGTTGTTTTTCTATTTATTTAATTACCTTTTTTTAAAGCTTCTTTAAGCTGATTAAGTTTGAGGCAGTGCCTTAATCTCTCCACCATAACACTTGAACGCTCACTGTCGCTGCTGACTGCTCCTCAAATATGAGTTAAATGTAGTGTAAAAACTTCATGAATGTGCCCATGTACTGTATGTATATGACAATATAGTGTCTTCATTCAGTTATCTACAGTAATAAAACATCCCGTTCAAAACTGCAGATGACGCACAATGATTGTGTATGTACACACTTGTCTTTTTGATGTCCTCCGTACCCCGCTTGTGCGGCGGCTCCTGAATGTGCTTGTCAACATCAGAACGACCAACAAGCTCATCAGGCCGATCCCACATGGACAGTCGTGTCGTCGGGTTGTAGAAGAAAACACGATCGTCTCCTGTCCAAACTACACACCTGGAAAAAATAAATATATATATATCAAAACATTTTTAAGGTAAACACAAGCTAAATCACTTTTAAAAGAGATGGTGTGAAATGGACGAATGATGTGTGCTTTAAAGACTGAACTGTACCATGGCGTTCCAGGTATGGGGTTGGTGGCTATTGGTCGAGCTTTCTGAGCTGCTTTCTCCTCTTCAGTCATTTCCTCTTCTTTAATTGCCTAAAAAACCCAAAAAATATTGCAAAATTATGCAAAATTTTAAAACAATAGTTTTACTTTACTTAGTTTTTGGATATATAATCAGCCATAACCACATGCTTTATCCACATTGTGTTATTAACATTGTCCTCGTACAGTTCTCCTCACAAACCTGCTTCTCATTGTTTTCCATTTTTTCCTCCTCTTCCATCTCTATTGCCTCAGCTTCTGCCTGGGCCAGTCGCTCTTTGGCTTTTTCTGCTTCTTTTTCTACAGACCACAAGGAAGAAAACAAAAGCACAATGATAAATTAAAAGCAGTGTTTCAATAATGAAGGCCACTCTGATTTTGATCCTTGTTGAAGTCACGGATGCAGAGTTGTGTCGATCTTTTGTCTAGGTCCCTCAATTATTACTAAATTCAAAATACAGCATACAGATTTCTGACCAACTGCAACATAGACGCACTCATCTGAGCTCAGGACTCAGAGAAGGTAACCTGCAGCTGCACCAATCCATGTATTGATGATTTATTGCATGGCTTTCTTGATAACACCGACAACCAGTCAAAAGATCGGACACACCATCATCTCATTAAAATTGAATACGGTATGTCCGATGTTTTTACTGGTAGTGCAGTAATTCACTTGTCAATAAGACATCAAAACAAGCATAATCAGACCCTACAACAGCCAAAGTCAAGCTAACAAACTCAAAAGAGTTTGATAATCTACAATCTACCTTTTTCTATAATGGCCTGAGGTTTTTCCCAGGTAGATTCCAGAGTCCGGTTGTTGTGGTAATAGGTTTTCCCATCAGCTGTTTTGTACTCTGTCCACTCAGGGAGCTGCAAAGAAGCAGCCATGGAGGCGGGAGCTGCCGAGAGCGCCAGCTGAGGGTGCATCATGGAGACTAAAGGTGGGCCCATACCTGGAATCATGCCTGTATGAGTAAAAACAAAAAGGGACAAATACAAAACAAAAAAAAAAGTAAGCTGAGATGTTTTTTTGTTCTATGAACTGCAAAAGTGTTAAGTAACATGTGCATCATGAGTAAAATGTAGTTCACAAACAGAATAAAACCATTGGTGTAGCATAAGTGTAACTGATGTCAGTGTTTGCTTCTTATTAAGCAGTGATTAATTTTTAGTAATGGTTTGTCCCTGTGTAAGAAACTGCTCGGTTCTACAGTAAAAGAGCATTTTTAAAACATACAGAAACATTTTAGTGACAATACAAACATCTATGCCACAAACACTCAACATCTTAACATGTAACTTCACAGCCAAAAAAAATCAGCAGCAGCAACCTGTCCTTAAAAGAATAACCTATCTCAAAAACTTGCTCAGTAATGCCAACTTACAAAAACATGGCATGATTTAAAGCTGATATCTGGAGTTTCTGAGAAATGTTTATGTATCATTCTTTTGAAATGTGAGAAAAAATACCTAACTAGACTTTTAATATGGTCTACTGCTGGTGGTCATTCATATACGTCAATGTATATAAGTCCCGCCTTCGTCCTATAGACCCTTATACAAATAGAAAATCGTGCCGTGATCGCCCAGCCAAAAGGCTTCGATGTCCTGTAGCGGAGACTGTCAATCAAAGTGAATGCACGAAAACAAGGTTGCGCGTCACAACAGCAAACAGGCATCACTTTGAACAGCGTAGCATCACAAAACTCCAAAGCTTCTACTATAAAACTAAAGAAAAGTCCGGCTACAAAGCTTGCGGATAAACATCTTTGTGACCGCAACAGAATTTATCTCGGAGCTGCTTTTCAAAGGTGGAGGGACTTGGGGCTTTTAAAAGGATTCCGAACGGACCCTGATTTAGCAACATTTCTCATGGACAGGTAATAAACATGTTTTAATCAAACTACCATAAGTGTTTTATTAGTGAAAAACAATACTACACGTGTGTTAAACGTTATGTTCCGCGATGCGCATGCACAAAGCTAGAGGCGTGGCTTGTGGTAGATTAGCAGAGACAGGGGGAGGAAGTGGAGCTGTTTAAGGAAGGACATCAAGACGTTCGCTTTTGAATTTTCTCTCTTTTCATCCTACGGATATCAGCTTTATGTGTGACAGAATATACCTGAAGACCACACACACTGTGTAATCAGATTATAGTAGAAATCCGCAATAGAACTGATAACATACCAAGTAGAAAACAAAGGCATGACCTCAAAACAACATCCTGAAGTAGAACAGCTATGAGAAATGTGTGTTAACTGTGTGTCTAAGTGAATTTAATATTTATGTAAAAATGCTAGGCCAACTGAAGCCTTCATAGTGCAATAGAGGAGAATTCATCACGGTACACCAAATGGATCTTATTCACAGCATTCATTTCATCACCATGCCACTTTGAGAGAGCCACAATGAATTATGCTCTCCAAAATGACACATGTGGACATCATTCACTTCCATGCTATCTACTGTGGGTCTGAGAGGCGAGCGGCTAAGTGTTTACCGTTGGGGCTGGGGCCTGCCTTTACACAGGGTGCACCTACTATCTGCATCATTGCTACACCTGCAAGAACAACAGACAAGCAAGCATCTGGTTGGATAAAGCAGGACAATGGTCTTCAGCTACCACAGTGTGTGAAAATGGCGTCACTAAGACAAACACAAAAGCCAAAAACTGAATCAAGAGGCGCCGGTTTGTTACTGTATTAGAAAAATGTTCGTCACACCCCTTCAGTTGACAAAAAAAAAATCTGAGAAACTTGTATTACTTTAATTCAAAACTTGTAATAAAATCCAGCCCTCCCAAGTTATTGCCATTGTACTACACCATCATTTGAAAAGAAAGAACACTGTTTTAAGCAGGAAAACCACATGGAAAAGACGCCCACATGATGTTCACCAATAAATCAGCATGAATGAATGCTCTGCCTTGATATCATGGTTACCTGGTAGAGGGATGTGCATGCCGGGCAAAGGCACCCTGAACGGTGGAACCATGACGGGAGGAAAGGCCGGGATGGTTGCAGTAGGCTGGGCCACGCTGTGAGGCAGGGCTGCTTGGAGAAGTGAAACAGTCTGCACCGCAGTAACCGGTGATGGCATCGTGGAAACTGTGACTACAGTCACTGGAGACACAGGGACTGTTGACGTGACTGTGGGGACTGGGGAGAGGTCTGCTACAACAGGGGCTTCAGGGAAGAATGGAATAAAAAGGGTGTTTAGGTTGTGATTAAGAATGTTAGAATGCATTTGCTGTGAAGGTTTTTGTTTACCTGCAATGGTAACCGGGGGCAATGGAGAGGTGATGGAGTCTGGACTGGAGGTGAGAGTCTGTGACGGGGTCGATGATGGAGAGGCTGCTGTTGTGCTGGCTGTACTGACTGTACTGTTGATGATGCTGCAGCTGGTGGCCGCTGTCACTGTTGTTCCCGACCCTGCTGACCCGGCTACTAGAAGTGGGTTGAGTTCAGACTGCTGGATGATTTTGACACCCTCTGGTTTAGTCCACGATGACTCTCTGGTCCTGGCGTTATAGTAGTAGGCCTGTGGATGGAAGAATACAAAATAGTGGCATGGGTTTTCTCAACTCTTATACGATTAGAAATTTGTGCCCAACCTTTCCCTCCGGTGTCTTGTTCTCCACCCAGATCTCCTCGGTAGGGTTCAGAGGTGGGTTTCCAGGTGTGGGAGCAGGAGGCATACCAGGAGGAAACAGCATTCCAGGAGGAGGTGGTAGGCTACCCATGGGAGGTGGTAGAAAGGGGGGCCTCTGCAGAAGAAAACAAATTTTAAGTCAGGTTCAGCACTAAAAAACAGTGCAGGTTCAGGTAAGTAATGCGCTTTTATTATACACAGTGGGAGGACTACATGACAGGAAAGAAAGTAACTGTGCAAACATATGATAAAAGTCAGTGGAGAGAAAAAAGGAGAGAAATGACACTTCATGGCAACATTACTTCACATTCATGCATTTGGTTTGCGGGGGAAGGAAGAGAAAGGTCAGAAAAATTTAAACTTATGAAAAATACCAAAATGTCTTGCAACATTTACTTTATGACTGGACAGTTCTATCAATAACTGAGTTTTTTTTTTTACTAAATTACAAATCTAAGACTCTGTATTAAAAAAGTATCACTCAAATTATTACATATTAAAAAAAAAGAAATCAAAGCTTCCACCACATTGAGTATCTGAGATCCTCATTGAGAACTACGAGGAGGGAGCCCCTTACCTGCAGGTGTGGAGGTCCGATTGGAGGTGGCATGCTTCCTGGTGGTGGGATGGGCGGCATGCTGGGGTCAAAGGGTGGCCTTGCAAAAGGAGGTCGTGGCGGAGGTCCTCTCATCATTGCGAAAGGAGGCGGAGGCGGCCTGAGGAGGGGCGGCGGGCCTCGTAACACTTGGGTCTGAGCAGGCGTGGGTGCAGGCATAGGCACAGGAACAGGGGCAGAAGCAGGGGCAGGAGCTCGGAAGCGCACTGCCTGCTGTGCCATTCTGGCATTAGGACAAAAACATCGGGTGGGTTACAATGAGTTTAGGGCAAGAAATACCAATCTGAATATTTATGCTTATAAATGACAAAATGTATTATATAATAAATCAAAGATATTGGCATGTAAACAGTTAACTGAAAAAAAAAACGAATTGCTTTTCACTGACGTAATAAAGCTATCAGCAGAATTCGTACACATTACAGTCGTAAAAAATAAATACAGTAAAAAAATAAGCTTACAGACATTTTAGATAATTAATAAATGCACACAAAATTATTAAAGAAAATATTATGCCTGTGTAGATTATTATGTGCTTAAATTGTATAATAGAACCCTGAATAATAGACTATTTCTCTCTTCGATAAGGAAAATAGTCGGTTAGCAGCAAATGTTAGTGAATGAGTATGCCCTAGTAGTATTGTATAGAGCAGGGGTCTGCAACCTGGCTCTTTGACTCTTATGCAATGGCATAACCTCCTGCAACATTAACTTTCCTTGCACCTGTGGCTAACCTTGAGTTTTAAGTCCCTGGTAAGATAATTAAACCAACAAAAACACTATTCTGGAAGAAAATAGAGATTTTCATTGTGTGGGGACAGATTCATTTAACCACCAATGTCCCAGTTAAATATGCATGCTTTATGTGTGGCAAGGAATGAGCAATTAGCATGGGTTGACCGTGTGATCATGTGTTATCAAATTCAAGTTACTTTTTGTAGCATTTCAAATACATTAATGAAAAAAAACCTTCTTCATATAACATTGTGTTCATGTAAACTAAGATGGGTAAGAATTTGAAGATGCAAGATACTGTTTTATTTCTTGGCTCCAGGAGGACTTTAATCCAGGTGAGATGGGGTTAAATGGTTCCTTGTAGAGTAAAGGTTGCAGACCCCTGGTATCGAGGGTTTTCACCTACATCACGTTCTGGCCATATCGGAGGCACGAGGGTGTCGATAAATGTCCGGAACCACAGAAAAGCTCCTCAAAATGCGTTATAAATGCAAAGACATACGGGGAAGAACTTGGTCGACAGGAAAGGGCACGATTTTAGGAAAAGTTACGGTCTATTGGTGGTGCAGATCGATACAAGTTGGCTCCCTCGTCTTGGATCAAAGACGACACGCAGATTTTCCCGTCTATCCTGATATCAACTACCTGGTTTTAAGCCTAACCCAATCTGGGTCAGACGTTGAGCTTTTACCTGGAATACATCGAGAAATACAGCACATTTTAGCTCTACATTTAAGAACTGTGTTGCTACTGTAGCAGGCTATTAAATGTGATTATGTTAAGTCGATAATGCCACATGCAGTAGCCTGATATGAATTATATTCTTATCACACTAGAAAATTAGTTAAGAGCTACTGCTATCAATAATTCACTTACCTGACAAGAAATGGGCCGAACACATTTGGATGTTGCCCAGATTTTTCCCTCATAGTGTAGATTCTGGTTTAGCTTTGCTAGCCATAAGCGCCTCCTTTCCTCTGATAACTTTTGACATTGTTCTCCCTGATTTGTTAAAATTTTTTGGCAGTCTAAAAAACTCCAAATGTTTTGATACAGCCAAAAACACGGCAATAATTCACCATTTCCTTTCGTTCGATGCTCGGGAACTACTTTATTTATCTGCTGAGTACCTCCAATATGGCGATTTCCGGTTTGATGACACGCCGTGAAAAACCTTTATTAAGTCTGCTGTTGATTGGATTACTTTTTTATAGTGTGAAAGATAATATAATATCCTGCAAATACCAGCTGCCTTTGATATTTTGTTGAGCTGATGTAATAAAAACTAAAATATATTCTAATCTTTCATGTTTAGGATCTCATAAATAAATTTGAAAGAGTTGTTTACACAAAGTAATATTGACTGAAAATATATTAAAAAAAAAATGTTAGGAACATTTTTGTTAAGTTCGACATTTTTGGAGCTTAAATTAAAAGTTTAATACAAAACTATTTGAAACGGAATGGGTGATCCGTCTAAATCTGATACAGACGATTCATTCAAAACGGAACGCTGCTAACCAACGACTGAAGCATTTACTAGCTAGATGACCACAATGATAACACAACACATTCACCCAGATAGGAAACCAAACACAAACTCATTGGTGATAGCTGCTCAGTGACGGGAGCCCCTGTGTGTTTACCACATGCCATGAACTCAAGATAGACGTTTGGCCGCACTAGCTAGTTAGCCTAGTGCTAGTTAGCTGGCGTGGCTACATTCACAAGTAAAACCAGAGTTTATCAAAAAGCATTAGACCAGAAAAATATCCAGTCAATTTTAAGTGAAACAATAGGTTTTCGTTAACACCATAATCGTCTAAAAGTCCGTGTAACGCTAATAATGCTTATATCCTGACCTGTTATCGCTGAACCCGAGGGTCTCACTCTCTGCCTGGTCCGCCATTACAGGAAAATGTAATCACTCTTCCTGGATACGCCCCTAAATGGTTTCTCTGCCTCCTATTGGTTAAGGAATGACGTCAATCACATTTTTTCGAAGCTATGTAAGATCTGATTGGTTGTCGGGTTTCTCGCGGAGCTTCAGACGAGGGTTTGTTTGGCTAACTGGGCTCTTACGTCGTCTTTGTTCGGTCTCTGCAGGGCAGGGCTGTGACTATAAAAACTAATCAATAACTAGATTAATTTTAGCTGAATGGATTCCTTTTATTATTTGTCACTAGCGAGTACGGTGCATCTAAATATTAATTGTAGCAGTCCTGTTATCAGTTCTGGCAATTAACTTTAGCAAAAACTTGAGACACAACTCACTTGACTCATGGATTTAGAAAACAATAAACTTGATTCATCACGCAAAAAAAAATAAATATTAGAAAAGATGTCTGAATATGCAATATATTTGATTTATTTAGAAAAATGCCACTTTTTCTATCACAGAACACACGCTAAAAGGCTCAAATGGAAAATTACTTAAAACGCTGTATTAATAATATTCATTTTAATTGTAAATGTATCATTGTGTAGTTTGAACATTAAAAAAACGAAGTTGATTTCATTGTAAACGTTTTTAATTTTATAAATTCCATATGCACAAATGTAAATTCAACAAATCTTCGATTCTCTATGTAAGACTTTTGTGTGAATTTAAATAAATTATCAAGATTTTATCCCTTATTTAAAAAAGGAGAAAAAAAGCATCAAATCCGTGACAATATACAACAATATTTTTGAAGTAGAATGTTGACTGATTTACCTCTATTATTTATTCTTTTTTTCTTTCAAATCATGTACGTATGATTCTTGCTTGCTTGATGTCTTTTTGTATCTTTTTTTTTTAATAGTGTACACTTCTGACTTGTGATGAATTTGTATTTTTTAAATAAAAAAAAAAGAAGAAATGAATTAGGATCAGACTAAAGATAACATCTGTTTTACATTTAAAAGAGAAGACTCAACATTTTTCATTTTACCTTATTGTTTAATGAAGTACAGAAAATATAGAGCAGCATCAAATCAAAAATAGTAGTTATAAACCTAAAACAAATCCAGTTAATTAACATCAGTAGTCTCTCTCCACAGTTATGAATGTTAACAAGTAAAATCATAAAATGTTAAACTAAAAGCTATGGAAGTATTCATAGAGATTAACAAAATTAAATTTGGTCTTTCTGAATAAAAAGCATCTCAGAAAATGACAGAGGCTCTGCTTGCACATCAAATTGAAACAAACTAAACCCATCCACACACTCAGTCAATCACTTTTCTCCCAAACCACTTTGGATTGGTTTCAAAAAGCCATAGACATCACATGGAAATTATGAAAAATCTTATGATTAACCAGAAAACAGTTTGATCCCCATTTACAGATGTGTTAGTGAGTTGCAGGTGTGTTATAAATCTAATGCAAGGAACTGTAATGTGAACATATGTGCAGAAAAAATGAATTAAAAATAATGGAGGATGGACGTTTCAAGTTGAAGTTATACCTTGTGACACTTTTGTAAAATCAGTGCTGCAAATAATGCAATAGAGAAGACAAGTGAAATCCATGTTGTGATTTATTCGTCTTTACTCAAGATCAACCAAAAATACCTGGAGAGATGCATGGATAGAGAAAGAGAGGAAATATAAGTACAAAATGTCAAAGGCAATCATACACCATAATATGGCTCAAGAAAAAAGTCTGATCATCAGCCTGTGTAGGTTTATTCTCCACTCTACTGAACAAGACTCTGTTTCCAAAAGATGGAATGGTTTGAACTGAAAAACACGTGAAATCTCAGGCTACAGTGCTAAATTAAGGCAGCAATGCCATTTTCCTAAGTTGTCTGCTTTGACTGTATTTGCAGAGGAAGAAACTGGTCACCGTCATCAAAATGGATCTCATCTGACATAGCAAGAGTTTGGAAGCAAGACAAATCCTGTACAACAATATCATTGTGTCACTGGGATACTTTGCAATTAATGAAATGAATATAAAGACTGAATTTATCAGAAAATGCATTTTGACGCTTTTACATGCTTAACCTTTTCTTCAAACTCTGGCATATTTTTCGATACATTAGTTCAGTTTTGCTCCAAATCTCTTTTTTTTTTAAATCCAGTTTTATTTCTGTATCATTAAACCCATTAAACAAGCACTTCCTAACATGTTTAATAGGTTATATTATACTATACTAGGGGATTTCACATTAAAATAACACATCAACAGTATGTTCCAGACAGTTTAAAACAGGGGTGTCAAACTCATTTTAGTTGAAGGACCAAACGGACAACAACAATTTACAATTGAATTATTTGGTAATTTACACAATGACTCATGTCTTCGCTGTCATTTTCACTTTTTTTCTGGTGTGCCGAATCGGATACTCTGAAGGGTCGGATTTGGAGAAATTCTGCTTTTAGGTGGAGGAATTTTATTAACCCAAGCAGTGAATACATTTTAATTCCATAGACTTCATGATACCATTCTGAATACAAACATTATGATGCTTTTATTGTTTAGCCCGTGTCAGCCTTGCTTCCAAACTTTTCCGCCCTAAGTGTCGGTCTCAGAGGAGTTGTGTAAAGGTTGGATGTTTGATAGACTCTGCAATGGGTCACTTTCCCTGCATTTCTTATTTCCAGTGTGTGAAACCATTTAACAGAGTGTACAACCACCAGTGCTCGCATCTCCCCCCAACTGATTCAACAGCAGGAAGAAGCAGAGATTCTAGGATGAACGGGGGTCAGTAGAGAAGCCCACCTGCGATCAACGCTCTTCTTATGTCACACATATACACTCGCATTCGTACATCAGGGATCTTTCACTTTCCAAAATTGCCAAAGTTAGCAAAGGCATCTTGTTTGGGTGGGACAACAGCCGGTGTGATGGAGTGCGTTAGGCCCATTCCACCCATCATAACAGGTGGGGCCATGCCCATATTCATGCTCATATTCAATCCCATCATGCCCTGGTTTACAGGCATTGCGCCCTGCAGCCCTGTGCTCATTGAAGGTGGCACGCCCATTGCAGGCATGCCTATCGCCATTCCATTGGCGGCCATCATAGGGTTTGCTGGTGGTCTGATGGGAGTCACGTGAGGTGGAGAGTTGAGGTTTAATACTCCAAAGTTCTGGGAGAGAAGGTTGGCAGGCGGAACTCCTACACAAGGGGACAAATAAGGGGAAATTATTCAAATTTGTTCAATTAACTTAAAGTCTGTGTAAAGCAAAAATACATTTGTGTTATGAGTTTGTCACACCACAGAAACATGTGTCATTGACCACTGAGCCAAATTTGAAAGATGAAAAAAATCGCTAAGTACTGTATATAAAACTAGGTCTCAAAATCATAGAAAAACAAGCACTTCTCTCTGCTCTGAGACGCTGGGGGCGTGTCAGTTAGAGGTGCGGGAACCACGCCCACGCACGGGAAAGGGTGCCGCCTCCTTGTACTGTGTCTGAGGCAGCAATGTGAAAGCCGGCCCAGCGTCAATAGACTGCTTCCAAAAGTGCTTGAATGGAGCCAAACAAGGTATCAGTGGAAAGGTCTGCTCCGTCCGAGTCTGAATATGTGCATCCCTCCTGGGTAGAGTCAGAACTGTGCCCGCTAGAGGCAAAAAACTAAATTGGGGTGTATAAAAGTGCTAATTTCATGGACAATGTGGCACCAGCGGACGAGTATTATTCTCCTGAGTCCGAATCTGTGGTTTGTTTTCGGCTCGGGGCCGTATTGCGCCCGCTGGAGGCGGCAGAAGTTTGGTGTGCTTCAGCAGCAGGGTCGGGTTTATGTTAATGATGGCTCTGTTACGCAACGTCGCTATGATTTCTGACCTGCCCATTCAATCCAGAACACAGAAATTTGAAACACAGTTTCTGAAACCTAGCTCCACAATTAAATTATAAATGGTTGAATGGCTTTGTACATGTTTTAAGGAATATATCTATGACCTGTTTAATGTGTTTCGAAGAAAATGTCAGAATTTGCTTTATACGGTCTTTAATTACATTGATCCAAGCAACAAAACAAAACCAAAGAACTAGTCAAAATGTGACCCTTATATGAGCTTAGGGTTTTACGGACACTTAGAACAAAGGAACATTCCAATTGATGTGTATAACACTTTGTAAGGTGTATTTATAGGTAATTTGCTCATCTAAATACACATTAAATTTCCTTAAAAGGAATCCTCACCTTAAAAACTACTAATTACTCATACCAATTGATAACTACTTGATTTTATTGACAGATGTTTAGTAGACAGTCTTTATTTGCACTGTAGCTGGTCACCATTAGGACACTCTGGTCTAAAAAGGACTTAGAAATATAGTTGGACTACCCTCCTAAGTCACCAAAGATTTAAATGTTCTTGTGTTATAAAACCATAAGTGATTTTTTGTTCTTTCTCCAGAGTTCAAAAACAGTATTTTATTGCATTTATTACAAATATTTTAACTCTTCAAACATCAGTAGGTATAGTTATCAACACTGCAGTTTTTACAAGCTTTTTCTCCAAGAAATTATTAGAAAATATAAAGTAAAAAATTGCGCTTTTCTTTTCAATGGAATTGTATTTGTTTATATTTCCTTCAATATTAAATTATAAAATGACTGCAACAAGAATGATTTTTTTGCCAAATAATGTCACACTGCTTAAAAGTTTTAAAAAAGATCATGATTATGTCACCTTGCTGTTGGATGATATTGTTGAGAGTGGGCGGAGTCTTTGAGGAGTTGAGGCCTGCAGAAAGGAAGTCCAGGCTAATGTTGACAGAAGGGTCAGACCAGGTCGACCCTAATATTCCCTGACCACTAAAGCCGACTTTTTGCTGTTGTCCGAGGGCCTGCTGAGATGTCATGCCTCCCAAACTCTAACGGAAAGTTCACAGATCATGGTCAGACTTTATTTTTGCTTTTCTTCAACATTATCTGGAATATTTGCACCACGAACCTGCTGAGAGCGAGAAAGGGGCACGGTAGGGATCCCAACAGACCCCGCTGGGGTTACTCCTCCCACGGAGAAAGTCAAGCTCTGAGAGGCGCTGAGTGTTGCATGGGGATTGGTTAATTGCTGGTTGACTCCACCCATCAGGTCAAACAGCTCAGCTGAAGGAGGGACAGAAGCCGGTTTGGAGGAGGCTGAGGTTGTGGGTGACTGAACGTTGTTAAAGATGCCAGTGGTAATCTTAGAGGGACCAGAACTAGATGAAACCAGGAGATTGGCTGAGAAGGCATTCCAATCTCCAAATTCTCCCTTTCCATTGGATGCTACAGCGTCAGAACAAAATAACATAACTTTAGTTGGAATGGAAGGGTCAGGGTAACAAATAGCTCAGGTGTGTCATTTGGTTTTCAATTTTTCATGTTCAATTACAGTTCTATTATGATTATGGTGACTGGCATTTTTTCCAATTATTATTTTTCGCCTGAAAGTAAATTACAATTACGGTACATTCTTAATTACAATTAATCAAAATTACCGAGCCTGAAATAAATAACCCCTTAGGACTTAATCTGCCTTTCGTGTTAGCCTTTTGTTAGCATGTCTTATGATAATGGGTTGGTTGTGACCCATGTCTTAATCAGCTGTAAAATACACTAAAAAACATTATCTATCATCCAATTAATTATTTGTTATTAATATATTTGTTGTGGGCATCTTAGCTTTTTTCAGTCAGTATACCCCTCGATTTCAATTCTTCAAAATTAAAAAAAAAAGGTGAAATGATCCTCAAGAGAATTGTGGGAAAACTTGATATGAAAAATATTTTATTGATTAAATAGGTATGTGTAAGCCATAGAACTCTAACACGTTTAATTAAACTGTAACTGACAGTTTTTATAGTTCCCATGCCAATTACAATTACAAAGTCAATTACTGTACAAACAAAACAGTAACATTCTTTAAAATTTCAATTACAATGACAATTGTGCCATAATTGTCATCGATTACCAATTATGCTCTTACAATTATAATTGATCCCAACCCTACTGGAAAGAAAAGAAAAACACAACCAAAGCTGAGAAACTCTCCTGTGGCTTGTTACCAAGTGTGTATTATTTGAATAAATAAAAGGAAAAGTTTACCTGAAGAGGTCGGGAGGCTGGCCGACGCAGCAGGGGAGGAGAAGTCAGCAAAGCCCCCGATGAGGTCTGAAGTGGCACCTGGGTGAATGCATCACTGGGTGAATTATCACCGTCTCAGAAAAACCATCAGCAAAAGTTCTACTTACTTGATGAAGAATTCTGATTGGATGAAGGATCGATCACCAGCAGGTCAGCTAGTCCGCTGCTAGAAGACTGTCTGAGTGAAGACTGGTTGAAGCACAGGGACACAGTCATCACACGTGTCAACACTGACATGCTTCACATTAGCAACAATTAGCATATCAGGGGTACCTTCTCCTCAGGGCTCTTGTCTCCTGTGTAGTGGGCGGCAGCTCCAAGGTCCAAAGTCTTGCTACTGGTGGCTCCACTGCGTTTCCGTGTCGTGGTGGTTGTGGTTTCTGTTGCTTGTGTGATGTGGATACTTTTAGTTGTAACAGTTTCCTCTTCGTCTTTAAACTCGAGAGTTTCCTGCCGACCATTCCTTGAAGCTCGGTCCTCCTCGTTGTCACTATGGCAACAAGATGACGAATGTATGAGCACTCAGAAATGTAAACAGATTACACAAAATCTTTTTATCTTCGTGTTTGTTAGTTGTGTTGGCAGGGAAACAGAGACTAGGAGGTCATCCCTTTAAAGTGGCAGTATTATGAAAAAAATCACTATATGATGGTTTTGCTACAGTGATATACATTCCTTTAGCCTCATTCAGAGGGCCACAGTTGAAAATGTTCTGTTTCCTCCCTCCCTATTCCACATTTAGCAAAAAGTCAGCTCCAAACGAGCAAGTTGAATTTCCCCCCCTTATGAGTCATTAGGTGGAAACTCCTCTTCCTGACAATCCTGGCTCCTCCTACCCTACATAAGAACGTGAGCTCCTCCCTCTCAAACTATCTCACAGGTAAAACAAACAAGACAAAGGCAGGTTGATATCACAGTTCTTTACTTTCAGTATATACTGTCGATACTCCAGTATATAGATAAACCAAAGTGCAACGTGAGCGCTCACAATCAGTTTCACTTTTAGTAGCCGTTATACCGCCTTGTATCGCCTTTATGGGATGATCTGACGTGTTTGTGACCCAATGCGGCGCAGCGGTTGGACTAAACAATGGACTATCATCTTAAATGGTATTCTATTCAAGTATTTCTGTGGTCAGAGGAGGAGAAGGAAGACTGTTAATGATTTACTGCTGCTGCTGCTGTGATAAACACTCACGCTGTTAACGCCTACTCATGCATAAAGTACCAAAAAATTTCCTGTTTTTAGGATCGGTCTGAAAGTGACTTTTCAGAGGGCTAAAACTCCGGAAAACAGGAGAGTTTGGGAAAATAAACCTCAAATATGATCTTGTTGGGGTTCTTAGAACAATTGGAGATGGGTAAATAATAGCATAATACTGGACCTTTAAAGTGCAGTTACTGAGTGTTTGTGATGATGATAATAATGCACTGGATTTTATATAGCGCTTTTTCATAGACACTCAAAGCGCTTTACATTGTTGAGCATTATTCTTTCATTCCACACACGGTGGTGGTAAGCTACTATTGTAGCCACAGCTGCCGCGGGGCAGACTGATGAAGGCGAGGCTGCCATATTGCGCCATCGGCCCCTCCGACCACCACCAACACTCACTCACACACCACATTCATACTAGGCAATGTGGGTAAAGTGCCTTGCCCGAGGACACAACGATAATGACTTGGATAGAGCGGAATTCAATCCCCCAACCCCTCAGATATTGGACGACCCACTCTACCACTGAGCCATGGTCACCCCGGGCATGGACTCTCACGCAGGCCTGTATACCAACATCAGCGGATGTTTACCTGATTCTGTCAGGTGAGTCGTCTCGCTCCTTCTTTCTGAATTTGTTGAGCGTGTCGTCAATGGTGCTGCCAATTTTATCACTGATCTCCCCGAGCTTCTCACTGAAGGGGAAAGCTCCTCTGCTCTTATCCCAGTCCTCATCCCACTTTGTTCGATCCAACTCATTAGCTAGGAATAAAAAAATCACAAAATGAAGAAAAGAGACTTGAGTTTCAAAGGGATCAATTGAAGGAACCTCATACTGATTGACTTACAGGTTTTAAGACTGACCCCTCCCCCTCCTCCTACTCCTCCACCCACACTATCAGAGGAGACGCCAATGTATTTGTCTTTGTTCTTCTTGGCTTTTTTCCGTTCTTCTCTCAGCCTGTCGTCGTCCTGAATAAACTCCACCATTTCCTTCACCTTCTGACGCACATTAATACCCTGTTCCTTACCATTCTCATCTGCACACAAACAAGGATAAAAAGCCCAGACACTCCACAATCAGAACATTAAATATGCCACCCACTCTCATTCACTAAGTACTGGGATATCAATGGTGAGTTTTTTCAAGTTTCAGCTTCATTTAACAATAGCAGAAAGAAAATTAACTTGGGCCTCACCAATGAAATAGTAGTTTTCTAGTGATCGTAGGTCATAGATGTGTTCTCTAGCACTGGTCACAACTCTTTCAGAGCCATTTCTGATCAGATGAGCGAGGAGCAGTAAGGCCTGGATGGAAAGAACAAGCATTCGTAGTGACTGACAACTAAAAATCAACTGAGAAATATGTATTATTTGTCAGAGAGGAAGCTTTTAGTGCAGGACACTAAAGTAGAAGACAAACACAGGACTGAATGAGTGTGACAGCGATTAACTGATGTTGATTCAAGTACATTAAACAGAATAAGAGAACAAGTCTACTGTGCTCAATCATTTGTGTAAATACAAAGTCCATGTGGGAAATTAAACACAAAACTTACAGAACTCACACACAGTCATACAAGGGACAGCTGTTAAATAATCAAACCTTGTAGACTCTTCTCCAATTCTTTTTGTTGTCTTTTAGCATCCTGGTCCACAGCATGTTCATAACCTCCGGAAACTGCTCGTACATGAAGGTCGATCTGTAAGAACACAAATGATCAATAGCTTGAGTTTCTTTTATCCATGGCAAGGAAACCTTAAAGTTGTGGACTTTGGGGGAAAAAAAATTGGAAAGGTATGAGTGCATTTATGCATGAATAGATACCAGTGACGTGCCGTCAGGGTAGGCAAGGTAGGCAGTGCCTACCCAAGGGTGAATTGATATTTTGATTATTTATATATATATATATATATATATATATATATATATATATATATATTTTTTTTTTTTTTTTTTTTTTTAATTATCATATAATTATAAATTTTTTATTTTTCATTTCCAATAGCCTACAGTACCTATAAGTTTGAAAGTGTCCGCATTTTGTGCGTTTCATAGCCCAAATTACTAAACAGCACTATTTCCTGGAACAGCTGTCTTTTTTTTTCTTCGCTCCGCTGTAAGGCAGAGGGAGGCCACGCCCCCTCCCAAAGGCACGTTGCTCCTCTGCCTCCGTTCTCATTGCGTGATTTTACGTGTTTGCGCATGCGCAGTCAGGTCCCCAGGATGAAAATTATTTACGTACAAAGGCAGTGTAGAGAGCTGCCTTTAGACGCAACGATGCTATGCTAAATGCTAGACGTAAGTTCACAGTACATTAGCGAATTGATATCACGTGACCGCTGCTGCTATGTTCTCTAGCTAGTGGGCGGGATAACACTACAGTGTGGATGACAGCGCTAGAGATGATAGAGAAACTTTGTTTTGAGGAAAAACGACAGCTTTTAAAAGATCAACACCTGAGTTACCAGAGCTTCAGCAAAAGTAAGGTCAGAACATGTTTCATACTTTTCACAGTGAATGGTACAAAAGGAAGGACTGACTTTGTGGATGCTCCTCACTGAGGCTGTTCTAAGTTGTTGTCATTTTTTCCGTGTTTCTGTGTTTCTAACACAAACAACAGATGCGCTGCCGTGTCATGAGATATATCTTGTTGGGAGAGTATGGAGACTATATTAAATAATTGTTTATGTTTCTTTAATGGTGTTTATGATGTTGATTTTGTTAGATGGCTCAACACTTGTTCATGTGGATCTTATTGGGTTTTTTCTTTCTTATTATGAATTTTATATTTTGATAAGAGCATTGAGATGACTTTGTTGGAAATTGCTTTATACAAATAAAATTGATTTGAATTGAATTAAAACTTGACAGCAGAAACATATGAAATTGTCATTGGTGGTCTCTGTTTGCAACATGCCTACCCAACCCTAGTGGTCACGGCACGTCACTGATAGATACAGTATGTACAGTAACCATGTGAAGAAGTGAGGATGCTTACTTGGCTATGTCTCCCATTAACTGTCCAGAAGGACCCCAGGGATCATCATTGGTGGCCTCTCTGACCTTGGACTCGATCTCTGAGTAGTTCATCACCACGTTAGTGCTGGTTGTACGAACAAAAATATTGCATGAAATAGACAAATGAACATTAACCTGGATATTGTTATCAAAAACACCGCAGAGGATGGCTACTTTATAGAGCCAGTCTT
Organism: Gouania willdenowi; assembly: GCF_900634775.1. Lineage (NCBI taxonomy): Eukaryota > Metazoa > Chordata > Actinopteri > Blenniiformes > Gobiesocidae > Gouania > Gouania willdenowi. Next base: position 13,060,372 of record NC_041057.1, read on the forward strand.
ACAACAAATATTATGTGCTAAATCCTTTTTTACTCATCACATTGTCAATAGAAAATCAAAACGAGGTTTGATGTAAAATTATCTGTGTTCAAATCAGGGGACGGATCTGGATAAGCATAATGCTTTTTTCCGTCGCCCTTTCAGGCATGCAAAAGGATAAAAATAAATAAATAAAAAAAATAATGTGATTCTGCCCTGAATGTCAAAATGAATTTCTGTGATTGCAACCATGTCGGAAATGAACTGAATAAATAAATAAATAAAAGCAAACAAAGACTCTGTAATCTGGATGTATCATTTAAACTGTGATGGCCTGGTGACTCGTCCAGGGTGTACCCCCGCCTAGCACCCAGTGTGAGCCGGAGATAGGCACCGGAAGAACCCAGTGACCCTAAAATAGGACAAAGCGGGCCTGAAAATGGATGAATGGATGGTATAATTTATAATATAAAAGTAAAGGGCTTTAACTTTAAAACCACTGGAAACATTCATTCTTAAACTGGTATTAGAAGTGAAAAACAAGAAAACCTAATTTATTAACAAACAACTAAGAGCAGATGTCATTGATTAACATGACAGTGTCATGTTGCACTAAAGCTGAATGCTCACACACACACCTGTTTTTTTTAGAGCTCAATAACTGCCATAGGTTTTCAGGGTGTGTTGCTGCGCTTGGCACACATGGTTGGCTTTGTAGACAGTCGCCAAATAAACACAAATTCAACACGGTGACTTCAATGAAATTCTAACATTGTCCTCATTAGTCCTAATTTGTGTGCTGCTCAAACTCTGATGTCCAGTACTGAAGGGGTCACCCCCAGTTTACCTCCATACATACAGGCTCATGTGTTGGGACACTGAATTACCAACTTGTCTTGATTTATATGCCTGCAGTGCATCCAAACAAAGAAGGATTTCAAACTGTTGTAATTCTCTGCTCTATTCCAAGTTTTTCAATCAATTTTTCCACAAACAATGATATTAGTTACAAACTTTTAAAAAAAAAATTGTATTATTTATTTACTTTATTATTTACTTACTGCAGGGGTATTCACTTTGGATTTTAGGTTGTTGTTGTTAGTTGCTTTGTTTTTTAAACAAGAAATATAAATCATAGCAGTAATATTACCATACTGTTCTGTGTCATAAACTAATTATAACTAAATGTTTGAAACTTTTCTTGATCTACTGTAAATGTAACATACCTTCCTAAATAACAAATAGCAGAAAATAAACTTCTTATATAAGACACTTTTTAGACTTTTTTGTTTTGTTTTTGCACTTTATGTTTGTACTAAAACAAAAAGGGAAATCTGTGTTATTATGAGTAGAGCTTTCACTTTCAAATTTGCACTATAGCTTGTTTGATCCAAAGCAGATGAAATATAGGTTTTCAAACACTTTCAGATATAACTTGAAAAAAAAAAAAAAAAAAGCCTGCACATAAGACAGCAATTGTCTCCTGATTGAATAAAATCAAGTATTAATATTATTTAGTACTACTCTTTTTACTGTGTAATACACACATTATGGCCCCACATGGCAGTGGGAATATTGTGCACTATGTCGAGTATTTAAACAGCGTGTGTTGTGTAGTGCAGCTCCGACAGAATGCTCGGTTGTTCAGCATCATGGGCCTCATTACACCGGTGATGCTACTCTCTGTAATGATTGGCAGGGGTAAAAAACATTTTTTTTTAAAAAAAACGTCGTAAAAAAGTCAACCATAGTCTCATCACCTATAATCTTTTACATCATATTCGAAGTGAGACGACAGTGGAGTGTAAGTAGTGTGGATCTGTAGGGTAGCCACCCACAATAACAGTGCTAACGGTCTTAGCTAACGGAGTAGCATTGGTTTGCATCCTTCATTTTAACCGTGTATCATTTCCTTGTTCTTTAATTATTGGTTGAATGACTAAAACAATAATAAATAAATAAATAAATAAAGCCTAACAAACGCTTGGTATAATGGTGCGACAGGGCTGTAGATTAGCAGACGTCCAGCTAATAGAAGCTAACAATTGAGGGCTATATCCGTGACGTCACGCCCCTTATCTGCACCGCTGCCAGCGGTGAAGGCTGCTCGTGCCCGCCCGGCATCAGATGATCCCCGAGCCGCCAGCGCGAGCTCCACCTGCCGCTCGGTACTCACGCTTTGTCCACGAGCTCTCTGACTTTCCACATGTTTAGCATCTCGGGCTCGCGGGCTCGCCGCCTCGGTGCTGCTTCGCTCCCGCGTCCCTTCGTCCTACAAGCGTTTTTAATGTGACGCCTGTTCAGTCACCGTTTGTTCCGTCACCGGTGGAGGTCTCCGCCCGCTCCAAGCGGTTAATGCGTGAACCCGCTACGTCACGGAGCGTCTCGAACGAGCGTCTTTAATAACGGGAGAGCAGCGACTCTTTGAGCGTAGTTTTTGATAAAGATGTGGGAAGAAAGAAAAAAAGTCATAAAACAATAGTAATACAACTTGTGTGTTTAATAATGTTAATATTCTACACAGCACATCGAGCGATCATTTGTATAATGATTTCATTATGTGCAACTTGTTGCATATGCATTTTTTTCTAACCAAAAATATTATAGAATAAGAATGATGGTAACTGAAATTAGAAGTAAAAACATTTGTATAAGTGAGTAGTTCAAATTTTCAATCTCCACCCCCAAAAAACAAAACAATGAAAAATAAAACTAAATTTTTTTTCCCCAAAGCAAAACAAGAAGAGGAATTTCATGTTTTTAATCAAATGAACATCTGTGAATTGTTGCTACGTCTGTTTTGTGGAAGCTCGAAATCATGTCAGAGGCATTTTTTATTTATTTTGTATTTTATTTTATTTGTATGTACTTTTAATGTGGACTGTATGTATAAATCGTGCGACTTGGTGGCAAATGAGTTTCCATTGGGGATCAATAACGTTTGCTGCTGCAACATCTACATTTCCCCCATTGGGGGATCAATAATGATTAATCTTCTCTTCTCTAATCTAATTTACAGATGGAAGATATATGTGACAATTCATTTCTTTGATGAGACAGTCTACTGTAAATGACCAATACCAAAAATAAAATTGCTAATAACAGAAAAGATGACACTGCTCACACACTAAAAAAAACTTCTACTTGATGGTTGTTTTTTTTTTTTTTTTGTTTTTTTCCAATTGTTTTTTCACTAATAATTTTATGCACAAAAATAAATCCAAATTAATGTCTTAAACTACTCTCTTGGGACTCCTAGATATAAACACCTGTGCACAACATGATGACAATACATGCTAAATAAATAAAAACATTAGTGCAAAAATTGGAACCAAAATGTACTGAGCAGTGAGCATAAAATAAGCCCTACTTTTATTGAAAAGCGTCATGACCGCGGCACTGAGACTTCTGCGCATGCGTATTAAAGGCTACTCCCCCTTCCTATATGTCAGTTGGTCTCCATGGTTACCGCGTTGAATGGCCTGAGCCACTGCAGCTCAGATATCGAGAGGGTTTTAGGAATATATCTGATGAAAAGGCACAGAATAAAACAGAGATGTTATCCTCAGTGACCAACACAGTCTTAAAGGCAAACAAAGCCAGTAAGATGGTGCAGCATGAACGTGTGTTTGACTACATGTATGGTGAGTGAATCCACTGATAAAGAACATGCAGAAAAAACTCATGTTTACATTAGTGGTGATTGTTAAGAGTTCTTTGTGACCACAGATCCTGTTTACACGGTGTCATCAGAGAGAGACCACAACAGGGTCAACTTCCGCTCTTATACTTTAAGGAATCGTGTGGTGAGTAACTCAGTTGTTTGTTTAGTCAGTTTTTGTTTGTTTAGCATTATATATCATTATTAAGGGTGTCCCGATCCGATATTGATATCGGATATCGGTCCGATATCAGCCAGAAAACAAATATCGAATTTTATCGGACTGCATCTAAAATCTCTGATATATATAATATCTGTTCAATTGTAGAATACTGTAGATATTATGTTGACGGTTAAAATGTATGTAACCAATTGGTTAATAATAAATGGGTCAGTTTTTCTCATCCCTACTTTTATTGTTCTCTGTTTGAGTAACATCACTTGATCAAGCTTTTTCTAACATTCCACACTACAAAATAAGTAATAAAAGTATGTATGATCCATGCTGATATCGTATCAGTTCGACATCGGTATCAGCCAAAACTCAAGGCTGCAATATTGGCATCGTATCGTAAGTGAAAAAGCTGTATTGGGACATCCCTAATCATTATTATATATTACTATATATATATATATATATATATATATATATATATTACTATATTTACCCTTCTTCAGTTTTCTGAATATATTTGTTTTAATAAAGAAACAACACTATTTCTCAAAACATTAACTCTATTCATCTAAATATTCACAATATGTATTTCAATAATACCAATACCAATAATAATATAATATATAAAAATATTACAACGTGGTAGATGTTGAATTTTTATTGTTGTTTTTGTTGCTGGCATTGTGCATTTTAAACAATGGTAACTAGCTTGAAACATGTATGTGCAGTAAATAGTCCTAATATGTTTGTTAATGTTGTTTATGAAAATATATTTTGGACTTGGACTAGATTTAATACTTCATTCTCTATATTTGCACTGCTGTAACCTTTGCACTGTAAGTAGACATTTATGTGCTTTTAATTCATTAAGATTTTATTGTTGTTATTTTTATTTTTTTATGTGTCATAAAACTATTCCAAGCTGCTACAATTTAATTGTAGGACTTGTCCTGTACAATGACAATAAAAACGATCTAATCTAATTAAGTCGTCAATATAGTTTTCATTCACCAAATTCTAACCTGCTTTGCTTCGTTTCATAAATACATTTTGGAATCTTGAAAAACTATTCACCTCTTTCTTAATGTAATTTTTTTTTGCTTTACATATACAGTATATATTTCCCCATTTTTCAATTTCAAAAGTGCATCAAAACGTAATAGTTTCTTACATTTATCATTTTCCCACATTCTGTCAGTATTCATGCTAAACAAGGCCTTAGCTGTTTCAATATTCCATCAGAGGAAAAATACAAGGGATTAATGCCACCATTATCATACCACGTTTACTCTCTGTCTTACTCAGAGGAGGGTGTACGATTATGGGTCATTGTTCAGTGACTGTCCATGCTACACTGTTAAACTGGATCCTGCAGAGCCACTTCCTGCTGTTACTAACTGTCAGTGGCGAGGACATGCTGAGCAGCGACAGGAGGTCCTCCGGCAGCTGGGAGGGTAACAACATGTAACATCAGCAGTCACTGTGAAACCTCTAAACATCAGTTCACAAAGTAGCTCCTTTTGACAGGGTTAACGCTCGATCGGGGCGTCAAACGACAGACACCCAAGTACATCAAGCTGAATACTGGAAATACTATAAACGGTTTGGATGCTTTCATTATTTTACAATTGCATTGAAACCAGTCTCGTAGCTGTTGCTCGACACATATAAATACAAATATAAAAAAGCGATTGAATTAAAAACATGCTCCTGACATCGGCGATGTGCTTCCTTCCTGCAGGCCTCTGATTTCCTTTCCACAAAAGTATCGCTACGATATGATGTCATTGCCAAGGTGGCAGGCTTCATCATTTTTAACCATTCATGTTGTGCTTCTCTTTTTAGCATTTTCTCATTTTAATTTTTATTTTTAGTCACCTCAGAGATAATCTAACTTCTGTCCAAATAAATGCTGATGCTGAACCCTCCCACTGCACCGTGGAGGTCCAGACGGACTACAGGGAAAGTGAGACTCAGACTGACCCGTACAGCCCTGAGTATGTGCTTCCTCCTGGGAGAACCCCCCCTGAACTCCTCTTGAAACTGGCATCTTTAACTTGGGGTAAAACTGGACAACTCTCGATCTAAATATGACCTTTAAACAGTGTTTTTGAACCTTGGGGTCATAACCCCATGTGGGGTTGCCTGGAGTTTAAATGGGGTCACCTGAAATGTCTAATTAATAATAATAAGAAAAAGATTACTAAATAAAATATATATTTCATATTAAAAAAGAAAAACATGAAATGAAATATTTTTTCAAATAAAAAAAAGAGAAAAATGAAATAAATTAATAAATAAAATACAGTAGGAAAATATCTGAGCTGGCACATCTTAGCATGGTGTGCGCAAATCTATATAACACAACATGACAAACATGATTAAAACTAATTCTAGAAAAATAAAAAATCTTTGGACTCACTAGAAATTTGTAATATAAAAATGGGGTTACGATCTAAAAAAAAAAAGGTAACCTCTGTTTTAACACTTTCTTTCAGGTCAGGGTCTTCCTGCAGGACTAGCAGAAGTCCAAATGATAGAGAGGATGCGAGCTAAACTAGCGTGGGAGGCCACACTTCCTCCTCTAAGTGACTTGAGCCAACTTGACCAGAGGAGACGTATGATGGAGAAGATGGAAGCCGAAGAATGGGCTTTCAGAGATGCAGAAATCCAGGAGTGAGCATTTACATTTACAAAATATCAACTCTTACTCAGTTTGACACCTAGTCAACCCATTGTGTTTTCTTAGGCAGGTACATTTTATGAGGTGCCGAATGTAAATGTAAATGTTTCATTGCCGACATATTTTGAAATTTTTTTTCTTTATTTGTGACAAATTCATGTAAAACAGCATGTTCTATATCATTGTTAAAAATGTGTACACATGAAAAATCTAAATGTTGAACGTAAATCTAAATCTAAAGGTTAAATCTAAATCTGAATCTAAAGGTTAAATCTAAATCTGAATCTAAATGTTAAATCGATTGCCAAGTGTAAAGCTAAATGTTTAGAATTTATGCAAAGAGGGCATTTTAGCAACTGTCTATCACGAGGCCCCGCCCACACTCCACACACCCGACCCTCCAAGTGAGTTGACATACAACATGCCGGTACTCTCAGCAAATCTACGTCTGTTAAACTGTCTGCAGGGGCAGTTGTCCACACATTCTTTTGGCTGATATGCAGCCTGTATTACCGCAGTCATTACCGCTCTTTTGAATTCTGAATTCGTCAGTTTGGAGCGATCCCGCAATGTCTTGCTCTTCCCCTCTTCTCACTCACTGAACCGCAGTCGGTGGTATGACAGGGCCTTGTGATTGACAGGCGCTGACCTTCCCACTTTGTATAACTTCTAAACATTTAGCTTTACACTTTGCAATTGATTTAATATTTAGATATACATTGAACATTTAGATTTACATTTATATTTACATTTAACATTTATATTTACATTTAACATTTAGATTTACATTTAACATTTACAGTTAACATTTAGATTTATTTTTCATGTGTACACATTTTTAACAGCTAAATATGGGGAAAGTGAGCTAAATGTTAAATATTTAATATTTAGATGCAAATTGAACATTTAGATTTACATTTAACTTACATTTACCATTTATATTTAGATTTATTTTTCATGTGTACACATTTTTAACAGCTTAAAGTAAGGAAAGTGAGCTAAATGTAAATATGCTAGTTTAAAGAGTCGCAACTCACACTAAAGTCATTTCAGATAATAGCCTGGACTTCTTCCCTTGAACGAGCACAAAGCATGATGAGGTGTACCTCAGAGGCAAACTATGCTAACTAAACATTGGGCTTGGTTGCCAGGTTGCATGATGCTCGTCTTGCTGCGAGGAAGGACTTGCTGAAGCAAAGAGATGAAGCTCAGAAAGATGTCACTACCAAGCGACTAAACCTGATTTATTCAGCGCACCAGGACAATATCGAAAACCAAAAAAAGAAAATCCAAAATGACTACATGAGGGGTATGAAGATCACAACTCCTCCTTCAGCATTGTAGTCTGACAATTTTATTTATTTTTTTTTACCTCAAATTGGGATTAAAGTGTTGCCTTTTGGAATCTTGCTGGGTTTTTTCTTTAGAACTCAGAAAGTTGGAAGCAAAGAAGAAAAACGTGGGAGCAAACCTGGAGTGGCGAGGTCTTCGGCCAGATTCTCTGGATTATGTTTCCAGAATCCGGAGAGATGTGGCTTCCAAGATGGACGCCAGCAGCAAATTTAAAAGATTCTACTTAGACACACATGAAGGTCTCAATGTTTCCAGACATGTAGAAACATAATATGAACTTTTTAAAGTAATAATAGAGGTATTTTCTAACTCTATACTAACCTTTAGGTTTGCTAGAGCTGCAGACAGGACTGGACGCCTCAATCCTTAATACAAAACACAAGAAGGCGACCAAAAGTGTGCAAATGCCTCCTGTGAACAAAACCATGGAAACACTGCAAACATACAAGGTACGATAGGGAAAACACACTCTGATCAGGAAAGATTTAGACACAAACGAATGACTGAGTGTAATTCAACAGGCTTTGAAGGAGGAGGAAAAAAAGGTGGAGAAACCCCTGCGTTTTCTGGTCAAAAAGGAGAAGCCAGAACCTCGTCCTCTCACTCCCAAAGTGACGAAGCCACCGGAGGTCCATTAATTTCCTCATTTCTGTTTGTAATGGATACATGTTTTATGTGTTTCATTTGTTAATACAATTTCTGGCTTTAGGGAGATGAGGAGAAGGAGCTTGCTGTCATCTATTTGCAGAAACTATTAAGAGGAAGATGCATCCAATATGAGGTTTGAACTGTAATTCTATCTGCTGTGCTTTAGCTTCAAATCGCTTCACCAGTCATTTCCGTTTCTGCTGGTTTGCAGATGGCAAAAGGCAAGAAAAACCATCAGGATCTAATCCAGGAACAACGAGCTATTTACGCTCTGCAGAACGACGAGCACCAACTCCAAAAAGCTGAGGATGAGTGTGTGAAAAAAGAAATCCGGCACAAGGTGAAACATATATGTTGCTTTTTTTTCTAAAATCCCAATAAATATAAACATTCCTTCTTTGCAGATGTGTCAAGAGGAGGCTCGTCGAGCTGGAGCAGTGGGAGCAGAGCTCCATCAGCTCTTTGACACTTTGTCCAAAGAACTGATTCGTCTCCAGGAGGAGCGCAGGATTCATGCCTTTATGCTGCTGGCTGAGAGAGATCGACGTCTGCGAGAAGCTGAAGAGAGTGGAAGGAGACAGGTGGAAGAGCGCAGACGCAGAGAAGAGGACGAGATCTTCAAACACGTAAATGTTGCATGGATAACAGGTGTCAATGATAGTGATATTTACCATATTATAGGGCAGTGGTTCTTAAAATTTCTTTCACCTGGTCCCATTGACCTCCAAATATTCCTGACAAACAACATATTTTCAAATGTATTGAACTAAGAAGAAACAAGTAACATAATAATAAATGAAAAAAAATTACAAACTAAATTAAAATAATTAACTGTATAAAAAGTGATGTAAAAGTGCAGTAGATAAATCTGTGCCAAAAAGCTTAAATAACACTGATGCCTTGAAAAACAAAGATAGATTTCATATTTTCTTTTTGCTTTTCCTTTTTTGGTGACTCAGCCTGTCTATCCTGTGTGAGGGTGCTGGCACCCAAACTTTTGTGGTCCTTGTCACAAATGTATCCATATTTTTACAGCTAATGAAAGTTTGTTTATTGTTCCGCTCCGCTTCACATGCCGACGTAAATCCCTATTTTTGCACTAAAGTTCCACGTTACATTTTGTTCCCGGTAATAGTCTAATACATTTTTAAGCTTCTCACTATTACTTTCTTTGTGCGTAGGTGTTTTGTTTAGTGTTAATGATCTTTAGTGTCAATGAAGAAAGGTTTTTAAGAAGATTGGCATGAAATTGAAAATCTCCTCCTGTTTGTCACGCCCCACCTGTCATGTCTCCATTACCCACCAGGGGGGCACACCACAAGCCTTCTGATTATGGTTTAGATCAATACAAATACACATTATACAAATATCAAATAGAAAGAGCGGTAGATTAAACAGACGGCGAAAATATTAAGTGCCATATCCACAAAAGCGCACCAAGCAATATGTGTAAGAACAGTTCATATTTGGTCCTTACCTGTGTCATAGGTGGTGCAGGTCCACCAGGAAAGTGTGGATTTGTACTTGGAGGACATCATCTTAGCGGCCCTCGGTGAGAAAGCTGACCAACAGGCCAGAGAAGAGATACACAGGAGGGCGAAGGAAGTCAATGACATTGCATATGCCATGGAGGAAAGGTAACATACACCTTTACATACAGTAGCTGCCATTGTTTTTGCTCACGAGCAATAATCAAAGTTTGTCTGATGTGATTAGCCGAGACAGTCTCCATTCAGAGGAGATCGTATCAGAGCTGATATACAGCTTTCTAATCCCAGAAGTGGAGAGGATCAATGTTCAGCAGAAAGGTTTGGAGTAGATACTTCTATTTATGTCTTCAAACCATTAGTGTAATTTAAAAATGTATTTATGGTTTAAATTTGAATTTGTGACCTCTCTAGTGCACAGGAAGCAACTGAAACACTTGCAGGCAGCTCGAGCCATCCTTTATGGAGCTGCACAGCCTTCTGGGAAAGTGCATGACGCTGAATCAGCAACATGTGTGACACCTGAAAGTTTCCCTCAGCATCAGCTGGAGAGATTGAGCCAAGAGGAGCAGGAGAACGAGGCAGCATCACCAACTTAAAGACGAAATTAAGTAATATTACACGAGAAGGAGGGCTGTTGTGCTGAAACATCAGCACTGGTGTGATTCGGTCGTAGGCACATGGCAGCAGGCCGAGTGCCGTGGATAATCACACCAGTGCAATTTATTAGTCAACAGTATTAAGCACAAGAAATACTGATTTGTTTATATAATCATTTATCTGGCTCTGCCAAAACAAATAGGTCCACAACTGGAATGAAGATGAGGCTGTTGCCAGGTAACACATACATATCCTAACTGTAACGTCTGTAAAAAGTCCCAGGGCTGTTGTTACTCTATATCAGGACTCATGGAATGTCCAATCAAATTACTTGGTCGGAACAAACTGTTGCATAAAGCTAAATAATTGGTGGGTTTAAAAAAAAAAAAAAAAAAATTTAATTAATTTTAAATGTTTTTTTTCCACAAAATAAAGGTGTTGTGCTTATCTTTCAAGAGTATTGTCTTATGATGCTTTCAACATATCAAGGAAACACTGCCTCACTGAGGTGAAAAAATAAGATTAGACTTGTAAAACAAATAGATTATAAACTAAACTAATAAAAAGACTCATGTTGTAAGCTAAAATATGTTTGAGGGTGAATGAAAATACAACTTTTATGAAGCGAAAGACAAAAAGAAATGTCATAATAGGTTGTATGAGGGGAAATCAGTTTAGGCTATACAACAACTTCCATGTGGTACTGTATGCATTTTTACCAATCCATATTATCGAATAAGTAATGGTGAGGCTGAGGCAGGTGAGTTTACCACACAACCTTTGACCTCTGTACACAGATTCATCCGTTAATATTTGTTATTTTAGAGTGAGTATTTTGCCCCCAAATCCCATGGATAAACTGGTTTTCCCCTGAGTGGAGGGTTTCCCACTGCTCCTCAGAGATGGATTAATGTGATATATATAGTCTATAGTAGGGCATTACACCTTATTTATGAAAACATGTCAGTCTGAGTGGATTAATCAACATCTCGGCATATGGAAAGTGTTCTTTGGCTCACCCCTTCAGTCTGACAAAACATATAATATTAATAGGTTGGCTCTCATATTTAGGTCTTCAATCTGTCCTGATCTATGTTTTATTCAAGATGAACACATGCTTATGTAATAAATCCATATTTCTTACTTTTAAACAGTGTTATAGACTACAGTTTATGTAAACATTCCCTAAGGGTAGGAATATTGTTGTTAAATGCAGAGTGCATGCAGGGGTCCATTTGTGTGGGTGACTGACATGTCTATCCCTCTCTCCTCCTGAGGACTTGAACATATGGAGATGCCCTCTCGTGCTAAATTAAACCCCCTCACTGAGCCGCAGTGCATGCTGGAATCTGTAAAGTCTGCCACTACTCTACTAGTGGGGGCTACTTCACCTTTCATCATCACTCTGCACCGCGTTACCATGGTAATCCACCCGCAGCATAGCAACAACATCACCACCAGCGGACAAAGTTTGGTGTCGGACCCGGCCACCGGAGCTCTGAGTCGGTCGGGTCACACAGCGGTGGCCGTGGTTCTGGGTGTGATCCTAGTGCTCGGTTTCCTCGGGAACTTTCTTGCACTGATGGTGTTTTCACGGTTCCCCGGTTTGCGGACACCGGTCAACTTGTTGCTCATCAACATCAACGTCAGCGACATGTTGGTGTGTGTGTTCGGGACTCCGCTCAGCCTGGCTGCCAGTGTGCGCGGCCGGTGGCTAACCGGTTCTCACGGGTGTCAGTGGTACGGTTTCTCCAACGCTCTGTTCGGTGAGTGATCCAGCTAACTCTAGCCCTGCTGCACTCTCAACTTTTAAAGTCTATATTTTTAACATTTAACTAATTTTTCTTCCATTTGAGACAGAAATGTGTGTAAAACAGCATGTTCCATATCATTGTTAAAAATGTGTACACATGAAAAATAAATCCAAAAGTAAATGTTAAATATAAACAAATGTTGAATCTTAGATAGATTTATATTTAATATTTATATTTAACTTTTACACTTTGATTTAACATTTACATTTAACATTTGGATTCAACGTTTACATTTAGATTTATTTTTCATGTGTACACATTTTTAACAATGATATAACACAGGGGATCTCAACTGGTCTCGCCCTGGGACCCACGCTCATTAAATCGCGATCCACTTTTTTTTTTTTTTTTTAAGAATTCCACCAACCAAATTTAGTTTTTCAAAAATAGCTGTTGAAAACACACATCGAATTTTTAAAAAAATTGTTTTAATAAATCTATATATTTTTCTGTGCTACATGCATTTCACAGCATGCCTGTCAAAATAAAAGACAAGTCCAACATGAAAGACACTAAGTACTTATTTTATTTTTGACCAGCTGTCCGCGACCCACCCAGTACAGCTCCGCGACCCACCAGTTGAGAATCACTGATATAGAAAATTAGTTAAATGTGAGGAAAGGAAAGTGAGTTAAATGTTCAAAATATGTCGGCTATGAAACAGTGACCAAGTTTTTACATTTCTCACCCCATAGATAATTAAGTCAGTGATTATATTCCAGTTAAAAATCAAATGTAGATTATTTATTAATGGCATGAAATTAGGAAAACAGTTAAAATCATTAGTTGATTAGAAGTTTAATGTATAGTTTATATCCGTACAGGAGTCTGAACTGGTTACGTGCATTCGTAAAGATATATGGATATATTGAGGATGTTTTCATCAGTATTGATGATGACTCATACTTCCCCATAGGCTATGATTATAACTGTTATCATATGTAAAGAGAAGCCTGTCATTAACTCTGTTAGCACTTAGGAGAGATTGTTGATGTCCCTATGGCAGGTATGGTGTCCCTCGTGTCTCTCTCTCTGCTGTCCCTCGAGCGGTATTTTACAGTTCTTGGCAGAATACGGACGGACTCCTCTCAGTACTGGAGAGCATGGATCGCTATCGCAGCCTCCTGGCTTTATTCACTCATGTGGACTGTGCCACCACTGCTGGGCTGGAGCAGGTCTGTACGGTTGGACTTTTGTTATTTCACTTCCCTTTGTGGACCTTAAAAGACAGGAATGTTCCAACTCACAGAAAGTTATAATGGTTAAGAATATAGGCTTCATTTATTTTACACCCTCCCATTTTAGTATTTCTACTGTAGGTCAAACATCTTCTGTAAGAACATCTTGTTAAAAATCTTAATAAGCTGTCAGAGTAGGGCTGGGCGATATTAACCTCGATATTTTTCCTCAAAATGGCGATATGCGTTTTAACAACTGCACAATACGCAAAGGGACAGCATGTGTGAGTGACTTCTGTAGTGTGGCTTGTTTTTAGGGGAAGGTCTGGGTTAGGAAGCACTCCGCAATCCCTTTAACTGTGCTTTTCATGCTGTTCTGGGAAGTAACAAAGGCAGCAACTGCTAAAATGAATATTTTAATACAAAAATATAAATATATTTCTCGAAGATATTGAAAAATTGTAAAGGACACTGACTGTACTCTTTGAATAATATTAAATACTTGTATGATGTAATTTGTACTGTGTGACTGCATAGATAAAAACAAGTTAAAAAAAATAGATATATCTCAATATTGTCATTTTCTATATCGCCAAAATAGAAAACTCAATATATCTTGACTCATGATATATTGCCCAGCTCTTTGTCAGAGTTAAATTTGGTTATTATCGAGCCAGTGTTTGTAAATGTCAGTGGTGGCCCTTATTGTGTTGTGTGTGAGCAGCTATGGACCCGAGGGTCCCGGGACCACCTGCTCGGTGCAGTGGCAGCAGCGCACGGCGGGGGCTCGCTCCTACATCAGCTGCTTGTTTGTGTTCTGCCTCCTTGTGCCGCTACTGCTCATGTTCTTCTGCTATGGGAAAATCCTTGTGGCAGTCCATGCAATGGGGAGGCAGGTGAGCTGGCCGCGTGACCTTTGACCTCTGTGCCAAGTCTCAGACTTTAATGTGTGAGTATTCTGTCCACAGATCCCACAGATTAACCGGTCCTCTACTGAGAGGAGGGAAGGTCGTGTCCTGCTGATGGTGGTTGTCATGGTAACAGGCTACTTATTGTGCTGGATGCCGTACGGTATCGTGGCAATACTGGCCTCTTTTGGACGTTCGGGTCTGATGTCGCCCGGTGCCAGTTTGATTCCTTCATTGCTGGCAAAGAGCAGCATTGTGATCAATCCCATCATTTACGTGCTGCTCAACAACCAGGTAGATTATTATGAAATGTTGACACTTCAAAAATGATTTCGGAGTACGGTTTCAAAGACATTTTAAACAGCAGGGAAAATAGAGATAATTCACGTTTTGGTGCCAAAAAAAACAGCAGCGTCCTCATATATGTGCTCTTATTTTGAATAGAACAACTTCTGGTCTCACCATAATGAAAAACAGGCATTTTGTTTTGTTTGTTTTTGTCCTCTGGTATTTCTGTATTTTGATTTTAGAAACAAAAATTGAAAATCAACCATTTTTAAATGTTTGTTTATCCCTTCTTGACCCTGACAAAGAAATATGCCTGTAATTTCAATTTAAGTTTTTCATTTTGAAAGCAAAAATCAAATAACCAATCATTTGTGTTTTTCGATGTACTTATCTGAATGAAAAATTTCATGACCAAAACATACACTGACCCATCATGCCATCTTTTTCTGTCAGTTCTCCAGGTGCCTTCTGTACATGTTCAAGTGCACCTCAGAAGCTCCGCCCACTCCTGTTCACCTGACCTTGCCTAGCAGTAAAGGTTTGTGGGTTCAAGCTGCCAACATGTCAACAGAAGGACAAAAGCCTGCTCTGGTGCTCCTGGCACGGTATAAACCACAACAAACCAACCTGAACCCATCCATTGTTTACAGCATCTGACGCACATGGTTTTTTAATGTATTGTTCGGCTGGTGATTGGAAATGTATTGGTTTGTGTTGCATTTGTACCACTAGATGGCGCTGTGACCTTTTTTTAACCCTGTAGACTGTGACAAAGGGTGTCAAACACATTTTAGTCAAGGGGCCAAATACGGACCAGTTTGATCTCAAGTGGGCCACATATTATCGATGGGAAAACAGGTAATTTCAACATTAATGTGTCCTAGTTTGCATTTTCGCGTATAAATAATATGTTAAGAATGTAATGAAGCTACAATACCCAGGCAATAAATGACAACTATCATTCCCTGTGACTAACTTTTCTTTAATTTCGTGAAATTTTGTGAAGACTTTTGAGGAAAATTGCAGGATTTTGGAAAAATTTTAGATTAAAAATGTCTGCCATCATGTGATATAAGCACGGGAAAACTGTGAGCTCTGCAAATACTGCAAAACTTTATGGAATTTTGTGGTTATTTACACAATGATTCTGTTTTCTCTGTCTTTTTTGCATTCCCCTGTGGGCTGAATTGGATGCTCCGAAGGGCCAGATTTGGCCCCCAGGCCTCAAGTTTAACAGATGCTTTAATGGTTATATCCTACGGAGCAGATTAGGAAGTAATGCAATAAAACATATACAGTAGCTGGTGATATGCACCTATTGAAGTTGGTTGCAACATGCCAATAACCAAGAAAGAAGAAGAAGAAAGTCAAAGATTACAGTAAAGAAATAAGTAATTTAAATCGTTTTTGTTTGTTTGTTAATGCACATAAATTTATAAAATAATTACAAAAATTCATGTTTCAAAATTCAAGAGTGATCAACCTGAAAATAAGTTATTTGAAAAATAAACAAATCTTCAAAAATATTCAGTCACGCTCCCTCAGGGAAGGATTCACCTGAAGACACTTTTCACATTGTGGGTAAATCACGGTAATGGACACGATGAAGCACTTCATCGTAGGAGGAGGAGGATGATGCAGCATCAGGACATCAGTGAGGGAATAATGCTGACGGAGCATCTTTCCCTCAGCAGGAAGTCCAGTCCTGACCTGACAGCCTGGATTCAAACCCGAAAACCAGGCGATAAGTCCTTTTTTAAAACACTCCACCAGTACGCAGACTTGAACACACACAAAACGCTAATGAATGACTCGAAAAATGTATGTGTGACAAATAAAACCTTTGTGAGCTGGAGCTCTGCTTAAGGTGCGCTCGTAGTGTAGAGTACAGTGGCATCTAACTGGGGTGAGGAGTTTCTGCTGCTTTCACACCCTGCAGAAAGAAGAGACAGAGAGGTCAGTAATGACAGAGAAAATTATTTAAGAAACATGCACAGCTAAATCATAGTGAGATGTCTTTTGTGATCCTCCTGATATTCAGTTTAACAATTTAACATAATGTGTGATTAAATCCAAGTACAAGAGTTTTCTTTGTTTTGAGTTTTCCTGCAGTGACAAACATTAAATTCTCTACTGTGAGGTCATTATTTAGCACCGCGTAAGTTGTGTGGTCCTCTGTGTCTTTTATTTTATGTTTTTGAGTTTTATTCTTATTTATAGTTTTTAATGTGTTTTTATTTATATTTATTCTTTTAAACTGTTTTATTTTTATTTATTGTTTTATACTCATTTAGTGGCAGAGCTCATTTGTATTGTTTTGGTTTTATTGTTGTGGTCGCATGTTCAGCACTTTGGAAACGTTTTGTTGTTTAAATGTGCTATATAAATAAAGTGGATTGGATTGGATTGGATTGGATTATTTAGTGTGAAAAGGGGTATTGGAGGAGTAAAGAAAAATAAAAATCATTATTTGGCTTTATTATTATCATTACTTTGTCACTGCTGTTCCATCATATGTAACTGCACATCCTAATCATTATTATTTAAAGTTTTGAAGAAGAATTTAACTCAAATTTTTACTTTTTTTTTCCAAAAAAGGTTAGATTTTTGACCCACTTGTTGAAATTTTGAGTAGATTACTTGTGATTTTTTTTTCTGTGGCTTTAACAAAAGCAATTTCCCCTTGGGATTAATAAAGGAATTCTGATTCTGATTTCTGTTGTCGTCTTGTGTACTTTTTGTATAAATATTGTTGAGTTTTTTGTTTTATTTTACTCATTTAGTATATTTTTATTATAAATACCTTATGTGTGGTGAGGGCGTGTTTTGAGATGTGTGCCTGC
The DNA here is from genome assembly GCF_900634775.1 of Gouania willdenowi. Taxonomy (NCBI): domain Eukaryota; kingdom Metazoa; phylum Chordata; class Actinopteri; order Blenniiformes; family Gobiesocidae; genus Gouania; species Gouania willdenowi. The sequence goes on from NC_041057.1 coordinate 13,077,989, forward strand.
GTACGTGCGTGGGTGAGAGACTAGCTACCTGTCCTCCTGGTTGGCGTGTGGGACTCTCGCCATCTCCTCCATATGGGTTCTCTCTCACACACGCACGTGCATCAGCTGCGCGCATGCACACACTCCGTCACAAGTTGTTGAAATGCGTGTCCCCCAATGCGTGAGACTTGAGAGAGAAAAAAACGGACCCGGACGTACCACGACGCGATCAAAATTTGGAGCCGTAATCTCAAAACAAAATGAAAATAAACGTTTTGCAACACACTTAAATAACTTGAAGCAGTACAAAAACATTTTTAATATAGACCTTCTTTTGTGGACTGGAGGAGGGTCTTCTTCTACCGATTATTAGAGGTTATAAATGAACACTAGCGCCCCCTCACACTCAGGTCAAAAGCTGAATAGGTTTAATTTCTCGTGAACATGAATGTGCCGTCCGGGCTAAAATAAAATTAAAATAAATGTTTAGCAACACCAAATAAGTCCAAAATTATGCATACACACACACTCAGCCTGTGTGCAAGCTTGCAAAAAAACTTCAGGTCGAACAGACACTGCGTCAGGGGAGATATTTGCTCCACACACACGCACCACAAAGCACTTCCTTGATTTACTAGAGATAGAATAATGATCTTTATATATATATATATATATATGGTGTGCACGCGCAACATTTCATCCAACACATGAAAAGTGACTTTACATCCTCACCTGTGAGTAGTTGTACTGGGACACCATTGGCTCTGGCCTAGTGTAGTCGGGGGGGTTTGCTTGGGGATCATAGCCGAGGCGAGCCAACATGGGGGCAATTTCAGCCATGTCACTCACCACGTCAGAGGGAATGTTTCCCACCCACTTGGAGAGGGCATCTGTGTTCACTGGCTTCATCACCTGGTCTGTGGAACGTTCAACCCTGGACAAATGACATCCAAAGTAAATTAGCACGGAATCCACTTCATCCACTTTTAATACCACCGTTTATAAGTGTAGTGATGAATCTTAAACTTTTCTTCAATAAAGAACCGTTCCATATATAAAATCATAAAGTTCTTTACAATAAAAACATTTGCTGTACCACAATCCCACTAACTGGTTTATTGGTCTTCTATTGTATCCAAAACTGCACGATTCACTAAAACAAGTTTGCAAATTCTGCTGCAGTATGACCTAATTAATTAAAACACAAGCCAAATTTGGGTTTAGCAGCTCGCAGCAACCGCCAGATATCACCAAATCCTCTGAGCTTCACAAACTAGTTGAAAACCCAAATAATATAAAAGCACTGTGGGAGGTGTGTAAGCTGCACTTGACCTACAAAAGCCTGGCTGTTTAATTATTTCACAGTTTTGAGTCCTGTGTGTGCTCACGACTCATAACCTGTACTGGATTCAGCGACTTCAAACTCAATAATAATAATAAAATAATGGGCTCATGGTCAATGTCTGCACAATAGATACTGCAATTGTTATCGCATTTACCAATTGCTCAATTTGTGACTCAAGAAAGTTTTTTAATTCATGATTGTTTTTGTTTGAAATCATAGGTCATAAAACATAAAAGCTGCTGGTCCCTCTAAAGAAACAGAATTTCCCCTCATAGATGGCCCTGTCTCCACATGACTGTTCTACAATGTCCATGTCTGTGTTCAACCACCTTCAGGTACAGTGGGGGTCCCCTGTCTCTGGCACCTTTATTTTGGGGGTTTAAGTCTGAAAAGGTTGAGAAGCCATGCCTTAAAGCACTCACTTGGAAAGAGACACGCCTCCTGCCTTTCCAATCAACTCTTCGTGGTGGAGAACTGACGAGTCCCACTGCAGGTCCAGGAAATGAAGCAACTTCCTCATTTCCTGCTCAGGTTTGAGAACAAGCTGCTCGTAGCGAACTGGCAAACATCTGGACTCGCCCACTGACTGGCACTGGTTGTACATGGTTTCCACGGCGCTGCTCCACTTCGTCAGACAGTCCCTGTAGTTAGACAGGTCGAATCCAGAGATGGTCACCTGTGAGTAAAGGTACAGTGAGAGAACTGATTAAGTCATGGTTTAACAACATCATCCAGTGAGGAGATTGATGTTGGAGTAAGGAGGAGGCGCACCTTGCGTGATATCATGGAGTGGACTGTTGCTCGTCCGTCTCTTATCATCAGCACAAACTTTCCTTTTGGGAAAATGCTAGCTAAGTAAGACAGAGACTTCAGGGCAAACGGGTCCTTGTTACAGAGGCGAGGGGCCGGCTCCCCGTGACCCACGATCACCTGGAAGACGAACACATTAAAAAAACATTACAGAAATTACCACAACTGTGCGGTGATTATAAATCTGGACTCGCAGCTGAAATGTTATTTGTTTAGTGCTCAGGACTTTCTGCACAGAATTTGCAAGTTCCTCATGAGTATGCATGAGTCACAGTGGATACTCCTACAGTGCAAACATGTGCTAGTCAAGTCTGTGCACTGACTGTAGGAGTGAGTGTTGTGACTATGTTTGTTAGACCCGTGAGGGACTGGACACCTGTCCAGGGTGTATTCTGCACAGGGTAAAGCTGGGTACAAAACAAACAAATCGGACTGTTTTTGTCCCAATTTCCTCCCTTCCTGACTAAGGACGGCAAATTATTTAATGTTTTCTAAGATTATTGTGTGGTTTGAGGTTTATTATTATGAGTGAATTTGTCCCGATCTCCAATATTAAACTTGTTCTATATTTACATCCAGGCCTGAATTTATTCGTTCAATAAACCGACTAAATTATGAGTGTCGATGCTAGGGTGGGGGAAAAAAATCAATTCACATGAGAATCGCAATTCTAATCATCCACGATTCTGAATCAATTCAGAATCGGCAAAAAAAAAAAAAAAAAATATACATATATATATATATATATATATATATATATACACATTTTTTTTTTTTGCAACATACAAGACAAAAAGACAGGGACAAACAACAATGTGATAACTCAACAGCATACACCCAGGGAACAATGGAATGAAGAGAGGAAAAAATGTATATTAATAAAAAAATAATATAAAAATAAAAATACTAATAATCATTTTTAAAATTTCTAAATTGACTCATCCGGCAGCCCCAGCGGCCTGAGAAGCTTATTTTGAGTCAAGAATCGATTTCGAATCGAATCGTGACTCTAAGAATCGAATCGAATCGTGAGACACCCAAAAATTCACATCCCTAGTTGATGCATAGTTTTTGTAAGACCACTGGGTCTGTTTTTTGCTCTGTCAGGCTGCGCTCCGCCTACCCGGACTACTTGTTTTAATGAAAAACCGCTGCCCCACTTCCACTATATATTTCTGCCCACTCTGTAGGCTGCCCTCGTGCCTGCAGTGTCGGGTGGAAGAAGCAGAGGTTATCTGGAAACTGTTCAGTTAAAACTGCATGGTAAAGTGCCAAAGTAGCAGCATCACTAACACATTCTATCCCAGTGCAAGATGGTTATTGAACACATAAGAGGTGTTCGGTCATTACAGACCATTTGATCATTTGTAATCCACATGATCAATTATGTTATTAATCATTTTTGCAATACGGTATTTTATAAGTTCCACATATTGTGGTTGATGCAAATTTCGAGAAGGTCTATATATATTAATTCTATTTTTTCATTTGACCTCCCTGACAAGAATCTCAAACTAATATAATAATAATAATAAAAGAGATGGATGCCAACTTACCTCCAACAGAAAAGCTCTCACCGCAGAGTTCAACACCTGGTCTGTGACCCCAGCCTCATCAAGCCGTATCCTCTCCTTCACTGAACGGCTCCATGTGGCCCTCATGGCCAGGAGGCGGGGTATGACTCGGGTCTCTTCTCCGCATCGCACGGCGTTGTGGGCGTCCAGCATGGCACGCATTAATGTAGTACCGCTCCTGGGAAACCCCCCGATGAAGATGATGGGTGTGTCTTCAGGGAAGTGCTCATTTAATGACAGGCTCTCATTTCCTGAGCCAAGGTTGAGCTCCATCCATCGGTGGCGATGGCTTTTAGGGGGGCAGTCTATACCGCTCATGCCCAAGTAGAGTAAAGAGGCAGAGCAAAGGAGCACGCAGCCTAGCAGCAGGTTTAATCTGGTCCCCCTCATGGTTAGGGGGTGAGTCAAACACTGAAATCCAGCAGGGGGCTTAGCAGCAGCTCCTTTAATTGGAAGTTACAGACCCTTAGTCCTGGTCTGTAGATTAAACTGAGACAGATTCAGCAGAAAACCTGGGATTGGATCTCTGAGGAATATTCAGCTGTATGCTGGGATGAATCATCCACGTGGTGTTGCAGCCCCCAAGGCCTGAAGTGTGAGTGTAGGATCCAGACGCGGGGCACTCCTTAGCCAGTCATGTGTCCCGACGTGCATTTCTTCAAAACGAAACCTGAGGAGGACATAATATATGATCAAATTAAATTCAGCTTCAATGCAGAATGGGAAAGTCTATCATGACATGAATTAATGATTGAATCTAAACTTCCAATAAACAACCCTACACTTGCCCGGCCGCACCGTGAATGAATAAGCAGTTATTATTCTGACGTTATTGCTAAGAACTCTAGCACAGTGAAACACACTCAGTATCTGCTGTTAAAGCAGCTACAGTATATCTGCGGACCTGTGGACAAAGTTCAACACCTGCAATGTTTACACATGACTTTTAACATGAGTTTGGTGCTTTAAATCCCAATCACACCACCACTAGTGAAACTTCACTTGTAAATGTATCAAGGTTGGGGTCAATTACATTTTTAAATTACAATTACGCCTTCAATCATCCATGTTCAATTACAACTCAACTACGATTACGTTGACTGGCATTTTTCCCAGTTACATATTTGAATTTATTGATTGCATATTAATAAACAGACATGCTGTAAATGAGCCAGAGTTAGCAAAAGTGGCTAGTTTTTATCTGGTGTCCCTGGCCAGATTAACCTAAAATGTAAAAGGTATTAAAATACAGAGAGAATACAACATGAGGAGAACAGTTGTGACAAATAACAAAATATTACTGATAAAATAAAGCACCAGGCCATGACTAAAATTCTCAGAATTTCCACACAGTAAATTACAACAAAATAGTTCATCTATACATAACACAAAAGAAACAAACAATGTACAAAAATCTAAATAAAATAAAAGGCTTCATAAATAAATAATCACAATTATTATTTTCCCTATGAAAGTCAATTACAATTACATTCTGAATTACTAAAGTTACATTACAATTAATCACAATTACTGAGCCTTTAATAAATAACTCCTTAAAGCTTAACCTTCCTCTTCTGTTAGCATCTCTTATGACAACACGTCACTTTTGACCCAAAAAGTAAAAACCTTTAAGAAAAGTCATAAAGAAGAATCTTCGTTGGACAAGCAATTTTCGTTAAATTTACATTTCCCCATGTTGTTGAAAGTTGCTACAAGTATGACGTGCGTCTGCACAGAATTATTTTAAAATGTAAAACTGATACTTATACTTATTATGTGTTATAATTTAAGACTTTTGAAACATTGATTTAAGACATTTGAATGACAATTAAGGCCTTATTTTCAAATTCATGAATTTAATGCCTTTTAAGACTTTTTAAGGATACGTGGGAACTATGTTTTTTTAGAGAATTTCCATGCCAACTACAAAGTCAATTATTTGAAGTCAATTACAATTCAATTACAACAAACATATTTTTTCATTTACGATTACAATTATATTTGCGTCCTAATTAAATACCAATTACAATTATAGTTGACCCCAACCCTGAAATGTATACTTTTCTGCTTTATTTTGGTGACGTTTACCCTTAAATACCTGCACAAGTTTTTGGGAAACCTATAGAACATCTGGGTGGTCAAAATACTGAGACCAGGCAAACATGCTTATGAGCTGCCATTAAGCCAAGCTAAGTTTGCAGCTATCTGCAAGCTTTACATGTAGGTATGCAGCATTTTAATACAGATTAAGCTAGTTGGACTTTACAGAGATTTAGGGCAACACAAGATCAGCCTCATAATATTCTACCCTAAGGGTTTTAAAGAGCTGAAACACATAGCGGTGCATTAGAAATATCCACAGTCTGATGTTGTCTCCAACAAAGAATCCATTTAAAGATTTATCTGACCATCGGGTACATATACACAATCTATACATACTTAATCTTAATGGTTGATATGATACAAATAAAATAAATGCTGTCACAAAGGGGCATGACATTATTCACAAACATTTCAAGCTATACTAAATTACAATTAAAACTGGGAGATTTGAGATGTTTTATTCTATATTGATTCTAATTTTTTTTATTGTCTTTTCTTTATAAAAAAATTTAAATCATAAAATATTTGATTGACATAGAAATATGAAAAACATATTTCCACTGAATAAATGTAAACTAACAGTGAGAGGATTCATTTTGTGCACTAATCATGGGCAAGCAAACAAACATCTATTAACATATGACAACAGCCTGAGGTCTCATCATGTGTGCAGCAATAAAATAAATGACAGCATTAATTCAAAGCCAATGGCTCTGAAAAGCCGTCAGCAAAAAAGAAGAAAAAAGACCTGAACCTTGCTTTCTCTGTTGTGACGCGCGGCCTTGTTTCTGTGCACAGTTACGCATTCACTTTGATTGACAGTCTCAAAAACAGGAAGTCGAAGCCTATTGGCTGGGAGCACTCGGCGATCGTTTCCATTTGTATAGGGGCCTATAGGACAAAGGAGGGACTTATATACATTAATGTATATGAATGACCACTGGCAGTAGACCATAGTAAAAGACTAGTTAGGTATTTTTTTTTGCATTTCAAAAGAATTATACATAAACATAGATTTCTCAGAAACTCTGATATCAGCTTTAAGTATAGAATGCAGTTGTTTGATATTGCGTGTGATATATTAGGAAAAAAAATTAATAATTAAAAAATTATATATATATGTATATTGTATATATTATAATATATATTATTTTAATGAGTACATTTTTTTTAATCAATTACTAGACATTTCAGGGAGGCCCCATTTTAATTCCAGGGGACCCCACATGGGTTTACGGGCCCAAGATTGAAAAACACTGTCTTACCCTTCAATTAAAGTGAAACCGTGCATATTTATAATTTTTTAAATGTATATGAAGCTGGTAGCCCTTCGGATTATTCACTAGCTATGAAGTAGCTCTCCATTTCAGAAAGGTTGGTGAAGGTTGGTGACCCCTGGTCTATAGCGTTTATTATGGAAGGACCTCGGTGGTTAAACGTGTTTGATTCTAGTCTGTGTTGGCTTTATGTACTGCATTAATGAAAATAAAACACGGTAATGTGCATGTTGGTGGTGGGGATTCTGTTGTCCTTGAATAAATAGGATTAAAGCAGGGCGGCAGCGCGCGGGGCCCTGCAGCTGTACACATCTGGTCCGCCTGCCCTAAAAACACACCAGAGACAGGAAACCACCAGGTGACCGACCTGCTAACACACACACACACACACACAGCGTCACACTGCCTTCGTGTGTACCGACCCAGACTGTCTGTCGGTACCTGTGAACGCACTCAACGTGTCGGTAAATAACGGTATCACATCAAATATGGAGCTCACTCACCGACACAGAGGGAAACACACACATCCTTGGACCCGAGTCCTCAATACGTGACACGAACGGATCCTTTCTGGCCACAGACTCGTCAGTGTTTCTTCCCTAACAGGCTGAGGTTGAAAATATTAAATATATTTAGACACAAACATCGTTTAATGGCCTAACTTTCACCGTGAGAAGTCGAGCTGTGACAACCGTTTAGACAGAAAGAAACACAGCAGGCAGGGGGAAAAAAAGTCCCCGCCGCTGATTGGTCAATGTTTTGGATGTGTTCTTAAAACACAGTTGTTAGGAGGATTCCTATTGGACGAGGCGTTAAAGGCCACTCCCACCACGATGATAAAGTGTCTTCTCACATTAGAGGCTGAAATTACTTTACAGCATCGATTAGTGTGCGCTAAGTGAAAGCCCGCCGGGGAAATGTAATCACACTGTGGGATGTGGTGCAGGTTAAAGCCGCCTCATTTCATTTACTCATCTCTTTTTATGAAGAGTAGAGCTTTGTTGACGCTCACAGGATTACAAGCATCTCACATGGCAGGCAGAGATTCCCACAGGAAGCTTATATCTGTGAGAAAATTAGATCAGTAAGTTAAAATATAATATTAACAACTAAAATATGTTGTGAGTAACTAAATTAAATAGACCAGCAGTCTCAAATTGCCATTTTCAGTTGATTTTTTAGGACCAACTTGTGTTTTCAATTCAATATTTGTATTTTTTTTTTTTTTTCTAAATTAATAATCAATTGATTGCATTTTTACATGATTAAAGTAAAAATATCCACAAATTTACTTTCAATTTTTCCCATATTTTATTGGCAGGTAGCGTCTTATATATGCTGTCAAATAAAACAGAATCAACAATCCTTTTGATTGTTGATTTTGATACGAAAATCAATTCTAGGTAATAGTAATTAGAGTTATATAATGACTTTTAATAGCCATAATTTAATTACTGACAAAATTAAGTTAAATAAATAAAGGCAGAGAATGGAGAGCATGGTAACTCCACAAGGTCTGCTTTTTGGGGGATGTGACTTTTCAATTATTATAATTTTTTTAGGGGAAAAACTAATGATATCTGAGTTTGTGTATGATTTGAATAGTAACGACAAATATCGCAATCGTTAAAAACTTAATACAAATGGAGTCAGAGCTGCCACAGTCAAGTTACTTTACCAACGAAAGCATCAGAGTGAATCCAGTTTACACATGTTTTATTTATGTCTCTTATCTCCTTATAAACATTACTAATGGAAACAATAAAACATACGTATTGATCCATGCCAAGTTAACTTTGCTTTCAAAGTAGAGGAGACATATAGTGGACAGAGTCTGACAAGCCAATGATAGGTTTACAGTGCATTAATGTTGTTGTTGTGTGTGAACTGACTTTATTTTCATTGGCAGAGCAATATTGTCTGCCAGTTTAAAAAAAAAAATCATCTGCCAACCTTCATTTGAAGCAGATCAATGTATTCCAAATGGTTTGTTAAGCCAAAAAACTGTTAGTGATATGAGAAAAACTTGCTACACAGACTAGTTTTGTGATGCAATCACAGCTGTATAATATTTTTGGGGGATGGGTTTCATCCCTGTACTCAGTTATATTTCAATGACTTGCTGAGGCCATTACAGCATGTATACATACTGTACAAGTTATCACTCTGACTTAGAGTTAGAAGCTTTTCATTTCACGTTGGAGAAACAATGCGAGTAAATTGGTACACCTGAACTTTAGGTTTAACCCTTTTATCATCCACAAATATTACAAACACGTTTTACCCTTGGGGTCAATCTGACCCCAGGGATATTTACCTATAGAAAATTAATTTTAAGAAAATTGTTGACCAAGTTTTTGTGTCAGGCACTTTATTTGTTGAATTCATAAATAATCCCTTGATAATGAAAGCTTGACCCGTTCTCTTGAAATTAGTATGAATTTATCTTGAATAGTTTCCATCCTAATCTTACTGACATTAATCACACACAGACAATTTTTAACCAGTTAAAACAGCATGGGGTCAAATTGACCCCAGGGGAACATCAATGCATGCAATATGTGTTCAACACATTGAAAAATTATCATCATGATAATGTTATGCTTAATCAATTGTACCCATCAGATTAGGAAAAGTCATGAAATATGTCAATTATTTTTTGAATGATAAACATTGAATGGGGTCAAATTGACCCCAAGGATAACAGCAGGGTTAATCCAGGCAGTTAAAACCACGTGACTATTTATTATGTTTTTAGAGATGTGTGCATTTTGAGGCAGAGATTATGTAACGTGGTCAGTTTGCCTCAATTTCCTCTTAAACTGTTGAAAGAAATAAGAACAGGAAGTGGATTTTATAAAATAGGAAGCAACATTTTTAAATAATACCATCTTGTGCTGACAGTGCTTGAAAAGAAGTTTCTCTGTGCAAATTTTACGTATTGATGCAAAAATTCAAAAAAACAATGAAGAATGAGCTTCAATTATGTGAACAATTTGTCAGATGAATGCAGGTTTCAAAGTGTTTTTTTATTTTGTTTTTTTTTAATATTTTGCAGGAGTCATGCACCATTTTAGTCCTTATTTTTTCAACTTCTTGCTGCTCTCAAACCTACAAGGTAAACATCACTTCCTTCTTGCCGTTTCCTTTATGGACTGACTAATGATTACGCTTGAGAAGTTATTGAGCAGGGGGGCAAAAAGCCCCGTTTTAATATTGAAATGGAAGCTAGTTACTATAATAAAGCAACAATTTAAAAAAAAAAAACTGAGAAAAACTGTACATTTCATAATAACTTCCTCCAGACATCCAACAGCCATCAGGTAAAATAATCCAGTCCATCAGTTGTGTTCTGTCATTTTATCAAGACTCTTCACCGCCTTCAGTGGCGTTTTCCTGTTCCGGGTCTGCAGGGAGGACGCGACCAACGGTCTGAATGAGCTCCTCTATCTGTTCCTCTGATAAACGCTCTTCACTCTCCTCTACCATCTGGGTACAAAGAGAAAAAATAGGGCCATGTTTACCAGAAAATAACTAACGTTAACACATAAAAAATACTTCACACTGTGATTTTGTTGATTCTTTTTTTTTTGGGGGGGCTCAACACTACAAAAGTGCAATCTTTTTGAGACAGTATGAATTTATTTAATAGTGACCATCACCATCCCTCCCTAAAGAAATGTAAGAAACACTTTACTAAAGGGAGAATATAAAAAGAGAGGGCAGTGGTACGCCTAAGTGAGGGGGAAAGGAACAGGGAAGAGAGAGTCAGGGTGGGGAAAAGTTGACTATTTTATTTTGTTGATACTTAAAGGGCCCATGTTAAGCTAAATGAAAATTTCTGTGCTTTAAATATCATAAAAGTGCTATTGGGCTTCATACACATTCCCAAAGTGTTTTTTTCATTGATTCCCTCAATCGTTAGCTAGAGGGTGATCTGCTCCTTTATTACTGCAGGGTGAGCCCAAACACCTCGCTCCAATTTGATGGCGCGTTCCCATTTTGATGATGAATTTGACGCGGCACTGAGCTGGAGAAGCCGCCCCTCCAGGAAGCTCTCTGCCGTGATAGACATGTAAACAGACGAAGGTGAACATTTCAGCGTCCTTCGCACAGTGCTATGTATGTATTTTCTACAGTCTATGTATGTACCGGTGAACGCCCCGCCCCCATGCTCTGTTTTGAGTTTATGAAGCAGCATGAGCTCGGCTACGGAGTGGGAGGAGGAGGGCGGGCCGTTCTCTGGCCCTACGTCACTGTGAGGGGGGAGAGGAAGTCAGTGTCCTGTCTATAGACACACCCACTCATGAATATGCATAAGTAGGCCACAAATCAGCCTGTTTGTGTAGAGTTGCTCAGAAAGTGACTTTTCAGAGGCTAAAACTCTACTAAATACTAAAATACTATGTTTTTGGTGTTCTTAGAACAAATAGAGATGGGTGAAAAATAGCATGATATGGGACCTTTAAAAAGTAATAACCACCACATTAAGAAAATGTACAAAAACGGATCAAAACACAATACAGGACGTTGACAATCAAGAACTAAAACAGGAAATAAAACTAAAACCAAATTAAATCAGAGGTTGCCCAAAAGACAATTTTCCGATACTTTTTAAAACTTGTTTAAACTCATTAAAAAAAGGTGAAAAATGGCCCTGTTTTCAAATATCCACATTTATAAATGAAATATTTTGATTAATTAAATTTTTTAATTATTTTTAAACCAAATTTATTCCGACCAAAGTCAAGTGATGGAAAACCAGAATCCTGACTAGAAATCTAATCCTGTAATCAAATCTAAAAAGTCTTTGTGTGCTAACATAAAAAAAAAAAAAATCAATAACATAAATCACAAGAAGTTTAAGCAACTTTACTGAACAGGATGAGTTTTCCTGCAGTTTGGGGTCAGAGCATCAAATATTGCTCTAACTAGGGTTGGGGTCCATTACAATATTGGATGCATGACTGATCATTAATTACAACTATGATGTAATTATAATAGCAATTGAAAAAAAATGTTGATTTTGTAATTGTAATCGGCATGGAAATTCTATAAAAACTGTCATTTACAATTTAAATAAACACAAAACTGTGGAATCATGTTACAGTTCTATAATACACATAATTAACAATTATTAAAATATGTTTCATATCAAGTTTACCTGTCAGTTCTCTTGAAGATCATTTTACTATGTTAAAAACAAATTAAATCGAGCCGTATACTGACAGAAAAAAGGCTCAGACACCCACACCACAAATATTATACCAATATTTTCATGGATAAGGAAGCCCAACATGGTACTCAAAAGACGAAAAACTAATAAGATGATAGAAAATATTTTTTATTTGTGTATTTTACAGCTGATTTAAGACATGGATCAAAACTGACCATTATCACAAGAGATGCTAACAGAAAGCTAACACAAGAGGAAGGTTACGTTTCAGCGGCTTATTTATTAAGTGCCTATGTTACCAATCTAGATTAATCTTCGTTAGCTGGCTTCAACTAACAAAACATTCCCTGTCAGACAGGAGCCGTCTTACAACCGTCCATCACAACATGCTAATTTAAGCCAAGTGATTTCACCCGCGGTATGTGCGCTCTAATCACTTTATTACAGCACACACAGCGTATGAATGAATTAATTAATTAAAGACTTCAGCCATCCGCGCATACGATCGCGACAGGCTTCATCAGCTGACTGTAAATCAGTCCATCAGATATAAATCTATATCTTTCTTAAAGGATGTCATCGGCAAATGAAAGGATTGCATTTGTCCATCAATAACCTTCTTTCTTAAACTCAGCTGTCAGATTTCCACCAACCAGGATCTTCTACCATTGGCCAGGTTGTTTACTACGAGATCTGATTGGTCAGGAGGTGGGGCTTTAGGACTCGCTAAGGTCCAAGCCAGAGAAAAACCTGCTCGCGAGCAGGTTAGTTGTTCAGCATTAATTGCCATAGTGATTAAGCTCCAGCGAGCTTCGTAGTTCAGCATACACTGATTAAATCCCAGAAGTTAAAAGGTAATCTCGATTCGTAACATACCCCCTAAAGGCTAATTAATTGTAACTGAATTTTAGTAATTGAGAACATAATTGTAATTGACCTTCAGAGGGAAAATAATAATTGTAACTACATTTGTAATTGGGAAAAATGCCAGTCAACTGGTCAAAGAAATCATAATTGAGTTGTATTTGAACATGGATAATTGTAGACGTCGTAATTGACCTTAACGCTGCCTCTAACATGGGAGCTGCCACTTTTAGTTGTTGGTATGATGTAAACAGAATCGTCTCTGCTCTTGTAGTGAATATTCTCAATTACATAATCTATGATTAGAGGACGTGCTGATTGGCCGAGGGTCAACAAGTGAATTGAGAGCCGCTGGTTGTCGAGCCCTGGTCCAAATGTTAAGAATAATTTATTCATTCAAGAGAGAAATAAAAAAAAATGAGGAGAGTATTTAGGAAGTGTTGACAAGCCAGTGATGAAACAAACTCACCAACTGTATTTCTACTGCTGACTGTGGTCGTTGATTCAGGAGCTGCAGTTTTTCTGCTCTGAAAGGAACAACATGTTCATGTTGGTCAACCAGATATTTAAAAAAAACAAAGCATAACATTGTTGTTTCTGTTAGATTTGACTGACTTAGTGAGTTTGTGAGGCATCATGGTGGTGAGGAACTCTTTGATGATCTCTGGGCTCTGTCGGCTACACGGAGCCTTTGACAGATACTTCAGCGTCTGTGTGGAGACGCAGGGAAACGTGTCACCCAGAAAAAGTCACAAACAAGGCATTGACCGTAGTTGATGGTTGAAGTGCTGACCTCATACATGATGGTGTTGAGGTTCTGCTGTCCTATGCTGTGTTTGCTCTTCCCACTGTCCTTCCTCTGCTCCTTAAGGTCTGTCAGGAGTTTGAATACCTTTCAAACATAAATACATCAACACATCTTAGTGGAAAGCCAAACCATGAAAAACGTACAAAACACATCACATTACCTCATAATTACTGAGCATGGCAGCGCTAGCGTTCTTCCTGAAAGATAAGAAACATCTATTACAGCGTTTTTTTAATTCTCAACCCATGTATGGATAACTGTGGGTCACAGTCATCATTTATAATATGTCTAATTTCACATATACTCTAAACCCTACAGGTTCCCAACTGGTCTCACCTTTTTTTTTTTTTTTTTTTCACCTTGTCTGCACATGCTGTTGAAGGTTAACACTACAAGAAGTGCAATCTTTTAACAGCAATGCATATTTTATTATTGCAATTAAATAAATGAATTTATTTCATTGCATAATTGTGACCATCACCAGCCCTCCCTAGGGAAGGGTAAATACTTTATTAAAGGGAGGATGTAAAAAAGAGAGGGCAGTGTTACACCAGGGTGAGGGGGGTGGGAGTTAACAGGGAGGAGGGATACAAGATAGGAAAACGAATGGGTGGGGAATAGTCAATAAGTTTCAAGTGATGTGATGTGAAATTGTGGTTGTGTATATTGTGCTTTTTCTTTTAGAAATCAACAACCAAATTTAGTTTTACAAAAATAGCTGTTGAAAACTCACATATATTGTGTGTGTTTTTTTTAACGAAGTGTCTATTCATATGGAAACGTGTTAATGGACCCCGAGACTATTGACAGGAAAACGAGTGGTCTAAGTGCCTGACTCAAGAAGTTTCCCTTCCACTGCCGTGGGTTCGAATCCCGCTTTTGTCATGAATATATTTTCATTTTAACATATTTAACACGGCAAATTCCACCTTTAAAAATACAAATATGAAAAATATTAACATTTTAAGGTATTTACTGGTATAGGGTACAAATAAAAGGGTTAGAGTGGCAGCTAAAAATAAATATGAGCTAAAATAAAACTGATGGTACTTAAAGTCACGTGGTGCACCTATCACTTCACCTAACCTGGCCAATGAGGGGCGCTGCATACGGATAGAGGGGGAGTCCAGTGATACGTTTCCGTATGAATAGCCACGACCTTTTCTTTTTAAACATAAATTTATTTATTTTCCTGTGCAAAATGCATTTCACAGCATGCCTATCAAAATAAAAGATAAGTCCAACATAAAGTATTTATTTATTTTTGACCAGCTGTCCGCGACCCACCCAGTACAGGTCTGGACCTACTTTTGGATCCCGACCCACCGGTTGAGAAAAGCTGTTCTCGGAGGGACTAGAATGTTCTGGTTAAACATAAACAGATGTTGTTAGTGTTGACTATAGCAAAGTGGACTATTATTAGATTAGGTGGGGGTAAAACTAAAATATTAATCTGATGGGTGGGTGTACAAACTATGTTATTTTTTTGTATCAATAAATTGTGATCAATTACAAATTTATCTAACTCTAAATTTGATTAGAGCAAACCGACATTGACTGAGAATTTATTCAGTAAAAATACCAATATTTATCAAATTTTCCTTAATCGCGGCCATTTAATAATAATAATGTACACCAGATTATAATAGTAAATGAAAGGTAATCCGAAGGGTTTTTTTTGCTTTATTATAATTGAAACATGAGATTAAAAAGGGACACCGATTTACAACCGAATTAAATGATTGTCTCAAAATTTAGACGACATTCCGCCTTTTAAACAAAGTTTGTTACAAGCATTTATTTTTCCTCAGATGAAGATGATTATCGACAGCTCTTTATTAGACGTACACGAGAGGAAACAAAAACTGTCACTTTATAAATAAAGAGTTTTCGCAACATAAAGGACTTAATAAAATGATGGAATATATCCACTATTTACAAAAAACAGAAACACATTTTGACTTACACTTCCATCCTTAACAGCACGTGTGTCTCTTGTTAAAATGTTCGTGTAGAAACAGGAAACTTGGTTCCGTTTCCGCCTCCTCGAGGCAGAATATTATGAGTTAAAGCGGATGAGAAGAATATTTCTTCAGGTTTTCTGAATATAATTGCTATACTAATAAAAATGAATACAATTTAGGTTACGTTAGGGACAAACATTATTTAGCCAATAATTGCCATCCAACAAACTAGCAAACCATTTCTATTTGATAATAAACCACATTTTCAACTCTATCAAGTCAGTCCATCTCTTTAAATATGCTTATGAAAGTTGGAAAAACCCTACAACCTACAGTTAAATTATGTATTATTTACATTAAATGTGACTAATTGCCAATATTGCAAATAATAAAGGCAGTGGCTATCCGTACGTTTGCCGTATCAGCGTCCCTATTTGGCTCGTTTAGGTCACGTGATAGGTTAGTAATTGGCCAGTTTAGGTCACGTGACTAAGACTAAACCTTGTTGCTATATTGGGTTATAAGTTATAACCAAACCCTAAAATGCTCCGTACGTGTACTTCGTTAACCGTACCAATAGCACCAAGGGTTATCCGTACAAATAGACACTTTGAATAATAAACTATTTAATGGCCGTTCCCCCTTGATTATAACTTTCTAAACACACTTAGATAAGTGTGTATAAAAGCTTAATCCAGCTATTAAGGTGCAAATTAAGATACTCAAACTCATCACAAGCCTATAACAGGGATGATTATCTTGATATTAAAAAAACCCTTTTTATGTGAAAACAAATTCACAGACGTTTAGAAATTATCAGGTGAAATATATTTTACTTGTATGTTTTAATACATATCTTTTGACAAATATATTTCTGCATAGCTAAATTGTTGTTATTGTGTTTCAGTGTGAGAAGTGTTTGTAGTAAGAAAAGTATATTTTAAGTTTTCTTTAATCAGCATTATCATTAACAAGTTAACATTGTTCTTTATTGGCAGTTATGATTATTCTGCTCAGGTCTCAAAGAGATTACAGGTGTGGGTATACCAACCTTGTTTTGAAATAGCCAACTTCTTAATCTGAAATCACACAAATGTAATTGAAGGACAGAATCTGTAAATCAGACAAAACAAGAAGCCAATATTTTATTTTTAAAGATATGACCACAGCAGATTTGGTTAATATTCATAAGCAGTTACACATTTGGCTAAAAAAAAAAATACACATTACAGAAATGCATAATGGTATGAAACTGTGATTTCCAACCACCATGAGAGATCATAAGGTGTACCATGTAACTGTCCAATTTTAGTCTGCTGGCACAAATGTTTGAACAGATGCAATAACGATAAGTTATTTTTCTCAGTAATGCCATTAGAGCCCTTAATATTTGCATTTGTAGGCCTAAACAAATACTCCTTAATGACACAATGCAGGAGTAGCTCAGTACGTAATTAAGGTGTTGCACGACTACTTTAAACTAAAGAGTGTGCTGTGGCTCACAAACTAAAAATACAGAATCTTTTTCAAAACATTCTTTCTTGTTGTTGCAAATAAGATAACAAACCAAAATGGGACAGTAACAAGGAATCATTGAAGTGTAGAAATTGATTGAGTTACAACACAGATGACCAGCCTATAACAACACAAATACAACATCCCAGTAAATACATTCATAGTAAAAAAGTTTATTTAATCCCACCCCTATTTCTCATCGAAATGAAAACAAAGTGAATAAGGCACCAAAAAGAGAGAAATATAGACTGGCATAGTTTATACATAGTTTTCTTTAAAGTCATCTCTTTTTTACCCATTATTGAGCAGTTTCAGGAACTGTGTTACATTTACTGAAGCCATTCAGGGTTTAAACAAAGTATATTAAAGATTAAATCAGGGCTTTCGCCTTTGATTGGCCATGTAATGTTATTACATTAATGGAATTTGTCCTCTGCATTTAACCCATCCCTGAGGAGCAGTGGGCAGCCATTTATATATATATATATGTAAAAATAAAGGAAAAGTTTCAACAATGACCTGTTCCACATCTCCAGAAAGTCTTCAAATATGAAGAAAAGCGTTAATGTCAATGAAAAAGATTTAAATTCTTTGCTTGGTTTTAATGCCTTTTGTCAGTACATTCTTTTTGAAAGCAAAGTCAACTCTTGGTCATGATTTGACAGCAACATCTACAAGTTGATTGGTTTTTTCAGGATTCACACCAGGTTAATAATAATCTGATCAACACTCAAACCCTAATCACATCGGTAATGTGTGGTGTCAATAGATTCCAGTGATTTCTGTCGGCTTAGACAGTTTTAAGACTCCATTGGGACAGGTTCATCTTTCTGATTGAAGAAATTCAACATCTCTGAAATCAATTCAACATGAGGTGGTTGAAGTAGGATTTCTTGGCCAATGACCCTTTTGAACATTGTGAGATTTCTGCTGTCAACCAGTTTCTTCACATTTTTTTGGATGGCCTTGTGATGTTTGCATTCGCTGTTGAGGTACTTCTCCAACACATCAAACCTTCCTTTTTCTACCATCTGTATAACGATTTTTTCAATAACAGTAGACAAAGGATAGCCATATTCCACGACACTCTGAACTTTATTCTGCAGAGTGCCGTATGGATATCCACCGCTATGCATTGCCACAACGTTGCAGTGTCCATCAAAAACAGGAGAGCCAGATGAGCCATGATAAAAACTGGTCTTGTAAGTCATAACCTGGCTCCTTTGTTGTAAGTCGTCATATACTTTTTCAAAGAATCTGGAGGTAATCATCTGGATGTTCTCTTGGTTTTTCTGAGCTTGTTTCTTCACAACGCTCATATGATTCTCAGTCTGAACAACCACACAAGGGTCAAATTTTTTCACAAGACCATCTGGATGCCCAATGATGCTGATTCCACCTCCTTGTGGTAAGAAGCCAAAGGACGACAACAGATAGTTGGGCACCTCCTGGCCAGCTTCAAGCTTTAACAGAGCCCAGTCAAACCCTTGCACATCTGGAAGGTATTCATAACCAACAACCTCTTCCACTTTATGCCCTGGAGCCACCACCCCCATACTTTCAAATGAGAAGTGAACAGTAATACTATTTAAAAGCTGCCCCCCATCCTCATTATACACCTCTTTAATTACATGAGCATTAGTGAGGACAAACCTCTCAAAAAGGAGAAATCCACTTCCTATAGGACTGTTATCTATTCTCACCTGACACACAGAATCACTCAATGCCATGAGTTTCTTCATCATTTTCACTTCTCTGCAGAGCTCAGCATTTTTACTGTACTCCACTCTAAAGAGATTCTGAATGTGAGAAAATTTGCGAGCTTCAGTTTTCCTGCTTCCAATTGCACCCCTAAACTGTGCAGTTAGCTGCTCATTCAAGACTCGCACAGGTTCTTCAAACAGCATGGAGGCTTGAGCAATGGGATTACTGTGTGTCTCTGCTGCACTGTCATTCTCAGTCTTAATTGTGGAATGTTGCTGAGACGGGTTTTCAGATCCCTGATTCTCCATAGACTCAACCTGGACACTGCACAGAACCTCATCAAGACTACTGGGCTGACTGTCTGGTGGACTACACTTATCAAGCTGTATGATCCTGAACGTTTTGCCTTCAAGATTATCAACAATGTTGGACATCTCTGTGGTTGCCTCAGTGCTAATATCCATAAGTCCACAGGTTTTCTTAAATACAGTATCAAGAAAACGACCATCTCGTTTCAGAGCGTATTTTATCTTCTCTCCTTTGTATCCATACACAGTGACTTCATGAACTTTCTTTTTTAGCTCTGGATTTCTCATAATCTTAACAATACCTGTTTTTCCCTTAACCTCAACATTGAAGGTCACAAATTCTTGGCATGGTCCTTTCCTAAAGAGAGGAGCAGACTGCTGTGATGTATTTTCATCCACACCTACAGCTTTTATGAACTTAATAAACAGGTCGTGTTCAATAAAAGTGCAGGGAATATGTGAGCTGATAGCTCTTCCATTACTCACAATAACAATCTCTTCTTTTTTGTGCTTTCCTAATCTTTTGGTAAACAGTTGACTTGTCTTTAGTGAGTCCAAAACAGTTCCTGCTTTATTGCAGTGGACCTCAATGCGGTTCTTGGTTTCACTGAAGCTCCATTTGAAGGAATGGGATGAATGTTTTTCCTTCACCTGGAAATAAAAACAAAAAAAAAGTTAAAAGTATCAAAGCATCTTATACATTTCTTTTAAAGAGTGGATGTGATATGACGATCTTAAATCATGAAGGACTCAAATGTGAAGATGATCTGTCAAAGCACGAAGATTGTAGAACCGACTGTAGTGTGCATTTTAGCCCTTGCAGTGATGTGTGTGTGTGCACATACACGGTCGCATCCAAAGTTTTTTTTTTCTGTCGCCAAACCCACTTTTTGCTAGTCTGTTTCATGTCGGCACTAGTGACACACAGATGAACCAATCAGAGCGAGCTGTAGGGTGTGTCTTGGTGTGTTTCTGCCTTGTTATGTAACAAGCGTGCACCTTACTGTAATGTTGTTCATTTTGAGTTAAGCAAAAGAAAACAGAGCATGTGTGACCTAAAGAACTGTTTAAATCACTTACCTACATTTTAAAACATTGTTAGAAAAGTAACCTGTCAAATCATCTTTTATACTTTCTCCATTGAGGGCTATGATTTTAAGTTGGTTAAATTGGTTTGTTTTATTGGTGAATAACGTGCTATGTGTCAGAGTGATTGTTAATGTGTGTTTAAGAGTTGTGATGAAGTGGTGACCAAGGTATTAACTGATGAACCCCAGTGGACTAAACAGGATAAACAGAAGGAAGATGAATGCCATGTTAGAAAAAAAAAACAAGAAAAAAAAAAAAAAAACACCTCCATACCTCAGATTTAATAACTGGTCCATCATGGTGGGTGGCCATCCTCTGGCTCAGTTGGAACTTTGAAAATCTGTTATTTTACTTCTGAAATAAAAAAAAGATTAAATTCATTTAAATAATAAATTTGATTAAATGTTTCCTGTTCACTAAAATATGTTTTATAGTAAAAGAGATAATTAGTCAGTCAGTAAAAGCTAGCACCTTATGGTGCAAGAAAATAGAGACGATATATTTCTGAATTTGTACACAAAACACTGGATCTAGCTGCTTGTTGCAAATATTTAAAAATGATTTTATTTAGTGTATAAAGCACTGCATGGCCTCACTTTAAACTCCCTATCAGAGATGTTTTTAGTTTATAAACCCGGACGGACCCTCAGATCCTCTGGGACTTTTCTTATAGCCGTTTCAAAGAGCAAACCTAAACGTTTTTATGATTCAAGACGGTGGAACAGCCTGCCGGGAGATCTGAGTGACAATTAGCGATGTAACGGTTAATCGTAAGGCAGTTAAAAATCGATTCATAGGTACCACGGTTCACATCAATGCTCTGAAAATTGAATCGCAGTACTTTTTTTTAAACAGCAGAGGGCGCTATATATTAATCCTTCCGGAAGCAGACGTGACGGGCAGAATCTGCTACTATTTTCTTTCTGGCCGCCATTTACTGTTAAACATGCTCATAAATAATTCTTTACTTCTTTAGCACCAAAAGAATATCTGTAATATTACGTGAATATCTGCAAAAGTCACGTTTTTCTATTAGATCTGTCTGCTAGCATAGCTTCTCTTCTTCACTTGTGGAATAACTGCATGCCAACCGACTACTGGGTTACCAGCGCCCTCTGCTGGTCTAAACAAATATTTGACGTAAATACAGTAAAATGACTTTTTTTGAAGTCCAAATGTTAAGGCACAAAATACATTTTCAGTTGCACTTTTAAAAAGAAAAAGAACTATTATGCAGTTTTGAATTGTTTACTATAGAACCAGAATTTAAATTAATAGGTTTCTTCTTCATTTGTATTATTCCTTTATTTATTTCATTCAAGATTTATTTTTAGTTAAATTGCATCATTTTGAATAGTTAACAAGGGATTCTTTTGACAATGAAAAATAGTATTGTATTTTTCCCAAAAAAATAAAGGAATATTTTTCAGTCATTTGTCAACATTCCCATTTTGGAAAATAAATCCGGAGAAAATCGTATTGTGAACCCAGTATCGTGAATCGAATCAAGAGTTGAGTGAATCGTTACATCCCTAGTGACAATATTAAGATCTTAATTTAAACGCAAGCGAAAACCTATTTTTTCACTCTGGCTTTTATGTAGTGCTTTATATTTTTATGCTATTATTTGGAATTCCTAAATGTTTTTTTTTTTTTACATACTCTATAAAGTCTTCCATTTACTGCTTTGTTCTTTAACTAGTTTATTAAATTACTTCTGTATGTATTGGTCACTAAACCTTTTATCATTTTCTCCATCACTTTGGACTAAAATTGAATTTTTTTTAAGTGTCCTTGAGAGAGATATGTCAAGCTTCTCCATCACTGAAACTAGAGGTACACATTAAATAAAATGTGTGATTTATAAAACATTCCTATTTGACAAATCACAACATATGAATTTTCAGGTGTTGATTAATGTGGCGCTTGAATTTCATCGTCCTGAACTTGTTACGCACTTCTGCCTCCCACTGAGGTCAAACAAGAAAATAAATTTTTCCAAGATATTAATGAAATCACCATCTGAGATGTGATGCAAAACAAAGATGTGCTTACAGCTCATTTAAATGTTCTGTGGAAGAGGATCAGCTACCGAGCAGGTGACGTCTGCCCTCCTGTGTGCGCAGAGAACAACTTTACAGCAGAGATCCTGAGAGACACAGAAATATGATGCTTACATCAACCTCAGCTGTGTGCATGCTAGAGACAATTAATATCCCAGTAAAGAGAAATTAACAATAGAAACCCTTAAAAAAAAGAAAAAGAAAGAAATACTGCATCACATTTGTAAAAGTTTAAGTACATTATACCTCATGAACGCTCAGCTTAATAATAAATTACATAACGTATATGACATGTTACAGTTGTAAAAATATATTTTAAAAAGTGTCTTATGAAGTTGGTTTCCAACTGCACTGGAGAGTCTCTGACTTGGCATCAGCGACAACTGGTGGTTTCTGGCGGTATTGCAGGATTTACAAGTTTAAAAGTTACAGATAGAAAGCCAAATGTGTTCCAAAAATCCTGTGCAAAGACAGTCAATAGAGTGTCCTGGTTCGATGGCACGCATATGTTATATTACGCACAGACAATTTCCTATATGAATCCCAATTCGACACACACACACACACTGATTGAAACGCATGCACACAGGTCAAGGTACCGACACAGTTTTGTTACAATAATGGCCCGGTGGCGGCTGGCCAATGGAGGGTGCTATTACAATATTATTATAATAAAATTCTATTACATTTCAAAAAGTACAATAACCCTGACTCACTCAATGCATTGTATTTTTCTTGCTTGTTTATTGGTTCTGTGGCAATACATTTGGTTAATTTGAAAGCAGTTCTCTGTGCCAATTTTCACTCTTGGTGCAAATACCTGTGTGACAACAATTAACAGAAACAGTCCTCAGCAAATACTAGTCTGGGCAGTCTAATAGAAAAAAACCATCCAATGGCCATAAAGTCAGTCAGTCAGTCAGTTAGCTGCTAACATATTAGCGCTTGTGCTACAACACAAAAAAGGATAAAAACCAGTATCTTGAACTCAACTAAACGAGCTGAAAACACGAACAGATTGTTTTTACGAGTACGCAGACGAGTCACAGAACTGTCACTGTGTGTAAAAAAAGAAAAAGGCAAATTTAAACAGCTCGGAGACCAGTCTTACCTGGAGGAGTGCAGCCACACAGAGCGACCTGGTTAGTGACGTGTCCTCGGTGCTCACTGGGATTTCAATTTAAGGCGCGAAGCCGAGAACACGCCCTGAACCGGATACGTAGTACGGCAACTCCGCGGGGCCTTTTCCCGCTAAGTCAGTGAGGGCTGAGGGCTGTCCTATTGGCAAACAAGTGCGTGATGGATCTCTCGCTGACTTTTTGAGCCTTGACTTTTTTGCATTGTGATGTATGGCAGGAAACTCCTGGAGAAAACAGCTGGCTGACGCTTTAAAAGCAAATTGAAAATAAAAAAAACATTGTAAAATAGGGATAATTGTGGTCAAATAGCATATACACAAATGCAAATGGCAATAAATTAATACGAAATAAATCTTTTGTGACCATTGGCTACTATGGAAGCCTGTTTCCACCACTACTAAAATGAAAAATAAAATCACCACAAAAAATCTGAGTTATGACTTGGTAAAGTCATAATTATGAGATAGAAATTAAGTCATAATTATAACAAAGAAAGTCTTAATTATGAATAAAATTATTTTTTATTGTAAATTTAAGATACAAAAGTGTAGAGTGAAAGAATACATTATTTAATTCTGTAAAGCGACATTGAGTGTAAAAAGAGAGCTATATAAAATTATTATTATTAACATGTGACGGAATCATTTTGCAATACATACTTATTGATGTACTTTTACTATTTCCTACACTATGTACAATGTATTGTAGTCTTTCTATGACCTACGAGAGCAATTGGTAAAGTTAAATCTTAAGGACAGGATTATCATCATTTCTCAGGCAGAACCTTTCTATGAGCAAACAATTTAATTATTTCTTCTGTCTGTGTTGAACCATTACGAGATTAGTCGCTGTATATCGTGATAACGTGGCTCAGCGCTAGGCAACACATAAAAAAATGGCAGCGGCTATCCGTACGCAACGCCCCAGTTTAGGTCACGTGATAGATCAGTCATTGGATAGTTTAGGTCGCGTGACCAAGAATAAACATTCCTCTAAACCTAACCCTAAAAAATGTTGCGATATTGGGTTATAACCTAACCCCAACCATAAGACGCTACGTACTTGTATTTCGGTAACCGTACCAATAGCACTGGGGGTTGTCCGTGCAGAAACCGTACAAATAGACACTTTCAAAAAGGAGTGACACACTCGGAAGTTGGTCACGAGTTAAATGGGTTACCAGTTAGACCGGGACATTAGTCAAACTGGCGGAGCGGGTTCAGCGGTCTGGTGTGTAGCCGAGACTGAATTACAGACGGGGATAAAATACCCAAAGAGTCCACAGTGCCCCTCACTGAAATAGACTGTAGCAAGTGTTGCCTCGTCTGTCTCAAACCTCTGAGTATTCCTCTGTATTTCTACGGTGTCGCAGAAACCAAACGCCAGAGGAACATAATGGCCACTACGGAGGTAAGAGTTAACGGTGGTTGTCAATAACTTGTTTATGCTAATGCTAAAACTAGCTACTCGTTGTGAAAGCACGCGCAGTCTGACAGCCTTTATGTTCTGTTCAGTCTGTTCCAAAGAGAAAAAAAACCCTGTTCTGCTGCTTTGTTTCTGCACCTTTGCCACCACGCAGGGCACCAAACTGTGGGGTGGTCGCTTCGTGGGCAACACAGACCCCGTCATGGAGTCGTTTAACGCGTCCATCGCTTACGACCAGAGGATGTGGGACGCAGACATCAGAGGGAGCAAAGCCTACGTTAAAGCCCTGGAGAAGGCACAGCTGGTCAGCATGGAGGAGAACCAGAAGATCCTCCATGGGCTGGACCAGGTGAACGCACCCACATCTACTGTGTTTACCACAATAAAGTCACGATACTGTACTACCAAATACACTAATAATGTCATGAGAATACATTTACCAGAAGAAAAAAACCCAACTCATAAAAACAAAACAAAAACAAAAACAAAAACAGGTAAAATTACGAGAAAAAACCTACCAGCATAAAGTCATAATATTCCAAAAAAAAAAAAAAAAACCTGGTAATGATACAAGAATAAATAAATAAATGGTTGCAATGTCCCATAATTGGCACAGATGTAACAACTAGTAAAACACTAATGTTGAGATTATCTCATCTCATTTCACACTCTTTATTTGCCATGTCAACATTTCAATAAGCCAAATCAGCATTATCAGTACGCATGCGCGATTCCCGGGTCAATATATCCGGGTCAGAGTTCACGACTGCCCAGCGTGTCAACAAAGCCCCTGTTTAGCGGAACAACCGGCTACTTATACGGACTTTTAGGCATTTACTTTGCTTAAGGTCGTTTTAAGGCAATATGCCAGGGTCCCATTGTTCAGTGCGAGGCTGTTCCAACGGTACACGTGGGCTTAATACGTGGATGAAAGAGTTTTGCCCCGTTCACGAGTGCAATAAAGGAACCTCACGATGTATATGCGACCCGCCATATGTACTCATCCCATTTCCTACTGAAAGAAAAGATCCAGAACGTCGTGCCGAATGGATTAAATCAGTAAGTTTGACATATACTGTACTACATTAAAGCTAACTAGTGAACTAGTATATAAATATTATATTGTGGTGTACATGTTAGAGAGGTGTCTCTCACCCAGCAGGTTTCGGGGGTTTGTTGGCGTCCTTTTCTTTCTCGCCACAATGTGCCCGATCCCCCCAGGATCAACTGTCAACATCGATCTCGAGCAGAGATTTATAATCAAGGTTGACAGCCTCTCGTTCCTGCTGTTTTGTCAAAACTATAGGCGCTTTTTGAAATGACAATGCCCAAGCGAGGGCCACCAGTTCTTTCTTCCTCTTCCCAGTAACAACGTGTCCGCATCTCTTACAATATTCTTTGAAAACATCCACTTTACAACGCTCAAAATATTCAATATCTTTGTCAGACTCGGCCATGTTTACCTTTTATGATATGAGCTAGGCGGGAGCTGGGTAGTCCTGACCTTTGACCCGGACCAGCATGCTTTGCGCGCAGCGAGATGCCGAATCCGCTTATTCTTTCTTCAGGTTCTGCCTGTTTATTTTCTGTTTGAACACACCTGGATCAAAAGATGATAGAAAAGGAGCAGTGTCCCTTGGGGCTCCTCCCACTTTGTGTGTTGCGTATCATTTCAGAGTTTTTGCTTTCAGACTATCATCATTACTACTACATACAGTTTATGGATATGAGTTTTATTGCTAGCTGCTTCAATATAAATTATTTTCCTATTCCTTGCCACTTGGATTTCTATGATTTTACTGCTGTGTATATTTATTTAAGATAAAAACTTAGCTTACACTGTGCATATTGCTTAGAGCTGTGTAAATACAGATTCTAGACGCTTCTATGTGTCTTCTTTTATTTGTTGTTGTAATATTGTTATTTCTTATAAAGTTTATGCACTTCTGTTTCTTAAACACTCATCCTGCATTTTTTCTCAGATCGCTGATGAATGGGCGAAAGGAACGTTTGAAATCAAGCCCGGAGACGAGGACATTCATACTGCAAACGAGCGCAGGTTAAAGGTCAGCAACTACTTCTTTCTCTTTATTGATTCTGCCGCAAATCTTTTTAAGGGTTTGTTTGTTTTTAGATTAGGAATGCTATAGTTTACCTTTCACCTAAAGCTCCGGAGCCACATACAGTAACTCACATTTTTAAAAAGATGTGCCTGTGCATCAGCCAAAAGTTCTAATGAATCCTAGAGGTTCACTCTCAAACAAATGTCGAAGGTAAAAATTGCCGTTTAAAAGATTGTTTTTGACTCCACCATTAACATGTGACTCTGCACTCAAACTTTAGAAAAGTTTGATGCAGTGCATTGTGGGATTTGGAGTCCTGTAGAAGAACGCAAAGACGCTGCCGACGTGGAAGCGTTTGTTTTTATTTTATTTTTTGCTACTGTGATTCTTCGACAGACAATGAAGACAGTGATTCACTTGGTGTCATTTTTGTTTTGATTTTATTTATTTTAACTGAGTTCACCGTGATACGCTACTCCGATTTTGGTCATAATTTGGGGGTTTCCGTGGAAGCCACAATATCAAGATCTGTTGTTGTTTTGTCAACAACTTTGAATCTGTGAAAACACCAGAAATGTCACTTTGACAGGGTTTTTGGGGTCAGGCTGGTATGAGTAGTGGATGAGAACAACTTTTGGATGACAAACGAGTGCAGTTAAAAAAAAACCAAGTGATTAATGTAGTTAAGCATTAAAAGAAAAAAGGAAAACCCAACTATAATAATTAGCCATTGCTATGTAAAATTCTGGCATCCCTTCAATAATACAGTCACAGAATGGTTATGAAAACCCACCTCAACTTAAATATATGGTATAACAATAGCAGAAATGAGATTTATTCCCATGGCTTTTTTCTGTGTCCTCTCAGGAGCTGATTGGAGCACCTGGAGGGAAGTTGCACACGGGCAGGAGCAGAAATGACCAGGTTTGTCACTCAGCAGGGTATGAAATTAGATTTGTGACACAATTTTTACAAACTAAATATTTTTTTTACCGGCTCACAAACTGTTTATAACCACAACCTTAACGAACACATTTCCTGGAAACACCAAATAGTATGAAGATAACTGTTGCTCACTGATAGTTTTTCATTTAGGAACAAAATAAGTGAATGTTTCAGATGCAGTTAAAACAACCATAACTTTTATTTTCAACATTTGCAGCATCACATGAATACAACACAGTTGTTAAAATGTTGACTGATTTCTTTCAAAGTGTAATAAAAATGCAACACAATGCTTCACAAATTGAAAATACAACAACAATACAGCTAATATTGAAAACTCCTATCCAAACACACACACACACACATTGTCTGTATAGGGACATGCAGGGCATGAACAAAGTGAAGCAAACAAAAGAGCACCAACGTTTGGCCGAGTACATTTTGAAAACGCTGCAGCTAATGCCTTTAGCGTCACTATTGTGCACTAACCAGTCTCTCCTACATCACTGAACCTCCACTTCTCCATACATTTCCTCCTTGATTGCGTTCCTCCACTCTCCTCTTTTGTCAGGTGGTTTCACCCCCACAATGTGTCGCCACATCTTAATCTTCTTTCCTTCTTCTGCTTCTTGTTCTTCTTCTTTGGTTTTCTAACTTTGACTCTAAATCTTTCTGCTTCTTTTGTCTGACGAATGAAGAATGACGGTGCAATTATATAGCAAAGTATATTGGTGCCCCTTGTTCATTTATTTAGTTTTTGTCACTGCTCTTATATTGAAATAGTTTTTTTTGAATGGAAAAAAAAATAAAAAATACATTTATAGCAAAGGCAGCTTATTGGAGGATCCTGCTAATGGCGAGTTACCTATATTTTGATATTTTTTACTCGCCATGACATAATTTTACCCGCATTTGGCGAGTGGCAGGTGCTAATTTTAAACCCCGTTTGTCAGCGATTATCAGGTTTGTTAAGAGGCTATTGTGAGTTCTCAGACCATATTCTGTGTTTTTGGTCGACAAGGTGGTGACGGATATGAGGCTATGGCTGCGAGATGCAATCGCAACCTTGACAAGCGACGCTCTGCAGCTCATCTCCACCATGGTGGAGCGGGCAGCTGTGTAATAATATGCACTACATTACAAAGAGAAAACACGTAATCCTTACTTACTGTATAAGTTTGCTTTTTAACCCAATACTTTGTTCTGTGACTCTCAGAGAAATCAATGTCCTTTTCCCCGGTTACACTCACCTGCAGAGGGCACAACCAATCAGATGGAGCCACTGGATTTTGAGGTGACATCACTGAAGGAAAATCATTGTTGTGATATTTATAAAATATTTATATATATAATATTTAAAATATATATTTTTTTTTGCTTTAGTTTGTATATATTTTTTCTTTTTTCTCAGCCATGCTGTGGCTCTGAGCCGAGACGTGGACCGACTTCTGGAGATCAAGAAAAGAGTTAATGTCCTACCACTTGGCAGGTACATGCTGAACACACACACAACATGATATGGATTATTTTTGCTGGCTGGTAATGTTTAAAAACAAATCTTTTAAAAAAAAACAATTTAGTGGTGCAATCGCCGGAACGCCATTTAATATTGACAGGGAGCTCCTACAGAAAGGTTTGTAACTTTTAGCTTTTTGCAGTTATTTGGCCTATGATTTGCTATTTTTTTTCAAATATGAAATGTGATTTTTCTCCCCTTAGAGTTGGCTTTTGATGGCATCAGTTTAAACAGCATGGACGCTACAGGCCAGAGGGACTTTGTCGGTCTGTAATGCGCACACATCCACATGCTGTCGTAGTGGGAGAATATTTTCATTGTGTTTCTTTTGTGTCTTTTTTTTAGCTGAGTTTTTGTTCTGGGCTTCACTGTGTTTGACTCATCTCAGTAAAATGGCAGAAGATCTGATGCTGTACAGCACCAAAGAGTTCTCCTTTGTTACGCTCTCGGATGCCTACAGGTCAGTTGGGGCTTTTTTTTAATTTTAATTTTAATTTTAAAGTGAATCTAAGTTAGAAACAATTGGACCACCCACTGATGCATCTGTTTGTGTAGTACAGGCAGCAGCCTGATGCCCCAGAAGAGGAACGCTGATAGTCTGGAGCTCATCAGGAGTAAAGCTGGGCGTCTCTTTGGCAGAGTAAGACATTAGTCTCGATGCTGTTTTTTTTAGTCTATGGGCAATTGGAAGATCTTCCATGGGAGTTCAGGTAAAGAAAATGAGACTTCAGAACAAACCGGAATAGATTAAGTCACATCAAAACACATTAATCACAACCTGTGATCCTTCACTTTCCCCTGAATGAGCAAAATATGGTTTTAAAAAAAAAAAAAAGAACTTTATCTTTCAAGCCATATTTCGTAAGTGAATGAAAATATCATGATATTAAATTTCCTAAGCAACAGTCCTTTTTGTGATAGAATTTAATAAAAAAGTGAAACGTGCAATAAAAAAATGATTTGTGTAATATAATTACACATCAGTATAAAATGTGGTTACGTTGATGATTTTCTTCTCAAAAGCTAAACTCAACGCTAATTATTCTGTTCTCTGTAACATTAAGTGTGTATCAAAAAATCGATTTGGGGATATTTCTTCATGCAATTATTGTATCGATCCAAAAAAAAATGTTTTTTTTTTTTTTTTAAATCATGTTTTTTAAGAGAAAAAAAAAATTACAGTAATTGCGCTAACATATGCATAGCAGCAGGTGTCAGTGAACCACATCAGACTTCGTTAAACTACCTCACTCCTGGAAGTTTGATTGCACTTTATTTTCATAAAACGTATACTGGGCACTTTTATAGATGTATGTGGTTACTTAAAAAAAAAACAAAAAAAAACTTAACAGAATCCGGATCTGTTGTAG
The DNA here is from genome assembly GCF_900634775.1 of Gouania willdenowi. Classification (NCBI taxonomy): domain Eukaryota; kingdom Metazoa; phylum Chordata; class Actinopteri; order Blenniiformes; family Gobiesocidae; genus Gouania; species Gouania willdenowi. Next base: position 13,109,026 of record NC_041057.1, read on the forward strand.
AAGCGAAAGTTAAACTTTTTTTGATAAACATACCACTAGTTTTGATATTGATGCTTGAATAACTGTTAGTTACCATTTACTTGTCCTTGCAAGTTTAAAAAGAATTAAATAAATTGTATTTCATACCATTTTTATATCATTTTGTACTTGTAAAGGTTAAATTTGTTATTAATATCACGATATATTGTAATGTATGTCATTATTTAGCATTGGGATGTATTAGGATATATCGTATCATCAGATTCGTGGATATGTACACTCCTAATTAACTTAGTGGTGAAGTCATTGTCTACTTTTGTGTTTTTTCCCTAATCAAAGCTATTCCATGTGACTATGTGTCATCTTTGTTTAGAAACTGCTCTTATAGCTAACAGAACACTGCAGCAGTGCCTGTTAAATCGTAATTTCAGTCTTTCAGTGTGCAGGGTTCATGATGACTCTGAAGGGCCTGCCCAGTACCTACAACAAAGACCTGCAGGTATGAGGGAGAAGCAGTTTTTCTGTGTGTTTGTCCTTTTTGTGACGGATATCGTAAAATGCCACGTCGCCTCTCTTCAGGAGGACAAGGAGGCCATGTTCGACTGCTATGACACTGTTCATGCTGTTCTGCAGGTGACGACTGGAGTATTGTCCACTCTGAAGGTGAGCAATGTTTACATCTCTTGCACATCGTCTATATTGTTTCCTGGATCATCATGGATTGAAATGGTTGTCACGTTTCCTTTGTGTTTGTCAGATTAATCAGAGTGTGATGGAAGCTGCTCTCAGTCCTGACATGTTGGCCACTGACCTGGCTTATTACCTCGTGAGGAAGGGGGTGAGTGATGCTTACGGTTCATAGCTAAGTTTTGGTTACTAATCAAAAGAAGCCTTCTGATTTAATTAACTATAAATATGGAGAAGTGAAAGTGTGTGTTCTTCTCGTGGTTGTTTTCCCGTGGTGTATCACTGAGATTCTTTGTGTTGCAGGTGCCTTTCAGAGACGCTCACAGTCTTTCTGGCAAAGCCGTCTTCACAGCAGAAAGTAAAAATGTTTCCCTGAATCAGCTAACCAAGGAGGATCTGATTGCTATCAGGTGGATGTCTCCCTAATCTGCTCCTTAACCCCTGAATCACGCTAGAAACTATTAAACCTCAGTATGTAGTTTATGCAAAAAGGTCAAATTCCACCCCCGTTATGCACAAAATGCAGGCTTAAGATAAAAGTAGAGGATAATAATTCACCCATACCTGACTGGGTTTAACTTTCTAACATGTGGATCTGTTTCTTTGTTCAGTTTTAACACTATTTGCAGAATTGGAAGTAATGGGTTTAAAGTACTCGCGTTACTGTAATTCAGTTGCTTTTATGGGTACTTGTACTTTCTAACTCAGTACATTTACTTGTACTGACATACGTTTTAAAAGAAATGAAGTAACTCGTTACATTTCTATAGCCAACTATTACCGAGTCATTTTTTTTCTAAAATGATCAACGGACATTGTGAAACTACAAAAAATTAAATGACCAGACAACAATCACATCAGAGCCGAACAATCAGATTAAATGTAATGCATGGTGCCAAAACGGTATTAAATGCTGGTTATTTCAGCCTGAGAGTTTATTTTTTTTATTGAATTCATTGGTGTAATTTTATTTAAAAAATAATTGTACATTTTGCAAGCGTCAGAAAATGGATGCATGTATTGTACATTTTGACAAACCTTTTATTTTGTACAGATGATCCAATTGTGGAAGATTTTCAGTCTGTACATGAGATGTTTACTGTATGGAAGGGAACCATGGCATGATTTATTACCAACAATAAACTTGGCTGGTAACTACTAGTAACTTTTACTTTGACTACTATTTAATTGAGCTACTTTTTACTTGTACTTGAGTACAATTTCCATCAAGTAACAGAACTTCTACCTGAGTAGGAAATATCTGTACTCATTACACCTCTGGTTATTTTATTCCCTTTAGTCCTCTTTTTGAAGATGACGTGTCCTCGCTGTGGGACTACCAGAGCAGCGTGGAGCAGTACAGCGCCCCCGGAGGAACAGCCAAGAGTAGCGTGGAGACCCAGGTGGAACATCTGAGGAAGTGGACAAAGATCCTAATGCAGTGACCGTCACCTGAAAGTTAACTCCAAGATTTACTGCCACACTTCAGATGGTGCCTTTCACTTATTCCGACACAGTCCCAGTCGTGGGATTATAACCTTTAACGCTCCAGTAATAGATACACTTCTCTAGCCATTAGGCCTCCAGTCTGTTTTAGATGAGTCTTTAACAGTAAAAATCAGAAATACATGAAGCGTGGGTGTGAAACTCAATGTATTTCAGGGGTTACATATGCCTTAATTTAATCAGAAGTGGGATGGAATCGGTAAACACATGATGTAATAGCCTCTAAATATTTACAAGTCCATCTTTTTTATCTTTGTGTGTGAAAAAGTGTGAATTGGTATTCTGTAATATTCGCAAACACGATGTACAATGTGCCAAATAATGTGTACGTGTACATTAACGTCACAAATCCCAGTGTTACCTACAAAAGGCACAAAACAAAAACATTAATACTGGAACTGGACTATATGGAGTGTGTTACATACATAAATAAAATAGTCTATCAATGATTCTGTATTTACACATATTTCCAGTTCAGGAGAGAAATCCTGAACTGACTCATCATCACAATACAAACTAAAGTGGGATCTGTTACGGAACAAGGTTATCCAATGCTGTGTAAATGAATAAAGAAAAATACAACACTGTAATGTGATTTGCCGCCACCATCTTGAGTTTTGTGTCCACACCATCAGAAAATATGCACAACCTCACCTTAATCATATTTTGTTATTTTAGTTATCCCAAAGCTGATTTGAGCTTAGTTTATTTTAAAATATCTACATAGAACAGCCCATACGCATCATGTAAAAACATCTTTTCAAGACCTTTTTGTAAATTTATTAAAAATAAAATGCAAACGGTGTGTTTTTAGCAGGTTATAAAGTGATGTTTTTCTATTCTTTACTCTCTTAATATCTAGGGAAGTAAGTGAATTGTATGCAGAGCATATTTGGAAATAATAAAAGAAATAGAAAAAAAAAGCGCAGTTCTCAAATAACAGTGAACTGTAGTTTCTGTAATAATGAACAAACATGTAATAAATTAAAGTCAAATGTTAGTCAGTTTAGCAGTACAGTAATAACTACTATCTAAATTTGTCATCCACTTAAATGTAAGTAATGTTTAATAAAATTCAAGACAAATAATAAAGGACTATAGTCAAAAGTTGAGTCAAAATTCTATATTTATTTAATTCTACAAATAAGCAGTGTACATACCATTCAGGAATTACACTGTTTATTGTTTATACAGTAGAATAGACAAATAAAATCGTAATTAATTCATCACAAGTGAATATCGCACATTAAAGAAACTTGTGTAATAAAAGCATTTCTAAAAGCTCCAAATTAATGTTTAAATGTTCAGTTTTCTTGAAACTTCATAACTACAAACAGACAAATCAATATTTATTTAAAACTAAAGGAAAACTTTGCTAAGATTGCTACAACATGTCAGTAAAACTACATTAGAAAACTATTTTAAAAATATAAATAAAGATTTTAAAGTTCAGGTTAAAAATGTATGTATTCAGTGACAGGTGTGTGTGTTTCTAAAACTAATAGAATATTAATAAAGATCTGAAGCAAAAAGGGACACTTGCAAATGGTTCTCCAGCATTATAATCTTAGAACAGCCTGAATATCTCCTACAACCTTCAATAATTCTAACCTTTAAATATTTGTACAGTGAATTAGATGAATTTACTTCATAGGTTTGATCATTTATCAGTGAATCAAACCTGTCGTTCCCAGCGCAGCAGCAAGGAGGAAACAGAACCACAGATGGAAGGCACTGCTCAGAGGTTTGACTGCTGAGGAGCGGTACACCACTCTACCATCCAGAGGCTGTGTGGGTCTGAAGATGTTTGTCATGGGCTGTCCATTCCAGAACCGACACTGCTTTACAATGGCATCCAACTGACAGAGGGCAGAAAATAAACACAAAATTAAACGTCTATAGATTAGACATTGACAATAGGCAGCACTGGAGCAGCTCCCATAGTAAACATAAACACACACCAAAACTCAAAATATACACAGAATGACTCTAAAAACATTTAACGCAATTGCTGCAAAATACACAAAAGAAAAATCTATTCAAAATGACTCATAATAACACACTAAACAACAAAAATACACAAAATGACAACAAAAAATACATTAATAACAGAAAATATACACAAAATCACTCCATTAACATTTAAAAAGTTACAGAAAAATGAACTAAAAGACAACAATATACAAAATGACTAATAACACACAATAACAACAAAAATACACAAAAAAAACACCAAAATCACAAAATATACATTAATATGCAGAAAATACACAAGATGGCAATAAAAACAGTAAGTACATTTTTATTTATAAAGCGCTATTCGCAGATAAAAATCACAAAGTGCTGTACAGAACAGAGGATACGTTAATACAACAGGAGCAACATCATAAAAAGAAAAATAAATCAAAAATCAATTTAATCAAAAGTCTTCACAACACACAAAAATGACTTCAAGAACATAAAATGGCAAAAATACATAGAATTACATAAAAAAACACACAAAATAATGGAAAAATATACAACATTAAAACAGAAATACACAAAATGACTCACACCACATGCAAAAAAAAACAAAACAGCTAAAACACAAACTCCTAAAAAAAAAAAAACAGTAAAAAATACACAAAATAAATAATAAAACACAAAATAACAGAAAAACACTCAAAACGATAACAAAAAACACATAAAACTGTTGTTTCCTATGTTAATGTTTGAATCGGTCTTTGTTCTAAATATAAACATAAACGTTGATAATGTGGCCCTTGGATTGGAAATTCATTTTTGAGGCCCTGACTCTTATAAAAGTTGTCTATCTCTGCTATAGATGGAGTGCTAAGAAGATATTAGATTTGCTCAACGGATTCCAAAGAATACAGTTATACAAATAGTTTACAGCATAGCAACACATTAATGTTATTCATTCTTATGATTCCTAATAACGCTGCAGGTTATCTAGATAATAAATAAGGTAAACTGCTACTTTATAAGCTTCATTGTTGATCTTGTCGAAAGCTAACACACAAACAAAAAAAATAAATAAGATTTTAAAAATGTTTTTTTTGCTTCATATTGTGACATCAATGTTTTAACTTTCTGAAGATAAAGGAAAAAAATGACAGGAATCGATTAATTAATGGCTTATTGTTTGACCAGGAGATCAGTGCTTGTGCTAGGATGAGGAGGAATGAGTGATTTGACTAAAATGCAAAGAAATGTTTAGAAATCACTGCTTTAAACATTACAGTTTATCAACATTTTCGTGACCGTGGGGGGAAACAAACCTTGAAAATGTAAATATGCAGAAACTAAACTATGCACCCAAACTCCATAAAATATCCAATAAATATGTCGTATGCTAACCATCCGTCCTCCATGGTTTGGATATACGTTTTTTTAAAAATTCCGGTTTTCTCACCTGTCGACTGCTGATTGCCAGAGTTTTATGAAACAATGTCCAGGTCACGGCCTGTTCGCATCCCGGAGTCGTTATGGAGCCCACGTAGCGGTAATAATTATGTAGTTCTCTGGAGCTGGGAATGACATCACTGAGACGAAAATTTGGGATGACGGTGGTGCTTCCTGAATAATGACAAACAGGTGTTGGGAGTTAAAGTGGTCGACGACCACGACATGGATTCAGTGGAGTTGTGTTCACCATTGTTCTGTACTCTTCCCAGTGCAGCTATGATTGGGTCTAAATGAGGATGATCATCCGCTGACTCCTGAGGGGAAAACATCATCATCATCACTGCTGAGGTCTGGATGGTAATAAAAAGGCGGCGTTTCATTACCTCAAACAGGAAGCCGAGCAGAGCTATACCAGCCAGGTCATGTTCAGCTTCGGCCAGCGTTCCGTACGGTTCTTTGATGTGGACAATATGAAGCTGGATTTAGAATAAAAGAGAAAAATTAGACTATATTTCCTGGGTTAGCGTTATAAATACATATACGTAAAAAAATAAACATTTTAGACTATATTTCCTGGGTTAAGATAGGGTTAGCGTTATAAATACATATACGGAAAAAAATAAACATTTTAGACTATATTTCCTGGGTTAAGATAGGGTTAGCGTTATAAATACATATACGGAAAAAAATAAACATTTTAGACTATATTTCCTGGGTTAGGATAGGGTTAGCGTTATAAATATATATACGGAAAAAATAAACATTTTAGACTATATTTCCTGGGTTAGGATAGAGTTAGCGTTAGCGTTATAAATAAATATACGAAAAAAATAAACATTTTAGACTATATTTCCTGGGTTAGGATAGGGTTAGCATTATAAATACATATACGTAAAAAAATAAACATTTTAGACTATATTTCCTGGGTTAGGATAAGGTTAGCGTTATAAATATATATACAGAAAAAAATAAACATTTTAGACTATATTTCCTGGGTTAGGATAAGGTTAGCGTTATAAATATATATACAGAAAAAAATAAACATTTTATACTATATTTCCTGGGTTAGGATAGGGTTAGCATTAAAAATACATATACGAAGAAAATAAACATTTTAGACTATATTTCCTGGGTTAGGATAAGGTTAGCGTTATAAATATATATACAGAAAAAAATAAACATTTTATACTATATTTCCTGGGTTAGGATAGGGTTAGCATTAAAAATACATATACGAAGAATATAAACATTTTAGACTATATTTCCTGGGTTAGGGATAGGGCTAATATAAAAGAGTTAGCAGGGTAGCTAAAAAAATAAAATAAAACTGACGGAACTTTAAGTCACGTGGTGCACCTATCACGTCACCTAAACTGGCCAATGAGGGGCGCTGCGTATGAATAGACGACGAGTCTATTGATACGTTTCTGTATGAATAGCCACGGCCTCAAAGCAAACAGTAGTATTTTCTACCTCCATGGGGAATCTCTCTCCATCAATGGTGTGTTCTGAGCCAGGATTCCCATTCCCTCCCCAGTGGAAGTGGAACTGAGAAGCTCTGTAGTGTCCGGGCAGAGCTCCTCCAGTCAGCCTCACTGACTGCGGTAGATGGAAGTGAGCTGACCACATAAAGTTCATTATTAGACACACAATAATGGTTTAACTGGTCAGCTCTAACAGGAGGAGTGTGGTTCTACCGGAGTGTCCCTTGTTTTCCACGGTGATGTTGAGGGTGTTTGTGTGGCCGATGAAATCAAAGGGTGGCAGCGCGCTGTTCACGTGCACTTTGCTGCTGACGATGTTGATTGGTGATTGACGTAATCCTCCACAGCTGGGAAACAGCGCCGCCCAGTGGCTTGGGTCTGAACAGCAGGACAACAAGGAGATCCACACAAAACTGATTTAAGATAATCATCCATCATATATATATATATATATATATATATATATGGAGGTAGATTTGTGTCTTTATTAACACTCATAAACCCTTTTTTTATTTATTTATTTTTTTAAAAATTGAAATATGCATTTTTTTAATTGAAAAGTTGTTTTTTTTTTTTTTTTTTTTTTTTTTTTTTTTAAATGTAAGTCGTCTTTTTTTTGTATTTGGCCCATATTATGGGTAGTACATTTGTGTCATCAATATTCATTAAAAAGAGAAAAAAAAGTTTAAATAAAGAAAAGTTTCCTTCAATCAAAAATAAATATTTTTGAAAAAAAAAGGGTTTGCAAAATAAAAAAATTGAGACCCAAATAACTGCATTTGTACACTTTTTTCTTTGATTTAAAATATTTTTTTGATTTAATTTAACGACACAATTATAACCATAACATGCGATTTATCACGTCCAAATCATGTCCATTTACAATAATATGCCCCAAATACAAAAAAGATGATTTCAATAAAAAAAATAACATTTTAAATTAAAAAAAGGTTTACTTCAATAAAAAAAAACACACATTTTCAATCAAAGAAAAAAAATCTTCCAAATGGAATTATTTGTGTCTCAAGTACTTATTTTTTGCTTCCATTGAACACTTTTTTTTTTAAATTTTTTGATTGAACTTTATTTTTTTTTGATTAAGGATAAACTATTTTTTTGATTGAAAAGATTTTTTTTTATTGAATAATAACGACACAAATGTACACATAATATGCGATATATCGCATCCAAATAACGTCCATTTACCATAATATGGCCCAAATACAAAAAAGATGACTTCAATAAAAAACTTATTCAATCAAAGAAAGTTTACTTCTATGATAATAATTAAAAAAAATAAATTCAAGAAAAAAAGTGATGTCTTACATTTTATTTAATTTTTTTTTTTTTTTTTACATTTTAACACTTTTTGTTCTTATTGAAAATATTTATTATTGATTGATGTCAACTTTTTTTTTTGATTGAATAGGTTTTTTTTTTTTATTGAAGGGATTATATATTTTTTTTTAATTAAATAATAAAGACACAGCTCTACCTCCATGCATATACATGTACCGGTATTGTAAATATGCAACCATAACACACACACAAAGCAGCCATAATATTGTGACCTTGTGACCTTCATGAGAGTTTTACTTCATGCTAATGAAACCTTTATTAGAGATGCTCTGACCGATGAAACCTCACCTCTGCACGTGTCATCACAGGAGTACTGGCTCTGGTAACACCACTGAGCTGCAAAGACACACAACCACACATTGAGCCACACTAAAGTTAACGAATAGCGTTAAATAATGTCACATTCACGCTCCATTAGTCTCAGTGTTTAGCTTTTCCTCCGTCAGCAGCTTGCACGTGTGTTTATCCTTTCTAGTTGAACTTTGTGAAGTCAAAGCCAGGTCAGAAATGCTAATTATTAATCATTATTAACAACAGTTTGACATTTTAAAAAAAGTACGAGGTGCTCAAAGCCTGTTAAACGATGCATTTTACAGTTTTCCTCACGAACAACCGCAGTGACTTTATTTGAGGCGGTAAATATGGCTATGGGCACTACTTCCTGTGTGATAGAGACGGTCACGCATAGGCAATCAATAAATACAATAATTATTTATTATATAAATACGTTGGAAGCCATGTTTGCTTCATAAATAAAAGAGTTGGTGATCTGAAGGTATTTATGCCAATTCCATGTCATTTCAACCAAATAGCCAAAGCATTTCGGTCTCTGAAATTCTGAAATTTTCACCAATTTACCCATGATTATTGATTAGGCACACTGTATATTTTTAGTTTGATTTGATGGATATTTTTTTTTAGATATGGTCATATTAGTGAGGGGGGTATGTGTTGATTTTCTCTCTCTCTTCCAGTATTTCAGGAACTGCATCACATAGGATTCCTATGTGATACAGTTCCCATGATAGGAACCTAACATTTGGTACAGTAATACAGCTTCACCTACTGTCTTAGAATATTTAAAAATATCTACTATACATCTTATCTGGTAGGAGTGTGACGATATCTCGATAAGGCGATACATCGTGTTATTTTTTTTCGCACGATCGATTATCGATATGCTAAGTATTGATATTTTTTTTTTCTGGGGATTTATTATTTGTTTTATTATTTTCAAAATGTTTTCACTAAAATGTGCAGGAAGGTCTACACATGTACCAATATATTGTTTACTGGAATATTGCACTATAATGGTGTCACTGGTAAGAAAGACTCTATTTTTTGTTTACAGAAATCACTATTGGAGATACTTATTCGCTATGTTGATGCTTATTTACATTCTTGGGTGACAGTCTTATGAATTCAGAAAAAAAACTTTATTTTACTAATTTTAATGTCCCATAACTGCATGTGAGAATGTAAAATATAAGATATCAAATACATTTTTCTTAAAGCAGCTTCTTCATTTTATTTTTGGGTTATTTCACCACTGAGGTAACTGTAGTTTGCCTCTGTCTTACAATCATTTATTGCTTATTAGGTTTTATTTATTTTTGTATTATTATTATTATTATTATTATTATTATTATTATTATTATTATTATTATTATTATTATTATTATTATTATTATTATTATTATTATTTTTAATAGCTTTTCTGTTTGATTATCACATAGAAATAATCAGAAGGCAGTTATTCTGATTATAAGTTAAGGAGAATGACAGATAGCTGTTGTTAAAGCTGGCATAATACTATCATTATACCTGATATACTTGAACATAAATGTGGAATATAAGAATTAAATCAATAAACTCTGGGTAAATAAACATCTTTAAACTCTATGTATGGGTTTTTATTTTCCCTGTAGTGGTGTGCACACTGAACTCTTATAGGTGATGTGAATTAAGCTTCAGTGTCTGACTCTCCAGGTGGGAATAAAAGCCGCCTTCAAGAACTACTTAAAGTCATTTAGAGGAATGATTAACCCTTCTGCGACCCACAATGCCTTTCTTTGAGAAAGGACATCAGTTCTCACACACAGAGAACAAAGCACAGCCTGGTTTTCTCCACCTGGTTGTTCCACACCAAAGACAATAATGGACTCATACCAAAGCACTAACTAACCTTTCTATGGGATGATATCACATTATTTATGTATATTATTACATTATTCATAATGCACCACGAGTCACTTGGAATTGGAGCAACAATGCAGACAATCAGATGGATGCTTCTTAGTTTCTGCTGCAACTTAAAGATGCTTTTAATATAAAAATAACAATAATATGGCATTTATCCACTTAAAACCCTAAAAAAGGATTTACAAAGTAAAAAAAAACACTTAAGACAGACAAAAACAAACAGGTGAAATATTAATAGCGGTTAAACGAATGTTGTTTTTAATTTTCACACCTGATGTAACCTTGCATCCTGTTATGATCAAAACTTTATAAACAAATCTCACTTCCGAAATTTGCCATACAGTACAACTCACTGTTTTTTAATTATTATTTCAGGCAAATATTTAACATTTGAAAATCTTTTATTCTTTTAATTAGATTATTGTAATGCTTTGGGCAACATACCTGCATAAAGTCATTTGAGTCAGTTTACTAACAGTTAAATATTAATGAATAAGAAAAAAAAAAAATCTGGATGATAAGAAATGAACTTGTATGGTTTTTGTTTTTTTTTGCCCCCAAGGTTGCAGCCTTGTTTGGTGTTTTTCTAAAATAAAATGTAAATAAAAAAAATTTAAAAAAAGTCACTATGTTAAACTATGTTTGATTTTTTATGTTTTCCTACAGCAACTACTTCTAACAATAAAATGTTAATAATAATAATAATAATAATAATAATAATAATAATAATAATAATAATAATTTTCACTAAAATTACAATATGTTCAAAATGTGCATATATGTGTTGATCATGCAAGAAATGAGACGGTGTGTTGATTAATGAATTAATAATTACTCAAACACATATTAACAATGAGTAATAGTGATATATGATCATCTTGACCTTGTATGCACACAATATAGTAAGTAAGTACATTTCATTTATAATAATTAGCGCTTTTCACAGATAAAATCACAAAGTAGTATAATATCTAACCAGATGGTGAAGGTTAAGTATTTTTTTTTAACATTTATCTCTTTGGTGACGAGCCCTGTGAGATGATTTCAATTGCACGAGTCATCTTTTTTACTGTAATAATAAAGATATTAACAAATATGACCGATAGCAGTTTGTGTGTCGTACCTGTGCACCGGGAGATGAGGACCCAGCAAAGTCAGCAGGTGGAGTGGAAAGCCCATGATCAGCATGGGAGGAGAAAGCAGGACTCACACACTGACCCTGAGCAGTGTTTAAGGGTTCTCATGAGTGGTGATCATGTAGTGTAAAGAGAATAAAGTGGGCGTTGAGCTCACTTTAAAAAGTAAATACAGTAAGGGAGGAGGACACCTGCTGGTAAATGACAGGTCCCTCTTTGTAGATCAACTTCATTTGTGTCAAATAACAAAAGTAAAAAATAAAAAAACACATGCCATCGATGATATGACTACTTTTTCTTATGCCAGCACTGCTTCTGCTGAAACCTGTTTGTATTTACCCTTTAAAATGTGCTCCGTCAGTTACAGCGCAGACGTAATTCCCTAGAAGCCTCCAGTCCTGCCTGTTTAGCGGTTCATTTCCACATTACTTGTGGTAGTAGGTAATATTTTTGGAAGTTTTACATCCACATTTAGGACGTCAGCTCTGTAATGTCCTCTGCACGTGAACATAAACAAGCTTGCATCATATTTGTATAATTTTTGTAAACATCTGATTATATTTGTATAATTATTATTATTAGTAGTAGTATTATCTATCCTATTTTATTTTCTACTACTGTAATGTGTGTGTTTCTGATCCCTATTTTTAACAGTGTTTTACTAATTATACACTTATTTGTTTATTCTTTCTTTTGTCTTGTTAACGTTTTTATTCTTTTATTTAGGATTTTTTTCTGTGGCTGTAGCAAAAAGCAATTTCCCACTGGATTAATAAAGGAATTCTGATTCATAGTCCATGCTGTTTTTTCTCAGCAATGAGAGAAGAAATGTTCTAAAAATGTGATCCGAGAGCCACATGATCAACATTCATGTCAGCATTTAGAATACGACCAATCTGAGAAATAAAGCAGAAGTCATTTGTGTGTATTTGGAGTAGTTTTTTTTATGGTTGTTGTTTTGTTTATTTTTGCATATATTTTTTCTCTCATTTTGTACGTTTTTCTTGTCATTTCATGTTATTTTGTTTTATATATAATTTGTTGTCCTTTTGTGTATTGTTCTGACATTCTGAATGTTTTTAAGTGACATTTGGGCAGTTTTTGGAGTCATATTGAATAATTTTGTTGTCCTTTTGTGTATTTTTCTGTCATTTTTTGTGTGTTTGCATACATGTTGTTCATTTACATTACTGAGTTGCCATGTCTGCTCCAGAAAAATGGGAAAGCGTCACATCCAAACACTAAAGAACTCACTGCTGCCACTCCTCAATCCAAATCCAGCTAAATACAAAGATGGGGATTGATTTTATATCGTGTGCAGGTTAAAACAACTGCATGTTAGTGGGAGTGGATACTGAATATTTCCGCTCGACAGCCAAAGACAGCAAGTGATCAATGTTGAATAAAAGAATATGTTTATTTGAATATTCACAGAAATAAAAATGGAACAAATTCCTCTGGTTAATTATAAATTCCTTGAAATTTGGGTGGTGTTAAAAAAATCATATTTCTAACATTTGAAATGATTGGGAAAAAAAGAAAAAAAATATATACATATACATGTATATATGTAAGTGTAAACCTATAGTTTTTTTTTTTTATTAGAAACTGAAATTAAAATGTCCCTTCACATAATACAGTTCCTAAAAACAAAACAGATTGAAGATTAATTGGACCAAAGACAGAAGAATATGAGAGAAATTGTTAATAAAAACCATGATACTGTTAAAAAAAACAGTTTGTGAAGCATATACATACAGATCTGAGATAAAATGATGAATGATATGAGTGACAGAGAGCCAATAGAAACTGTGCGTAACTCTTATACACAAGAAAAAGTTCATTGTCCAGCCTTAAAACTCAAAGACTATTACAACAGGTTGTTGGGTCCAAGTGCAAGCGTCGTGCATGCAGCTACTTCATTAAAACCACATTTGTGTATTTTATAAAGTGAATATGAAACCTGACCTACCAGGTTAGATAAATCAAAAGAATGCTACTAAGTGTAATAAAAATGACCTTCATCAAAAGTAAGGCAAGCTTCAGGAAACAACTATTGAAATGATTTAAGGCCACATTGCATTACATTCCCCCATTAATATTTCAAATGCTGTTTGATTATTGTGGACACTTGACGCAGCTTTTTCTTTTCCTTTCCTCACATTTCCAAGGTTTGATCGAGAGAAGCTGCATTTCCTCAAAAGAAATACTTCTGAAAAAAGAAAATAGGATTAAATCTTCAGTTTTCAGGAACTCCGTCGTATTTTCTCCGTATATCTTACCTGCACCAACACGGCTGCCGCCACAGCCAGCACAGCCAAGAGCGCCAAGCGGCCCATCCAGGTCAGGTCGTTGCTCTTCAGGATGAACAGACGCGCCCAGCTCAGCTTCTTGGGCGTGTGCGGCGGATAGCGGAGGCTGTTGACGCTTTCCATCTTCAGCTGTTTGATGACACAGCCGCGCTGGTGGCTCAGCTGTCAAAGGTGTGAACTTACCGTGGTAGCAGCCCATCCCGCTGTTTCTGTCAACACAATGAAGTGGGTTTATTAAAGCTGTAAACAGCAAAGATCTAAGCAAGAATGTATTTATACTGTACTTTATTTACTGTAATTAAGGCAGCACAAAGTGACAGAATATTCCATATTCCCTCACACCAGTGGTTCGTTATCCACTATTGTTTGCAATCTTTGCCAAAAAGCTTAAGAAAAACCAAAAAAGGAAATCATTTTTTTCTAAGTTAGCTATTATAAGTTTGTTTATTGTTCCACTCTACTTCACATGCCAACGTAAATCATTATTTTGCACTAAAGTTCCACGTCACAATTTGTTCCAGGTCCATATCTAATTGCAGTCTAATAATCTAATGCTCTTTAATTTCTGATACATTCACTTTCTGCTTCTCATTATTACTTTATTCTGTGCGCAGGCGTTTTGTAGTGGTAATGATCTTTATTGTCAATAATAATGGTTTTTAAGAAGACCGGCATGTGAAATTGAAAAGTTGCTCCCCACCTGACATGTCTCCATTCCTCCTGAGGGGGGGGGGGTAACCAGTACAGACCAGTACAATTTAAAAAACAGATGACAATTAAAATAATTTAAAACTTAAGACAATTCCAATGTCTTTACTTGTGTTTTAAGGCAAAAGAGTAAAAGTACAATTTTTTTTAAATGTTCCATTTATTGAACTATCTGTGCAATACAAACAGGTAGATCAAAGTGGATCTACAAAGACATAAAAACATCCACTGTAATCACTGGTAATAAGATGCAAACTATGTAGTATTTGACTTTAGGGTTAAAAACATCTTGTAAAGACTAATAAACATTGATGTGGAAACCCTAAACTGATCCGATACACCAGAGATGGACAACATCTATCAGCGGGGGGGGCCCACAAAAATGTGACTGTGGCCACATTATCAACATTTGTGTTAGCATTTAGAATAATGATCAATATGAGCATTAATACAGAAAAAAACAAAGGCCTTTGTCCTTGTAGTCCTTTTGTGTACACATGATTTGTGATTAATGGATCCAGAGGTGGTGTAATGAATCTACTGGTGCTCCTTTTTTCTTGTGATCAACTTCCGTGTGTGTTAATGGCTGCACTAAATGGTGTTTCTTTCCACTTATTTACAAAATGAGATTCTTTAAAATGTGTGTTGTCACTCGTTCATTCCATCATTATGCTCTATAGTTGTTTTCAAATAGTTTTCTAAGCAAAATGTTGTAGTCGGACAAAGAGGAACTTATTTTGTGCAGAAAGTAACTCAATACAAAGTAGGAAGTCCAGTGTCGCTGAATGTATTCTGACTGTGTAACACAAGAGGGCACTTTAGCTCCCCTGAGTCATTATTACCTTTCATCTGTTCACACCCTTTGCCCTGGGGGAGTTGAAAGACTAGATAAACAAAGAGATAACAAGTGTGTGTGTGTGTGTGTGTGTGTGTGTGTGTGTGTGCTTACCCACTCCTCCAAAGGGCAGAGTGCTGACAGAAAAGTGCACAAGGCAGTCGTTGGCCACCATTCCTCCACTGGAGGTCTCATCTCTCATTCTCTTGATGATCTTTTCAGAGAAAAGAACAGCGTGAGTCCACGTGCCTGCACAACCAGATTACACCTAACATCTACCTTATCATCTGAAGTGAAGACGTAGAGAGCCAGAGGTTTCTCCCTCCTGTTGATGAACTTAATGGCTTCATCCAGACTGGAGACGGACAGGATGGGCAGAACAGGTCCAAATATCTCCTCCTGCATTACTTTTGATTCGGGGATTACATCTCGCAGAACTGTGGGAGCTAAACTTGACATTTCATTTTATAATTAATACCTGGTCCAGGAGTAGCTAGGAATGCTTTTCAGTAAAATCAGTGTACCCTTCGTTCTTTGGTTATTCCATTTTAAAACCAAATCAAAATAACAAATAAAGTGTGGTTATTAACTTCTTTAAACCAAAAGAGAAATACAGAAAAATCAAAAACCAGATAAGCAGCGTTTTTCTGTTTTAAAATGATATATTCTGTTTGTATGATATTTGGATATTTACGAGAAACTAGAGTTTAATGTTTTAATCTCACCACACAGAGGGGACCCACAGACTGGGGCGGACGTCTACTCCCGGACAAAAGCAGGAGCAACGCATAAGTCACATTAATGATGAACTGGTGAATAGAAACATTATTGATACATAAATATATATACAAACTAAAATGGATGTTACGAAAAGCGTACACATGATTCGTGATTAGTGGATCCCGAGGTGGTGTAATGAATCTACTGGTGCTCCTTGTTTCTTGTGATCAACTTCCATGTGTGTTGATGGCTGCCGCTAGTGGTATTATAACGTGCAAAATAAATATTTTTACTGCCCTCAAAAAAAGCTGCAAAAGTTTTCAAATCGTAGAAGTCACCAGTTTATTTGGATACTATTTGGACCATAACACTGTAACACGCCCTGTCAGAATGTGACGTGCTTAAGGACTCGCTCTAATTTCCCCCTAAATATCCAAATATCTCACAAACAGAACAAGGTTCAATTTTAAAACAGAAAAACGCTGCTTATCTGGTTTTTGTGGTTTCTGTTTTGGTTTTAAGTCAGTAAAACTAAATAACCATACTGTTTATTTGTTATTTTGATTTGGTTTTAAAACGGAATAACCAAAAAACAAAGGGGTACACGGATTCAGATGCTGTACCTATGTAGCAGTCGGACTCGTCATTGTCTCCTCCTGAGGCGACGGTGCTGTCCTCCATCAGGGTCATGATCCTCTTAAAGTGCCGCTGGTTGATGATGCGTCCGTAGTCGGGGCAGGTCTTGGGGTTGTCGGTGTAAAACTCCTGTTGACACAATGACACGATGATCCACTGGTTCAAATACAATCATACCTTCAGGTTTCTTTTGGTGCATTTAGGTCCTCGGTACCTTCACTGCCTTCTTGACCTCGGTGATGACCCTGTCCTGGATACTGGGGTCACAGAGGATGTAGTCTGGGGCGATGCAGGTCTGTCCACAGTTGGTGTACTTTCCCCAGGCGACGCGTCTACAAAGATGAGTCAACAGCAGGGAATGAGCATTGTTTCATATGCAACAGTTTGTATCCATTGGTAACTTTAGACAAAGAAGTACTTTACACATTACACTCATATTTATACAGCTTGGTTTGTATTGGTTAGTTTTATTAAGCTTATATTAATGTTATATTATGTTGCTGGGTGATTTCTGGGGTCATCTACATCACATAATCCAAGACAAGATTAATTATAACTTCAAGTCATTCAGTTGGACAGGGACATGATCATGTGAGTAATCTGCACTTAGTTTAGTTACACATAATCTGTAAATGAATGCTTCACGTTAGATTAAAGCAGTGTTTTTCCATCTTGGGGGTCACCTGGAGTTTAAATGGGGGCTGCCTGAATTTTCTAGTAATTGATTAAAAAATAAAAACAATTACTGATTGAAAATGTATTTTTGAAATGTTTCAATTATTATTCTTCCACATTTATTTAATCTTAAAACACTGTATTCTATACTTTCACTTTGTCAAATATAAATCAATGTATTATTATTATTATTAATAATAATAAGTGTGTGTGTTTATATAATATACTGTATATACAGTATACATTATATATGTGTTTTTGTGTTTGTATCTTCTATACTATTAATAATAAAACGTAGTATAAAAATATCTTAGCTGCCACAAATTGTTACTAATACTGGCAACTCTGTATTTGTAATTCAGTATAACAACCTTGATAAGAAAACTAATTCTGGAGAAAAAAAAAATGTCTTTAGGGTCGCCCGGAATTCTTGATATTAAAAAGGGGTCAGGATCTAAAAAAGGTTGGGCACCACTGGATTAAAGGGTTCCTGTACTAGTCAATGTATTACCCAAAAACAAACTATGTACACATTTATTTAAATTAAAAAAACACACATTTGAAGTAGCTTTTTTGCACAATTTTATTCCTAAAAACACAGTCCACGGGGAGCAGCCAGTGTCACTCACCTGCAGGCTACGCTGATGTCACAGTTCTTGTCGATGTAGCAGGGGCTTTTCCCACCCAGCTCCAAGGTGACGGGCGTCAGGTGTTTGGCGGCGGCCTCCATGATCACTTTCCCCACTACGCTATTGCCGGTGTAGAAGATGTGATCAAACCTCTGGCGCAGCAGCTCCTGTGTCTCCGGCACTCCTCCATTCACCACAGGATAAAGCTCCTGACACACATAGGGGGGGGGGGGGGGGGATACACATGATGGCTTCTGTGTGGAATGTATTATTTTTGGATCATTTTAGCACACCTAAGAATAGCTTTACTTGTTTGAAGCAAAAAAAAATAGACAAAGAAGCATAAATACATGTTCTTCTTGATCCAGTTTGCATCCATTGTTTGCCTCTTTCCATACATTTTTCATTTCATTTTTCATTTGGCACAGTTTAAAATGCAACAAAATATAGTAATGTCAACAGTGGTAAGACATTGACAGAAATGAATACAATTTAGAGCAGGGGTCACCAACCTTTCTGAAACTGTGAGCTACTTCATAGGTACTGTAGAGTCCGAAGAGCCACCAGTTAGAAAAGCACTTCTTAAATACGACATTTTCACGATTTCACCTTAATTAGATGGTAAGATAGCCTAGCAGTAACTTCAAAAGCTAGGAAATAATTCCAGCAAGTTCTTCTTTTTGAACAATATGTTCAGGTTTCATTTATTCAGACTACTGTTTTTCAGGACATTTACTTTGATCTCCTGACATGTTTGACTGTCTACTGCCAGTCTTCTTCAGAGGCGTCTGCTGATCACTTTGATGTTTCCTTGACTTTGTTTTGAATAATATGTTACGGTTTCATTTATTCAGACAACCGTTTTTCACATCAAAGCGATTAGCAGACACCTCTGAAAAAGACTGGCATACGACATATTAAAGGTAGGAAATGTTGAGATTTCAACAGGAAACACTTTCAGTGAAAATAAACATTTAAAGATGGTTAATCTAAATACTAAAACTTCATCAGCACTGTATTAAACTACATCTCTCCTGTGTTTTTATCTTTGTGAGTTTGAATCCTTGAAGGTAAATCAGAGTTTGGATGGAGCTCATTGGTGACTAGATACTGAGGGCACCTCACGTGGTCCATGAGGTCTACCGGGTGCCCACGGGCACCGTGTTCGTGACCCCTACTTTAAAAGCATGCCAGGGTAAACCAGAAAACCCGCAGGAGGCTTAAAGAAGAGGCCTCCCGATACAGCATTGAAACTTTAACTAAAGAGCAAAATAATAATAAAATAAATTCAAGACAAAACAAGAAGAGTCATCAACATCCCCCTCCTTTTCCTAAATGTCCAAACTCTAAGAACTTAGATGTATACATAAAAAAATATTATCACATCAGAATATAAAATTACTAACTATCTCAAACAGTTTCTAAGAAAAGCTGTGTCCTTTGAAGATACCTCGAACAGAGGCCAAAAAACGGAACAAGGGCAATAACTCCGAAAAAAATAATTGCGCGCTTCTCATTTTCGAATTCCATCAAGGTATTGTTACCCTGAAGCCACACACCGAATTTAGGTATTCTGTCTTAAACAGTTTCTGAGAAAAGCTGTAGCTCAAACCTATATCCCCCTCCACACTTTGTGGCGGGGGATAATAAAGGAACTTCAAGACAGCAAAACTTTGAAACGTAGCAGAAAACAGGAAAAAGAAAAACATTAACATCAAAAGTCAAGCAAAAATTTTTTTTGGTTATTCATTAAGGAGTAGGTTTTTGATAGAATTTTTAAATGAGCACAAGGAAAGTTTGAAGTGAACTCCATATTTTGGGACCTATGGATGTAATAAAAAAAAAAATGAGAAGTCGTGGAACGTGATTTGGGGAGGGCAAAGTTTGGGAGTCGTTCGGGTAGGATATTTATATATATTGATTATTGGCTGTAAAATATTCGTTAAAAAATGACGGGAGTGTTTTATTTAATGAACCATGGTCGACGACCATAAACTATGTAAAGGTGAAGCATCTTCAGGGTCTTATGCATCGTACATCAACATTTTAATGTTAAAAAAGGTGAAACTCTTACTTTGTCAATATAAAGCGGCAGCAGGTCCTCCATGACTTTAGCAGTGTGAACACACAATTCAGACGGTTTTATCACAGCTGCATTACCTTAAACATTAGAGAGAAGCAGCAGTTAGCACAAGAAACCAAAACCTGCAAAACAGTATTTTATCACATGTAATTAATTGTTTTTTGTATTTTTTGTTTTGTGACATGAAGTTCTGCGGGGAAACGTACATCCATGGAGTTTACATGTTCTCTCTGAGCCTATAATACCCTGCCTTGACTGGTGGCTGAAAGCCGGGTTGAGGTAATTGTAATTACATAATTGATAATTAATTACAATTACGGCATAATTATAATAAAATCTGTTGCTGTCGTAATCGTAATTAAATTGCAACTGAGTTTAGATAATTGACTTTGGAATTGCCATGAAAATTCTATAAAATTTGTCAATTATAATTTAACGCAAAACTGGGGAACCATGTTACAGTTCTATGTGTCTACGCATATGTCCTTAACCGTTATTAAAATATGTTTCCTATCAAGCTTACCCACTTTTTAATATTTAAAAAAAATAAATCGAGGGGTACACTGACACAAAAAAGGCTCAGATGCCCACACCAAAAATATTAAAACCTATATATTTTCATTGATTAGGAAGCCTAACAAGGTAACCAATAGATAGGAAAGAAATGATATGATACATATGTGTTTTAGTGTATTTTACAGCTGATTTAGGACCCGTTATCGTAAGAGATGCTAACATGAAGCAGGAGGGTTAACTTTTATAAGGTTATTTATTTCAGGCTCAATATTTGTGATTAATTGTAATTGAACTTTAGTAATTGAGAACGTAATTGTAATTGATTAATTTAGTGGAAAGTTGAATTTAATGGTTTTAAGTGTCCGAACAACTTTGTCATTTTAAATGATTTTCACAAGGTACTGGAATGAATCTGATCACTAATCACCAGTTGTTTTTCTGTTTTGATGGCTAGCTATGGACTATTTGTAAATATGTAGATTGTTTGTTTAATGATATATAGATAATTAATTTTATTACTAGCTGTACTTAAAAAAGCAAAATCGGTAGTGATTAAAGGGGTAGGATTAAAAACATTTACAATTCTTTCTACTCATTTTCGTGGATCCTATCAATTGTCTATTTCTTCTGTTGTAATTCATAAGTTTTCATTTTCAGAACTGTTGCTCTTTTATCATTTTACATGTTCGAAATGAAGACATCAATCAATCTTTCTTAGGATTAAAAAATAACTGGAATTTAATTGTGATTGGAAAAAATGCTGGTGACTGGAATTGAGTAATTGGGTAATTGAAAACGTAATTGTGAGTGAAAAATCTACTGAAAGTAACCTCTTCTTTTCCATATCGCTCATTTCATAATCAATGAGAAAGACTTTCGTCCCACTGAGCTCTGATACTTCCTGCGTGAAGATTGAAGAGCCAAGTCCACATTATGCAAACATGGCCCTTTAAACTCGGCAGATCAGTGTCCACAGCACTCACATGAATTACAAATCAACATCTGCATTGTTGTGCTAAAAAATGTGGATAAAAACTCTCTACGATGAGTTTTGCAAGACAAAGCAGTACAAGTCGTGTTAAAAACATTTGATTCAGAGCTGTAGGGATTGAAATTAATCATTCTAAAGTTTCCTCATTATTTTAGGTAATAATGAGGAAACTTTAGGGGAGGGGTTACACAGTCATGCTTACATGTGCAAACGCACCCAGATCACAGATAACTAATGGGCCAATGATTGCAGACACACATTGTTGCACTGCTAATCTGAAAACCTCTGCTCTCATGAGTGTAGTACTAAGTTCACAGTGAGGCCTTTGACCCACTAAAGTAATGCTGGTTAGGTAATATATGATCACAAGATGATTCATGTGATTTTTAATTCTGTATTTTTTTTTTTTGAACAATCACTCAAAGTTTACAAAGGGTGGCATTAAACACATTTTTACAGATAAAATATTAAAGTAAATAGATGCCTGTGGTCTTTACCAGTCTTCTTTCTTAAAACTAAACTCAGAGAGAAATAAAATAAATAAAATAAAATAAAAAAAACCTGGAAAACAGAGAATAAATACTTCTTCCTTTAAGGTTCACATCATCCTATTTTCCATGTAGGTTTAAAAAAAATAATATAAGAAAATAAAATAAAAATAAAAGTGCACATAGTTTTTTATATCAATACAAATACCCACAAGTTAGAAATGCGGTCTGGAGAGAGTTCTTACTTGTCCCACATTTTTAAACTGGCACAAATATATTAAGGAACACACTAACTACTTTTGATTTTTACGTTTTAAAATATCACTCAGCACTGGCGCCCCCCAGGGGTGTGTTCTCTCCCCACTGCTATTCTCCCTCTACACCAGGGGTGTCCAATTCCGGTCCTCGAGGGCCACTATCCAGCATGTTTTAGATGTTTCCCTCTTCCAACACACCTGATTCAAATGATCAACTCCTCATCCAGCTCTGCAGAAGCCTGATAACGATCCTAATCATTTGAATCAGGTGTGTTGGAAGAGGGAAACATCTAAAATATGCTGGATAGTGGCCCTCGAGGACCAGAATTGGACACCCCTGCTCTACACCAATGACTGCACCTCAGGGGACCCCTCTGTGAAACTCCTGAAGTTTGCAGACGACACCACCGTCATCGGTCTCATCCGGGACGGGGACGAGTCTGCCTTCAGACGGGAGGTGGAACAGCTGGCTCTTTGGTGCAGTCAGAACCATCTGGAACTGAACCCGTTCAAGACCGTGGAGATGTCAGTGGACTTCAGAAGAAATCCCCCCCCACTCCCCCCCCTTACCATTTTAAATAGGGAATTGGCTACCGTGGACTCCTTCAGGTTCTTGGGATCCACAATCTCACAGGACCTGAAGTGGTCCTCCCACATAGACTCAACCAGGAAAAAGGCACAGCAGATGATGTATTCCTGCGTCAAGCTGAGGAAGTTCAACCTGCCCCAGGAGCTGCTGATCATGTTCTACACCTCCATCATTCAATCTGTTCTGTGCACCTCCATCACTGTCTGGTTTGGATCTTCAACCAAACTAGACAGACACAGACTACAAAGGATAGTCAGGACTGCAGAAAAGATCATTGGTGTCGATCTGCCCTCCATCCAAGACTTATACCTGTCCAGGGTCAGGAAACGGGCAGGTAGCATCACTGCAGACCCCTCTCACCCTGCACACAATCTGTTTAAACTCCTCCCCTCTGGCAGACGCTACAGATCACTGTACGCCAAAACAACCCGCCATAAAAACAGTTTCTTCCCCCAGGCTGTCACTCTGATCAACACTAAACAGTCAAAGAGTGTCAGACCTGGTTCTGTGAAAAAACCCTGGAACCAAAAATAACAACCCTGGATCAATCTGACACTGAGAATGTTCATGTACATACCTTTAATTTAAATGTTCTCCTGCACTACTTATCAATGCTCTACTGCACTATTTTCCTTTTATTAATATTATATTTTATTATTACCTTTCTTTTCTATTATTTTTCCTTCTTTTTATCTTTTTTTTTTTTTTTTTTTAATTTTTATTTTGTATTTATTTTTTTTTTTATACTATTATTATTATTATTATCATCTTGTTATTTGCACATTCTAGTCTAACTACTGTTTATATTTATACTTATGTTTATACTTATTATCATCTCTTCTAGTTGATTGTTTATTATTGAATGTTTTCACTATTGGAGAGAGCACAGTTGACCGAGTCAAATTCCTCGTGTGTACAACATACACTTGGCGAATAAAGATGATTCTGATTCTGATTCTGATAACTGTGATGAAAGATGAGGAGTTATTTTTTGTTTTTAAGTCTTTGATCATTTGTTGATAAGTGTACTTTAACTCGATTTTGTGCAACAATAATAAAAGAGAAATGTGGTCATATCCATAAACAGAGGTGAGAAAGACATGTTTTAATAATAATAATGTTTAATTGTGGTAGCTATGACAAAGTTGTATGGGTGAGTCTTTCTGCGGGTGCCATACAGAGTTAATATGTGTGTACATGTTTATTAATTGATTACAACTGTAACAAGGAGGTTATGTATTGAATGTAATCAACATGCAACTGTTCATTATTTCATTACATTTAAAAAAAACAAATAAAACAAGTTGAGGATATTAATCAGATTTAAAAACTATTCCCAGCTTTAGTAATTCTGCTTTTCCTATTACATGAGGATAAAACATGCTCAATAATAATTATTTGAATACATTTGAATGTTAGCTTAATGTTGTGTATATTTATATTTCATAACCTTGATTGTTTATTTATTTCTGTACTTTCTGTTTTTTTCTCATATATTCTCTATATTTATATAATATTTCAACCCTGTTTGCTGCTTTTCTTTTTCTGTAACGCTGCTGGAAATGTAATTACCCTGACAAAACTTCATAAAGTTAATCTAATCTAATCTAATTTTGGCCCAGCTCAGGTTATTTGCATTAAACTCTGTGATAAATGTGGTTGAATAGCTCAGCAGTACCTGCGGCGATGGCTCCGATCAGCGGCTGGATGGTGACCGCCCAGGGGTAGTTCCAGGCCCCCTGATGACAGCACCACCCGAGCGGCTCCGGGTGGATGTAGACGGTGTCTGATATGATCAGCAGGTTCTTCTCCACAGGACGTGGAGCGGCCCACTCCTTCAGCTTCTTCAGGGCCAGGCTGATCTCACCCTCCAGACCCAGCGTCTCATACAACTGAGTCATCATCTCGCTCTGAGGGGGCGACAGACACTTTAACTCTATTCATATTACTGTCTTTTTGACTGTTACTAAACCTCCTGATTTCAACAGAAAACAAATCAATGTATTTTATTATAGTCTGGGTTGGGGTCAATCAACTTTTTAAAATTACAATTACATCTTTAATTATCCATGTTTAATTACGATTACGGTGACCAGCATATTTTTTCAAATTGCAATTAAAATTATCATTTCCCCCTGAAAGTTAATTCCATTCTCAATTACTAAAGTTCAATTACAATTAATCACAATAACTGAGCTTTTAATAAATAAGCCCATGAAATATAACCTTCCTCTTGTGTTAGCATTCTGTTAGCATCTGAAACACATTTTAATAATTAATAACTATGCATGTATAAGCCATAGAACTCTAGCAGTTTTGTGTTTTAATTAAATTGTAAAGACAATTTTTTATAGAATTTCCATGTCAATTACAATTACAAAGACAGTTATCTGAACTCAATTACAATTTAATTATGATTACAATGGCAACAAATATTTTTCAATTGTAATTACATCATAATTGTAATTATTATTATTATTTTTGCTACTAGTACAAATGCAACAATAGATTTGTATTATCCATAATAAAAACTGACATTAACCACAGTCTACAGTGGTCTTTATCCACTGCTCACCTTATTTAGATCTTTGTTGATAGCATCAGCGATCTCTTTGTGTCTCTCGGTGAAAAGCCGCTGCAGGTTCTTCAACTGGTGGATCCGATAATCTAAACATTTGGATCGGCCGTTTCAAAGCCTTCCTGGCTCGAGCCACTGCCTCCTGCTCACGGGACATCCTGCAGAAAGCAAAGAGGAAAGGTTTTAGTCTAAAGTTGCCCACTGCTTCATTGAAGTTCATTAGGAAAAACAAAAAGCCCACCTTTGTTGATTAGCCACCAGCTAACAAGCTAATAGTGCAGCTGGTATTCATTCTGGTAAAATGCTAAAGGATGCAGTCACATATCAGGGATTCAGGTCGTTGTTATAGTTTATTTAATAGACAGAAAATGCCTTTATTACACTGAAGCATACAAATCTACATTATCCATTTTAGCCCCCAGGATTAAAATGATGTTTCATACCAATAATTTCATCACACACTGGCATAATATTGGAATATAATAATGTTGGACTCGTAAGAATAGAATTTTATTTGTCACACTATAGTAAAGTAGTAGTAGTAACTTACACAGTAAACAAGAAGACACTAGGGGGCCCTCAACCTGCAGGTTAGTCTTTAAAATACTGTATTTGTGAGAGAAATTAATATATATATATATAGATAGATATATATATATATTTATATTAAATATATATTTTTTTTAATTTGTAGGCAGATAATTCTAACATGCATTTATGTGTTCAGATATTACTTTGTTGTTAAAAAATACCAAAATCCCAAATCATCCTGTACATTAAAAGCTTTTTATAACAACAATCAACAGTATTATAATTTGTTATAGTTTTTTGTTGCAACTTAATATGAGAATGGATGTTGTATGTGTTTTTTCTTTCTTTTCAAATTCGGTAAAATCATTTTAAGTAAAGTAAAGTTTTAGTTTTTAGTCTTGAAATGTACAACTTGAACACCACAGATTTGCAGAGAATGTTACAACTCTCTCTCTCACTTAAAACAAAGGATGCTTAGTCAAATCAAGTAAGAAGTACCTGAAGACCTACAGCAGTGGTTCGCAACCAGGGGTACCCACACCCATAGGGGTCCATGAACACAATGCTGGGGGGTACGTGGAAACATTTATCAATTAATTTTCAAGATACAGCAATTTTCCAAGTATTCAAGTTCTCTTGAGCATATTATAATATAGTACCCATGGTGCTGATCCACACAGCAGAGGAGACAGTTCAGACATCCTGTTAAGACTTATTATTATTCACTCTTAACAACTATATAAGACCATATGTAAGACTAGTTCTGACCAGAGGTGAAAGTAACAGATTACAAGTACCCATGTTACTGCAACTAAGTTGCTTTTATGGGTCCTTTTTGAGTATATTTTTCAATCAGTACTTTTACTTGTACTTAAGAATGTTTTAAAAGTAATTTGTAACATTTCAACAGCCATCTGTTACTGAGTAAATTATTATTTATTGTTTCAGAACATTCAACAGACATTGTGAAACTACAATCATCATAGCCGACCAATCAGATTAAATGTAATGCACGGTGCCAAAACAGCATTGAATGCTGGTTATTTTCTCAGTTTTAGCGTTAATAAATGTAGCTATTCTTAGAGCCTGAGATTTTTAATTGAATTCATTGGTGGTGTTTTATTAAAAAAAAAATTAAATGTGAGTTTTGAAAAACCTTTAATTTTAATTACAGATGCCTTTGTGGAAAATAAATTAGGTTCCATTTGTACACGATCTCGTCTCTTCCTTTTTAAGTTTATACATGAGATGTTTACTGTGTGTAAGGGAATCGTGGCAAGATTTATTATCAAATATAATGAATGTAACTAGTAACTTTTATTTTGAATACTATCAAATTCAGCTACGTTTTACTTTTACTTGAGTATTTTATGTATGACGTACTTGTACTTGAGTACAATTTGGAACAAGTAAGAGTACTTTTACTTGAGTAGGATATATATCAGTACTCTTTTCACCTTTGGTTTTTAATCCATGAGCTTTGTGTTTGACATCCATTCATTAAACACATTGCAACATGTGAGTTTTGGGGGCGTTTTGAATGAATACCATGCAGTCATAATGTTTATATGTACTGCATTTTGTGTACTTTAATGTGCTGACTTATGCAAATGTTACTAACGTTTCTCTTATTGTTGACTGAGCTGGTTTCTCCCCGTTTATCCACAAACAGGGAGTGCGTTGTCATCGCACTTGATGAGCCATCCAACGCCCCCTAGTGGCGACCAGTAGCACTGCAGCAACCCTACATCCGGGACACAGCGTCTGTGCAGGCTACGTAGCGGCTTTAAGGTGACGATAACATCCATATTGTATAGCTTTTATAGTCCTAAAGTGTGGCCTTTCAGTGGGTTAATGTTCAGTGAATCAATGTCCTGGCTCTTGGTCCAGCTGCTTAAAGTCTGCCTGTTATTATGTAACAAAGTGCGGAGAGAGAGAGTGACAAACATCCGCCATTAGTTCTCTCTTACCTTCAGACTCTCAAAGGACGTGTACGCAGAAATATCCGGATTTTCCTTCGTCTTCAGACGGTGAGATCTTCCACTGACGAACAGAACGAAGCGACCACAATAACAAGCAGTAGAGACTAGAGCCAGGTCCGCCTTCACCGTTAGGTCACACCCCTCCTAGACAGAGGGGCGGGACTGCCACGCCCCCTAGCTTTAGCATCTTCTTCTTCTTGTTGAGTTTATTGGCGGTTGCCAATCAATTGAATAGTGTATTTCCGCCACCTACTGGTAAGGAGTGTGAACCAGTATGTTTACCAACACTAATGTATAACTTAGGGGAAAAAATAAAATAAAATAAAATAAATAAATCCTCTCTATTAACTTTGTTTGTCTAAGATGCTGAAATACAATCTTATAACATTTACTGTCTGACTCTTTTTGCAAAATATCAATTATATCCAGATACATCTTCTCTCTCTAACACCCACATCATTCTTTTATCAAACCATACTCCTAAAAAAGTATTTCACTCTCTCTAGCTCTTAATTATACAATTTCATTTTCAGATCACTTTCTATATTCTTTTCCTTGTAAATGACATTATTTTGGTTTTATCAACTGAAAATCTGAATCCCCATTTAAAGGACCATTCCTCCTTTTTTAAAAATAGCTCTTAGTATTTTTCTGAAAATGAAGTCTTGCTTTCTTCCCCTTATCTATATTGCCCCATCATCTGCAACAAGTGATCGTCCAATGCCATTTTCAATTTCTTCAACCGTCATTAATCATGATGGAAAATAACAAAGGGCTTATTACGCTTCCCTGAGGAATACCATTCTCTATCTATCTATCTATCTATCTATCTATCTATCTATCTATCTATCTATCTATCTATCTAATTTATTTATTTAGCACACATTAAAGAAATAAACAGCATTAAAGGTGCAGGGAGGAAACAAAGCCCGAAGCGCTCGTATAAAACTTCGACCCCAATAAACACGATCAATTTAAAATAAAGGCTAACAATTAAACACTTTATAAAATCACGATACAAAATGCACAATTCATATGTCAAAAGACAATGGAAATGATAAACTAAATATTAATCGAAGATAAAAAAAGAAATACCAAATTAAAACATATATGCACATATATACATACGCCCGTATACACATGCAAATACATACACGTGGATTGTAATCGAGGTGAAAAGGCACAGAGGAAAGTGAGACAGGACATGAAGTATTTAGATGTAATGTAGGATAACTTATAAATGGATAAGAGGTTGTTGTTTTTTAAACTGCTTTTTAAAGAGTGAGAATGAGGATATATGAATCTTATTGGGGGAGGTAAACTATTCCAAAGCAGAGGGCCTATATAGAATATGTTAAATTGATGATGTTTATTTAAATAAGCACATCTAAAAATATGTATATATGTACATCTCTTCTAAGGCTGCTTTTTGTCTCACACTTCAGGTTTGACAATCATGAGATTCTCTTAGACATGATGAAGGTCCAGCCTGATGTTTCTGTTTTCTTCACGTAAAGAAGCTTTTATTTATTTAGCCTGTACTGGCGTCAATCCTAGAAATTGGGGGTTGGGACCCCAAAATCTGTCACACACCATTTTTAGTGAGTTTTTTTCTTCATTTTTCTTATTTCCACTGATGCTCCTAGTTGTTGGGCGTTCAGGATCCATCCATCCCTTTTCTGACCCGTTTGTTCCTTTTTTTTTTTTAAGGGTTGGGGGTCTGCTGGTGCCTATTTCAAGCTCTCATGGGGTGTTAGGGGGAACACCCAGCGCCAGTCCATTGCAGGGCAACACACAGACAGAC
Organism: Gouania willdenowi; assembly: GCF_900634775.1. Classification (NCBI taxonomy): domain Eukaryota; kingdom Metazoa; phylum Chordata; class Actinopteri; order Blenniiformes; family Gobiesocidae; genus Gouania; species Gouania willdenowi. The sequence continues at coordinate 13,139,121 of NC_041057.1, forward strand.
ATTCACATTGACTTCTACGGCCAATTTAGAGACGACAATCAACCCAACATTCATTTCTTGTTGTTTCCAAACCAATCAGATAATTGAACAGTTTTTTTTTCTTCTATTCTAGATTCACTGTGTGAGTAGATTCACTGTGTGACCTGTTTCAACAAAAGAACATCAGGGAAGTCAACAAAACCCAAAAAACACCCAAAGAAATGGAATTGAAGTCGCATCATTTTGGATGATTTGGGGTAAACAATATAAAAAATAAGTGCGTATCGTTCCTATTATTGTTTGTCTCTGCACATTTTGATGTCACAATGTTTATGTGAACTTTACCATTATGTTTCTCTAAAGAATTTTAAAAAAAGGAATTAAAAAAAAAAAAAAATACATTCCTGCTTCTCCACTCGGAATCAGACTGAAGCTGCTATTTATTCTTATACTGTCAGAATATTTCAGTCTCCTCCTCATAGGCTGTGAAGCCCCTGTATTTTTTTTTTATACAGCCCTACCTGTAAATGTTGTCTCATGGTTCCTTTGAAATTGCTGAAGTTCTTTAAATCCAGAGCCAAGCTGGAAATCACACTGAGCTTCTACTTCCCAGGCACAGACAAAGAGGCTCCATACCTCACAGGACAGAAGCCATGGAGCAACAAATATCAGCTCAGTAATGTCTCAGGTCAGATTGGCAGGAAACGTGGATGGAGTTTCCACATCAAACAAGCCTGAGGAGCAGTGTTTGCGTATTGTGAGGGAAGTAGGATGGAGGTGACAAAGAGGAGGGTAGAGCGTTAATCACATCTGAGTGCAAATCCTTTTTTTTTTTTTTTTTTTTTTTTAAGAAGCGACATTTTCTCATGGCACACCTGAGTTAGTGGCTTTTAAACAGCGTCATGGAGATAAAGGGCAGCTTGTGTATTGTAGAGAATGGACCACAGGGCCAAACAGAGTCCCTACAATAGTTAATAAACACATATTTGTGTCTTTCTATCAGAATCAGAATCAGAATCAGAATCAGAATCAGCTTTATTGACCAGGTACAGTTTAGAACAATACGAGGAATTTGACTAGGTAGTTGCAGTGAGAGGAGACACATCAACACACCGGAGCAGCCATTTGCGGCATTCGTATGAATTTGGGATTTTTGTTTGAATTCACAAAAACCAACTTCCAGAAAAGTTTTTTTTTTTTCTTTAGGATTGAAGTACAAAATAATTTCAAGTTTGACATTCATTCATGAGATATGCTTTGATTGTTAACACAAGCTATAAAAGAGCTAAAGTGATCAGTCAAAGCTGGGCTCATTTTGTTGACTAAATATTTTTGTCATAGTTTTTCAACTACATTTCTCAAAATTATGACTGATTAATAAAATACATGTGAATGAAAACAATATCATAATTTATAGATATTTTTGTTAACTAATAGAAAAAAATATATACAGTTTTTTTTTCGTGACAAAATCCAATCAGAACTCATGCAATCACGTGGTCTAATGCAATGATCACATCAAATCTGTCTGTGTGTATTTACAAAACAATAATTCCATCACATCTCAGGTTGATCGATGGTATGAGTGAAACATAAACTATTATGCTGTGTGTATTTTAGTCTAAATTTTAGACTTGAATATATAGCATAATAGTGAAATCTTATTGTCATTTGACTAAAACTAGTGATATCTAAATCCCGACTAAAACTAAGTTGCATTTTATTCAAACTTCAATGACTGAAAATACAAAATTTGCAATGAAAATGTACCCTGGCTGTGATACATGTGACCCTGCAGGGAAAGCATGTTAACAGGCCTCTACTCGTCCTGCCACAGACCAAATTCTCAGACTGGAACAAACTGGATAATGCTATTGCAACAGTTATTTATAGGTATTTCATTTATGATTTTCTTTACATTAAACAGATGTTTTGCCACAGTATGGGATTATTTACCTAACTTATTTCCTTAAAAAGGCCATTTTGAAAATGTTTTATATATACTTTTTTTTTTCATCTATAGCTAAGTAATTGTGTACCTGCAGTTCTTTTTGCTTTTATTTTTAAATTCTTCAGTGATTGTATGAGTTGATTTGATTTTTTCATCTCCAGAATGTCAAAGGTCAACTTAAACAAAGTTTGGAAATGGTTCAATGCTGCCACCTAATGGACTGGTTTGCCCTTTAAAGCTGTGGATGAGTCCCATGTCAGTATGTCATTGTCGTGCCTTTCTTTTATACCTACCAGGGGTGTCAAATTCCTTTTGGGTTCAGGGGCCAAATACGGAGCAGTTTGACCTCAAGTGGGCCACAGATTTTATGCGAGGAAATTAATCAACATTATTGCACTTCCACGTATACGTAAAATACAAAAAGTGTAAAAAACCAACAATATCCCAGCCATAAGTGATAATACCAGTCCCAACAGGATCTTCACTTTAAATTTTCTAGAATTTGTGACCAACTTCTATTCAATTTCATCTCATAAACTGAGGAAAATTGAAGGATTTTGTATTATTTTTGAGTTTTTTTCAACTGTTTACCATTACCAATGATCGCAATCATGTGACGAGCTTCATTTATACCAGACTGGCTTAACTGATTACACAACACAATAAGCACAATATGCACAGCTATAATGTCACATTTCACTCTCACCTTAAAACATTTGACTCTGCCCCACCCTTTCCGTTTTCCTACCCTGACTCCCTCTTCCCTGTTCCCTTTCCCCTCACCTAGGTCTAACACTGCTCTCTCTTTTTAAATTCTCCCTTTATTAAAGTTTTTCTTGCCCTTCCTTGGGGAGGGCTGGTGATGGTCAAAATTATGCAATAAAACAAATGCATTTATTCAATTACTACAACAAAACATGCATTGTTGTCATGAAAAAAATTGTAAAAAGATTCATGTTTTCTCTGTAACTTTTACTTTCTCCTGTGGGCCGAATTGGATGGTCCAATGGGCCCGGATTTGGCCCCCGGGCCATGAGTTTGACACATGTTTTATTCAGTAATATGTTACAGTCACAAATCAGTCAGATGCAGTGATTTATAGGATTCATTGTTCTCCATATACATCTGATTGAGGGACAGCATGTGAGCCAGTTTCGACTGAGCATTGTCATTGTGTTGTGTGGTTGGTTTCAGTGGAAGACTGGTAATGTGAGGCCCTTTTAGTGGTTGAGTGATTTTCCTATTGTTTGTGGGAGAAGAGATTCTGTGACTAGATGACACACACTCCACGGGAGGTAAAAGCCAATCAGAGCATGATTGTTTTTTTTTTTTAGGTTGAGTATTACTCACAAGAGAAAAACAACACAAAAAGATGATCATAACGGGGGAAAAGCCCATTTATATAGAGTGCCGATTGTAAATTTGCGCCTGTTAAAATAAACAGCAACATTTAGCCACAAATCACGTTGGAAAAACGTGTGAAATTTTTTTTCCTCATGATTTAACCAGATTTACAGCAATTTTTGTGAAATTTGTGATATTTCTTTTAAATTTGAATGTTAGATATTAAATTTAAATGTTAAATCTAAATCTAAGTTAAATCTAAATCTAAATGTAAAATCTAAATCTAAATGTAAAATCTAAATCTAAATGTAAAATCTAAATCTAAATGTAAAATCTAAATCTAAATGTAAAATCTAAATCTAAATGTAAAATCTAAATCTAAAAGTGAAATCTAAATGTTAAGTCCATATGTTGAATTTAAAAGTTAAATCGAACTGTTAAATCTAAATGTCACGGGTGAAACTAAATATTTAGCTAATTCACCGGGAGTACCAAAATAAAAGCTAATTCCGGTGAATTTGCATAATAGCTAAATATTTAATTTCACCTGTGACATTTAGATTTAATATTTAGAATTAGATTTAACATTTAAGATTTACATTTAACATTTAGGTTTACATTTAACATTCAGATTTATCATTTAACATTCAGATTTATCATTTAACATTTAGATTTAACATTTAGATTTAGATTTAACATTTAAGATTTACATTTACCATTTAGATTTAACATTTATAAATGTTATAAAATTGACATTATATTTTCACGAGAAGAAAAATATTACAAATTTCACAAATATTGCTGTAAATTTGGTGAAAATTAACATTAAAAAAAATTAATCTGCGTTTTTTTAAACGTGCTTTTTTTCCCTTTTTTTTTTGCTAAATGTTGCAACAACAAAACAAAAAAAAAAATTGCTATTGATTTTAGCATTCGCAACTTTACAATCAGCGGCCAATACATTCACGCTTCCAACAAATATGGTTGACATTGTGTGATATGAAATTAGCTTCACCTTTCTCTTTAGTTTTAAATTCTGTGTACTGTAGTGTAGTGGCCTCACTTGTCTGACACCAGGACGGGAGGCGTCTGCGCACTGGATTCTGTCTTATTCCGGTGTTTTTGTTGTCTCGACAGAGTGGAAACGAAGGCGAGAAGGAAGCAGAATAAAAGTAGTCAAATTTGTCACCTCCATGCACTTCAGTTGACTCAAGCATCACACTCCAAACACTTCAATACACTTCCAGTGCCACACTCCAAGCTGCTCCCTTTTACGCACCATGACTAAAAAGCGCATCCTCTGCTTTGCAGGGAATAAAAGCAGGACATATGCTTCAATGTGGACCTAAATGGAATTTGTAAAATAAATGATGTTGAAAATGTGTGTATGGGCTTCCCATAGGGTTACCGGTGATTAAACAGACACTGTCGACCAGTAGGTGAGCCCCATATCAAAGACACGTGTCTAGCGACGCTATCCTAGGTGCGTAAAAAGTGGGGGTGTGACGGGATTCTTTGAATAAATACCTCCAGCAAAGGTATGAAAGCCTCCAACCTGCACATTTACGCGACACAAGACGCAGAGGGAGGATGGCGTTTGGATTAGAATTTACACACTGTACTTCTTACCAGATGCGCCACTTTTACCCGGGACAACAGCGGCCTGCGGCCTGCATGGATATACACAGCAAAGGTAGGTTAAAAACTACTAAAACTATCGATCAGTTGTTGGTTTACTATGACCAACTGTTCTCCCGTATTTGATTTTTAGTAGGCTATATGGATTTTTGCCATTTACTGGTTAATTATACGTTTAATCGCGCTTTTATTCTGAAACTTCCACAACCAGCATTCATAATCCGGTACATTTATTGTTTGTTTCCGGTGGAAAATGGGTTCAGAAGTTTTCTAACTGCATTCAAGCATGTGATTAAAACATGAATTATCCACAGTGATGCAGTAATAGTAATCACCAGTAAAACAAATGGATTAACGTACCTAGTGTGCAATACTGACAAATAATAAAACATAATACACCTTTGGGAGGCAAGAAAGTTATCAGAAAAAACAAAAACGATCACACGCTTCCTAAATTTTTCATTTTTTTGTATTACCAAAATCAGAGTCTACCAGAAGCCTTGACTGCAGAGACAATTTAAATCTTTCTGTTCATCAGCCTTTAAAGTTTAATTTAATTATTTCGAGACCGATTATTCACTTCATCTCCAGCCATGTCATTTGGTATAATAAATGGTAAATCTGTAAATCGATAGTCTTAAACTCATTTTCCCTCTGGGGCCAATTACGAAGCAGTTTGATCTTAAGTCGGCTGCAGATTTTGGGTTGGAAAAAAGGAGCAATTTTGACATTAATGTGCCATAAGTTACATTTTCATGTATAAATGCATATATACACTAAGTAAGACATTGGCAATCTGTTTGCAGCAGTATCCCCTCAATCTCCTCATTTTCTTAACAATTTTTGTGAGTAATTTTGTAGTGTTTGTAGAATTATTCAACAATTCACATGTAAAAATGACTAAAATCATGTGTTATAGTGATAATAATGTATATTTGGGGGGCTGGAATAGCATTGAAATATTTAGTAACTTACACAATATTTAATGATTTCTCTGTCATTTTTACTTTTGCCTGCACGTCAAATTAGATGCCCTAAAGGGCCAGATTTGGCCCCCAATCCTTGAGTTTCACACGTGTTGTTAATGATCCCATCTTTTTGTCCACTCTAGAGCGTCATGATGTTCCTCACACGGAAATCCCACGTCGGCGAAAGCGCACAACCTTTAGCAAAGCCCAACTGAGCAAGTTAGAGCGGGCCTTCTCCGTCTTCCAGTACCCCGACATCAAAACCAAGGAGTCGCTTTCTTTTATCACAGGACTACCAGAATCTAAAATTCAGGTAAGAATTACCGAGCGTGGTTGGTTTGGGCGTTAAGTTTGATTGAGCGTTCAGCACCTAATAATTTCATGTGTTCTCCTACAGGTTTGGTTTCAAAATCGCCGCGCTCGCTATTTTAAGAGCAAGAAAACCAACAAAGCAGAACAAAAACCAACGGACCATTATTTGCAAGCCCAATATACAATCCCACTGAATCCACCCCTCACTCAGCATTCTTCCATTCCTAGCCTACCTTCCCCACCAGGCTACCCTGCACCAAGTCTCCCCCAGTCCACCAAACTCTCACTCCTCCTGGACAACCAAGGTTCACACTATTGTTCACCCACCAACTTCCTCCCGGATCTCCCAGGAACCACCGTGGATGATTTAAAACAAAGTGCACCCTTTAAAGAAAGCAACCCGTGTGTGTCTGACAATGGTGAACTCTTAGGATTGGACCTGCCGGATGATTTTGAAGAAGTTCTTCGGGATGTGAGGAGATCCCAGGAACCAGGAAGCATCTGGTGTTCAGGAAATGAACTACAAGGAAGACCAGAGAGTGCACAGACTCACCTGGGCACAGATTTCTCATCCACCATGGACCATCTTAGTGGGCTGGGCCTTCCAGATGTGATTGATGACTGCAATTTTCCAAATATGAACATTCCTTTAATGAATGATGTTTATTCCTATGATGAATACTTTTGGTCTGATTAAGGTAAACTTTTTATTAAAGCTATTTATTACGTGTGTTGTTGTTATATTTTGGAAATATGTATTAAAACATGTATAATCATCAAAATGCAAATAAAGCAAATAAATAGATAAAAATGTGTCGAAGTTGGTCATGTTGATTTTTTTTAAACGCTTAGGGCGGCGAGATGACGGTGTGAGGCGCCGTGGCTTAGTTGGTTAAAGCGCCTGTCTAGTAAACAGGAGATCCTGGGTTCGAATCCCAGCGGTGCCTTTTCCTTCCGGAAAGCTTTTCTTAGTTTCACGATTAAGAAATTGGAAATAAATACATTAAAACAGACAAAGCAGCGCTTTTTTATGTACTGAAAGGCATATAAGAGTTGCCTGTCAGAATTCAGACAGGAGGAATAATCAAATGGACCATTTATATCTCTTTTTTTAAAAAAATTAGATTTCCTTTTGGATAGTTTTATAGCAAATATAAATCAATCAAAAGTTCAGCATGCTTGTACACTATACTGTAAAGCGCTTTGAGTGTCTATTATAAAGTGCTATATAAAATCCAATGCATTATTATTGTCTCTGTATAATGGCATTACAGTATCTATACCTAATGTCTAAAGATCTAAACATCATAGTTCACCCACAATCAAAAAGGAATAAAAAAAAAAATTATATTTCAGTAAATTCTCACCAATGTGGGCCACGAGGACTCCTCAACATAGAGTTTAGCAATGTGATTTTCAAAATGTATAAATTGAAGGAAGTTTTTGTAGTTTAGAATATTGAAATACATGAATGATGGGAGAAAAAAAAGCTTAGTCAGTGACAAAAAAAAGAATCGTAGTCAATCCAGCAGCATTTTATTGACCCTCATGATGAAAACGATCCGAACAAAAACCCAAACAAACACATTTTTTTGTGTTGATTTTGTGTGCCGTTTTCATATTTTACCACTCAAAGCTATTCTACCACTTAAATCAAAAAGGTCGGCACCTACTAAAGGTTTATGCACTTATCTACCTGAACATAGATTTAAAGAACACTGAACACTGATATCTAAATTTACTACATCATGCAATTTTCCATTGTTTATAAAGATCCTTTAAGGGCTTTTTAACATAAGTGCAAAAACAGCAGGAGATTTCATGAAACATTATTACTCTGACACAGTAATACCATAGTAGGATCACAGGGAAAAAATGGTTTATTTTGTGTTAAGTAGAGCTGAGTTTTTGGCAGCTTTATCTTTTTTCTGCTCTCGATACATCAGCTGCTTCTTCATGATCACAACCCAGCCAGTATTTTGCAATGGATCTTGGGTACGGAGGGACAACAGTGTCCACACGTTTGGTCTGCAGAGACACCCTGAAGTATTTATCTGAAGTTGGAAAGAAAAGGTGGACCCAGTTATTTGACTGTTAACACAGCTTGACTCATTTGAAGAAATAATGAACTTACCTCTTTTGAAAAAATACACGTTTTGAACAGGGGTTTCTCTATATTCCTGGACGGGACTCTCCTCAAAGAGGTCGCTGTAGGGCCCGAGGTCAAATAAATCATCACTAAACCAAAGATCATCAAGCAGAAAGTCACGTGACTTTCTTCGCGCTCCTCCCCTCCTCGCTGGCCTCCGCTTCCTACTGCTCCGTCTCCTTGATGGAATTGACGGTAATCGTGTGGGTTTGGGTGTTAAATGGACTTGACCAACCATGATGGCATCTACTGGGGGTCTGATGCCCTGCCAGTCCCTGTTGATAAGGCGTGGACTTGTTTGGTGACTGCTCACTGAGTGAAAAGAAAGAACAATGCTTTAGAAAACACCAGTTCATACTATAATATAGTTAAAAACAGGTTCACTGGCTTTACTGGAGCTTCCAAAGAGCTGTGTGAAGAGATCCTCCAAGGTCTGATCGCAGTAGAGGTCGGTATAATGTGTGAACAGCATTGATGGCGAGGACCTGCTGATGCGGACGCACTCCTCATGGGACGGCTGGTGCTTAAATTCATACTGATAATATTTGTCGCCTAGAACAAAACAAACAAAATAGGACTTCGTCAGGGCATTAGGATGAAACTTTTGCATGTGTGGTTTGAGTTTGTCAAAGCTGACAACCATAGTTTTATGCAATGCCAACATGATACCAAATCAAAAGACAAAGTAGGCAATAGCAGGGCTTGCTATGCCAATAATACAAGATTCAAAGAAGGCCAAAGTATAGAGCACACCTTTGAAAAAATAGACTTTTTCGTTCCCACGATGACTTGCTGCTGGTACCGCAAATGCAGCATCAATGTCATCAGGAATGCCATCGAAGCCCACGGAAATGTCTCTTGGATAGTCTTTATCCAACATGTCCCCGTCAAACCTCCAGTACTTGTTCCCCTAAGACACAAGGAAGCAAGAAAGTTAAAGCTTTGAGGTTTAGTGTCAGCAGTGTGTTCATGTTCAGGATTTAGAGTAGGAAGTGTCTATACGGTTGCCGTACGGACAACCCCCGGTGCTATTGGTACGGTCACCGAAGTACACAGAGTTAGGATTAGGTTTAGGGTTTGGTTAGGGTTAGGGTTAGGTTATAACCCAATATCGCTACAATTTTTAGGGTTTGGTTTAGGGTAAGGTTTAGGCTTAGTCAAGCGACCTAAACTGACCAAAGACTGACCTATCGCGTGACCTAAACTGGCCAAATAGGGGGGCTGCGTAAAGATAGAATGTCGGTACATTGATACGGCAACCGCACGGATAGCCACTGCCTTTAGAGTACGGTGCCTGCTAATTAAGTTTCTGTATTCCACAGTGACTTCAGGAAAGACCTACAGTGGTTCCCAATGGATGAACCATAGGTAAATGTGGTTAACAGATCAAACAGTGCAGTGATAACATGATGTGAGAGACAATTACCATTTACTTCATGAGCAATTCAACAATGCATATCAATGAATGCTTTAGTGCACACCCTTAAACAAAGCCTTAAGATACATGGTTTCGCAAGATTCTATCCTCCACCTGAAAGCTTGATCATTTAAAAAAACAAACAAAAAACATCCTGAATCTAACATATACCTTAAAAATGTAGGTTTTTCCTTGACAGTTGATGCGTGTGAATGCGGCACTGACGGGGCCAGGGATCCCCCAAACATCTTGAATCAGTTTGGGGTAACCAGGAAGTACAGATTTATCATCCAGCTCAAAGAAATATACACCTGGAAAAAATAAAAACAAAACAGTGTTTGATGTCCACTAAATGTAACATTTAAACCCCTTTTTAAATTCTTACTCATAATAAAGAATTAAAGAAGGAAAAAAAAATACATATATACAGAAATGAACTCACCTGCTATATCGTTTTAACTGAAAATGTAGGTTTACATATTTCACCTTATAAGAACTCAATAGGATATTATTAAACCCACGGCAAATCTCTTTAATCTAGTTTCCAAATGTAAGATATCAGGTTTCCCCTCCACACGAGTCACATGTGTTATTGTTTTTAAAAAGTTAAATCAGCTGAACTATAGTCCTACACAAGTGAAGTTTCATTATTTTGCTATTATGATGACGAACAGATGAATATCTAATACCAATTAGATGTATCAAGTGTTGGTTCACCTCTGAATGCAAACACTGAGCCGTTCTTCAGTTGCAGAAAAGCATCAAAAGGTCGTCCACTGCAGGGCGCTGCATCGGGGTCCACAGCTGGGGTGTTTGCTTGGGTGGTGTTGGGGGCTGCAGATTGTGGGACAGTTGTGGGGATGGTGTCTGCAGATTGTGGGACAGTTGTCGGGATGGTGTCTGCAGATTGTGGGACAGTTGTCGGGATGGTGTCTGCAGATTGTGGGACAGTTGTCGGGATGGTGTCTGCAGTTGGTGGGACGGTGTTGATTATATCACTGAGATTCAGGGTTGTTGGTGTGACTTCTTCTGGCTCGTCAAACGTGTCCCCTCGAGCAACTGAAGGTATACACATCACATCACAGGGAGAAGATGAGGATGTTTAAACAGAGAGACTAATGGCTTTGGTTTGCTTTGATTCTTTTTTCTACAGAACTGACTTTTTCGGGGACAGATCGTGTAAAAGTCTCCACAGCAGCTGCCGTAGTAAACACACATGGAGTCACACTGACATTTACTCTGCGGGTCGAAGGTGCCACATCGGCCAGTGCAGGACTCTGAGGGGATACAGTTAGATCGATCTGTGTGCGACAACATGTAGCGATTCTGTGCTAGCCTAAAAAGCACTAACAGCAATAACAGTTCCGAACTGCTAAACATGCTAGCTGTGAAAAACTGTATGGACTCTCTTGGACTTTGGTGTTCAGATTTCCTCCCAGAGTATAAAAACATTTGCATGGATAGTGGAATTGCCCTCCACCCCTTAGAACCTCATGGCGTAGTGCCATCCCAGACCCTGATCTATGAAGTTCATCAACCCAGAGGAAGTTTATTCAAACCTTGATCCCTGCAATCCCTGATCACAGTCAAAGAGGCACTGAAGGCCAATTTCATCTAAAGAAATGGTCTGTGGCCACCCCAGTAAAATTCAACAGTCCCCACTTGGGTTTTGGTCAATCATAAAATTGTAATTGTGTAATTGGTAATTGATTATAATTATGGCATAATTACAATGGTAATCGTCAGAGGTGTAAAGAGTTAAAAGTACTGATATATCCTACTCACGTAGAACTATTATTACTTGATTGAAATTGTACTCAAGTATGAGTACAAGCAAGTCATACATAAAATACCCAAGTACAAGTAAAATGTATGTCAATTAAATAGAACTCAAAGTAAAAGTTAGTAGTTACTTTCATCACCCTCCACGTTTATTTTTGGTAATAAATCTTGCCACGGTTCCCCTGCATACAGTAAACATCTCATGTATAAACTTAAAAAGGAACAATTGGGACTTAATTTATTTATTTGTATAAAATTAAGAGTTTTTCAAAATGTACATTTCTTTAAAAAAAATAAAATAACATCTAAGAATTCAATTAAAAAAATAGCTAAATTTATGAACTCTAAAACTGAAAAAATAACCTCCATTCAATGTTGTTTTTGTGCGGTGCATTACGTTTAATCTGATTGGTCGGCTACGATGTGATGCATTTGATTGTTGCCTGGTCATTTCCTTTTTTGTAGTTTAACAATGTCCATTGATCATTTTAAAACAAAAAAATAATAATTTACTCAGTAACGGTTGGGTGTAGAAATGTAACTAAATACTTTGTTTAAAACATAAGTACAAGTAACATTACTGATTCATGAATATACTCAAAAAAGTACAAGTACCCATGAAAGCAACTCAATTACAGTAACATGAGTACTTGTAATCCATTACTTTCACCTCTGGTAATTGAAAAAAATCTGTTGCTGTTGTAATCAGAATTGATTTCTAATCAGAATTTAATTTGTAATTTCAATTGGCATGAACACTATAAAAACTGTCATTTACAATATAAATAAATGCAAAACTGGGGAACCTTGTTTCAGTTTTATGAATAACACATAATTATTAAAATATGTTTCATATCAAGTTTATCTGTTAGCTCTCTTGAGGATCATTTTAGTATTTAAAAACTTAAATCGAGGGGTACACTGGCACCAAAAATGCTCAGACGCCCACACTAAAAAATATCATTACCAATATTTTCGTGGATGAGAGAGCTTAAAAAGATAAGAAAGAGATTAAAAACGAATTGGATGATAGATAATATTTAGTTTTCTGTATTTGACAGATGATTTAGGACATGAGTCAAAACCGACCAGTTATCATAGAGATCATAAAAGCTAACACAATAGGAAGGTTGACTTCTATGGGCTTATTTATTAAAGGCTCAACAATTGTAATTTAACTTTTTTGAGATCGTAATTGTAATTGATTTCAGAGGAAAAATAATAACTTTAATTTGAATTGTTTTTAGAATAAAAATTGCTGGTCAACGTAATCGTAATTGCGATATAATTGAGCATAGAACAACAAAGACGTAATTGTAATTTCAAAATGTAATTGACCCCAACCCTGGTCCGTGCTAATCCTTCAGCTTAAACATATTAGTGCTTGATTATCTGTCTGTCTGCTTCTTTGTGCGTGCTTGTATCGATGGTCCGTTTAGATTCCAGCCAGGAAACGTCTACTCAGCAGTTGTGATCCTGCTCGCTTGCAGATAATACATTTAACTTTTTTTGCTGAAATATATTATTTTGAGTGCTTCCGTGGAATTGATTAGGGAGATATGAAAAATGACAGGAGTGTTAATGTTGACAGATATAAGGCAAACCTTCAAAGATGTTAGCAACCACCACTTTGTAGAGTTTTACCATGTTTCTGCTGAACAATATGTAGATTTCTGTGACTAAACATATGTGAATAGTGTCAGATAATAATACATTTTACTAAATAAGAAGGAAGCACCTGCATACCCTCTGCAGCTGACGCAGCATCCAGTAGGAGGACCAATCCCAGCAGAACAACCTCAGGTTTCATCTCAGCAAATGGTAAAGAAATCCCACTTTTACACAAAAATAAAAAAAACAATAAAGTATAATAAAGTATTTATTAACCGTCTCTGCAGCTGTTGACCACAATGAGCAATTGGCTCAGTCTTAGTGTCCCAGTTTGGGATCCAGCACTGTTTGCACAGGATCAATATGCATTTTCCAGGAGCTGTTGACCCCCCAGGCATCCACTCTCCTGATTGGTCAGTTTGTGTCTGTGACTAAGATCAAATAATACAGATGATCTCTGTCCTGTCTGTCCCTCTAACAAAAAACCCCATGATGAGCAAACACATGCATTTCAGGGCAAAGAGTCTGTTTGTTTTACAAATTTAACATCCAAACACCTTTAGGAAACATATAACCAATGACTGTTAAGACTAATGTATCTGAATGGGTAAGTTATCATAATACCACATATACTTTGTTATTTACAGCCTAAATGATAGGGCACTCATACATAACTGACCTGTGGTACAAAAAAAAACACATGTAATAACAACATTCTAACCATTTAGTTAATGAAATTTGGCTAAATAATATATTCCAAACGGAGTAAACCTATCTTTAAAAGGGGGGTCGAATACAAGTGATATTTACCTGACTAAAAGAAACATTAGAATATTATTGTTACGCGTTGTGCAACCAGACCACGCTCCGCCCACTTACTGAACTCAGAACCAAAACAAAGCTAAAACAAACATGACAGGAAAACATCCTATAATCTTTTAAAAACCTATGAATAACAAGTGATAATCCTGTAATATGTAGGATTTGGTGTGTCTTCTATTCAGTCTCATGCAGAGAGAGAGAGAAAGAGATTAACTTTAGTTCTACACCACCTTGACAAACCACTTATTCTGACGGAGAACATGCTGTTCACGTAGCCATTTAACAAACCTGAAGGACATGGGAGGTAAACAGAAACAATTGACCTAGATTGTTTCCCTTTGACTGATTCTGATGACCAAATTTTGACGAAAATGATCATATTTTCATCAATAAACTAAAACAAAAGAAGCATTGCTGTTGACAAATATGACTCTGTAACACTAAAATCAATTACTGCGCAAAAACAGCCATTGATCTGTCTTTACATTTTACTCCAGATTAAGGTCAAGGTTGTCTTTTCAGGTTTAATTACAAGAAATAGTATTGGTTACTTGAATTCGTGTTTGTATGAAAGGAAACTTCTAAACTGCTTATTCCCCTCATTGTCCTGTTCCATTACAGGGCAATAAAAGTACACTAAACATGTGTGTTATAGTATTATAAAGGTGGTGTTTAGCAGTTTTAAAGGTGTGGCAGTGTAGAAGACACCACACTGACCAACTATGACAGTTTGTAAGCTGTTCCCTGAATACATTTGACTATTCATGGGATTATTTTAATGGTTTTTGAGCTATTTTGTTTTAAATTGAAAAGCTTTTTGTTAAAACTCTGGGGTTAACTTGACATACTGCATATGTCTGACCTGTAAACTGTTATCAATTGCAGTAATGTGATGACAAACTGTTTTATGATTAAACTCATCTGCTATCTGCTTGAGAAAATGTTGATTGCCTTTTAAAGAGATACTGGAGATAAGACACAAGTCATAAAAGCTCAAGTTAAATTTTTTTTGCTGTGTTACAACAGAACTTAATCAGAAATTAAAACTGAGCCTCTTTCTAACTTGATCAGAGCAGATATTGTGAGTGGAATATAAACTCACAGTGTCCCATTGAGACAATTTATTTATCAGTAATTCATAAATAAGAGTGAAAACCTCCGTCAAGTGCCAAATATATTTGCCAGAGTATCGCAGTTATCTCGATCTGTGATAATGATCATTGTACCATGATCATTCAAACTTCAAAGACTTGTAAGACATTCATATCTTCATTAAAGGTGCAGTCCGCAACTCTCAGATCCCTCTCTCCCCCTCCCTCCCCGCTGCTCTCTTGCCCTGCCTCCAAACTTTCCAAAGTCCCTCCCTCAGAGGAGCTAACAAGCTAACGTTAGCCCGACAGCAACATCACAGTAATACAACATGCTCTGTTAAAAGCATATTACTGCAGCGCTTCTCTCTCTATGTGCACACACCTCAGCAGCAGCAGCAACAACACAGTGTCACTTACAGCAGCCCACACGGAGGTTGCTGTGCGCACTCACAAACAACACATGCACCACAGAGTTCTAGTGTAACAGTTACAAATTAAACATAATGTAAATCAAGCAGCAGTAATTACCTTTCAAGCAGAAAAGTTGCTAAATCCATCTTCTACTCCTCTGACCATACACTGTAAAAAATGACGATGCTACAGCCCCGGAAAAGGGGCGGGGACTGTGAGCAACAGCTGTCAGACAGCCCATCAAACACAATCCTGGCTCTGATTGGTTCTTTTTGCTCGGTCGTGATGCATTCTGGCAATCTGCCAAAGGCTGCAGGAGCAGCAGGAGGGACTCAATGAGCCTGTTTTTTCACGCAAACTACAAGTTTGATGTAAAGCTGTCCTTACATAGTAACATATGACAAAAAGTCACTTTTATAAGAGTTGCAGACTGCACCTTTAATAAGGATACAGTAGGTCCAGATGTATAGGCACCCACATTTTTTCCCTCCAAAAAATTGTGATTAAATGTGCAACTATGGTCAAGTTTGATAAAGATTGGTAGATTACGAACTGAGATAGGAATTTATGAAATTGTGCCATTGACGGGAGATACATTTCTTTTTTTTTATTACTATTATCTATGGTTACAATTTGAAAACCAAAATCTGTTTAGTACTTTTTGAGGTAATCCTGCTAACAGACAAATAAATAAATAAATAACTGCAAATAATGAAAATATTAGCTTGATGGCTTGAGGTAATAGAGGTTTATAATGCATTGCTGGAACATCAGCTGGCTCAAGCTTCTTAATGAATAAATAATTGGTAGTCTAAGAGTCCCAATTATTATTATTATTATTATTATTATTATTATTATTATTATTATTATTATTATTATTATTATCAATAAAGTGTTTTATGGAGTTGTTTTTGATTACAGCAGACATGGTGGGGTCGTCAAAGAACTATGTGATTGAGATTACATCTAATCAGAAACTGGGTGTGAACTTAAATGTTTTACATTCATGCCATGTTTTGGAATTAATTTCCTAATGTAATCGCATCTTGCAATACTCGGTTACAGATAAAGGGTAATTCTGAAATGTAATGATTTTTTTTTTATTTATTTAGGTCTGACCCTCTGTCAGTTTGTTTTGTGGTCAAGAGTAAGTTTTTGTAAAATATCAGACAGAAAAGTTGATAAATAAGGGGATTTTACTTGATTGTTCATGAGTAAAAGCTTTGAACGAATAGGAAAGCGTTCTTGATAAACTGTGATAACTTGATAACCCTCGGTTCATCCTCTGAGGTGTGGCTGAAGATTACATTCATCTTTAGTTTTGCTCTTTGTCTCTTCATGTGTTCCATCTCACATTCACCAACACCCTTCACATTTACTAACTGTTGTCACCTCAGTGGCGTTGGTTAATGTTTGATGTTCCACTATATAACACATGCTTCATCCATGATCGTTTACTTTTGTTGTGGCCTGTTTGTGAAGAAACTCTCCAACGTTGCTTCATCGCACCTTGGCTTTTCCTTTAAGATTCTATCTGCACCAGTTCTTTGTGTTTACTATTTTCTGCGATCATCATGAAGAGTTGGATGAAGTGGTTATGGAACCACAGAAACTTCTTAATCGTCATCCTTGCACCGATTTTGCTGCTTCCTTTGCCACTCTTGATTCCTACATCGGTAAGTATTGGTTTATAATGGATAGGAGACTCATATTACTCTATTTCAGTAAATTAAACAAATAATAACAAGTGGGGCAACAGTATAAAAACAAAACCAATACAGTTTGTTAAACAATACCTTCTCTACGTAAAATGAGTTTCCAGCTTAATGGTTTTTAGTCCAAAGTTGAGGCTTCAATACACCTGAATGTGGCAATCAGCTCATAATCAGGCCTTTGGTTAGCGTTGGCTGATTTTAGATTTATTAGGTCTTGGATGAGAAACATCAGAAGACTTTATTGAGACATTCATTGGTAGCTTAGATTCCATTTTATTTTCAATGTCACAATATTAACAAAGTAATACCAGGATCTTTACGCACCATTTCTCACCATTTACCACATCTGCTGACTGAGCAAGGGTACACTAAGCCTACCTGTTTGCCTGGTTTGGAGCAAGCTAGCTGCACGAAATGAATATACATGATAACTTATGCTATTCCTCTCTGATCAAACAGTATCCTGACTAAATAAAATTCATCGACGAGAAATGAAAAAATCTTGGCCTTATCTACTATCTAGGAAGGGAAACATGACAAAACGCACAACAAACAGCAAACGTTCAACGTCCAAGCACTTTTCCAGTCAGTGTAGGGAAGGCAATCAGAAGATTAGGCACACCTGGGTGGAAACAGGAGGGTGAAAAGGGAATCTATACACAACAAATCAAAACAACTACAATCAACTGAATTGAACTGTCAATTTTGTATCTTGATAGAGGCAACTAATCTTATCTTGTCTTATCTTATCTTATCGTCTCGTCTCGTCTCGTCTCGTCGTGTCTTATAAGTATGAAAAGTCTTCTTTTCTTCTATTATCGTTTTACTTGTGACTGTCGTTGCCTGTGATGTTTGTTCTCAGTTCACGTTTTGTTCCGCGTATAGCTGTATAGCTGTATAGCTTTTCTAGATGGGTTTGATATCTTAAGTAGTTTATTTGTCTATGCGCTTTCAGGTATTTCTGCATGTGTCTTCACCCCCAGTGTTGTTAGTACTCGTGTTTGTGTTCTGTGATCGATTAGGCTCCCTACTGTTTCTACTCAGGTGTGTCTCATTCATCAGCTTCCCTCATGCTTGGATACAGGATGTTTGCTCGTTCATGTGCATGAGCATCTTACCCCAGGTCAAGTCAGCTTTTATTCACTTGGTTAATCTTTATTTTGTAGTCTGAGTTTGATTATTAAACAGACTTATTTGAATCTACCTCTAGCGACCTTCAATTGCCACATTTGGGTCCTCAAACACCTCATCATGTTACGATGACAACGCTTTA
Organism: Gouania willdenowi; assembly: GCF_900634775.1. NCBI lineage: Eukaryota > Metazoa > Chordata > Actinopteri > Blenniiformes > Gobiesocidae > Gouania > Gouania willdenowi. The sequence goes on from NC_041057.1 coordinate 13,157,584, forward strand.
TATTTATGGTTTCTTGTCTGTGTTTATGTTCACAGGAAGGAAAATGTGGGTTTACGATCATCATCATGGTTTTGTTCTGGTGCACAGAGTGTATGCCACTGGCAGTGACCTCTCTGCTGCCTGTTGTCCTCTTCCCTATGATGGGCATTTTAAAAGCAGGGGAGGTATGACTCATAAGTATCAGCCTACTCTTGGTTGGTGGGCATCCTTTAGGTGTGCAATTCTTATCAAGTAGGCTAATATCTGGATCTGGCTGGATCTTACATAATTCAATTTCATAAAGTAAAGGTTTTATATGCTCTCTTTCAGGTCAGTATTGAGTATCTGAATGACACAAACATGCTTTTTGTTGGCGGACTGCTGGTGGCCATTGCAGTGGAGCACTGGAACCTCCACAAACGCATCGCACTCCAAGTTCTGCTCCTGGTTGGAGTTCGTCCATCACTGTAAGAAAGCCAAGATCACTTTTGCCAGTCACGTTGGGAAAAAGTCACTTTAAAAGTTCAAATACAGCCCAATACTGAATCTACTGATGATGATCAATTGTCTTATTCATTTTGGTCAGTATGGTGAGTGAGGTGTGTGAAAGACCTTATTGTAGAGAGGGAGGAAAGAGGAAGTAATATCTTTCGATTACGAAGTACATTTTAATATTGACGATCAACTCTGCCATAATTAAAGGTAAATAAATAAATACTTACAGATATACGCTATTAATGAATGAATGAATTATTTATGGTATACACCTTATTTATGTATTTACTTATTTATTTTGAAATATGGTGGAGTTGGTCCTCCATATTTTAATACCAAAAACTTAATATCCAAAGTACAAATCCAAATGAGTCCATTACACAAAAATACTTAGTCAAACCAACAGATATCAGAATACCCACTAGCAGTGTTCAAACACTCTTTATGTTAGTGGTGGAAGGCAATCAGCAAATAAGGCACACCTGAGAGGAAACAAGAGGGAAGAGAGGCACTACACACTGTGATGAGACGCACAAGGACTCCAAGATAATAAAATTAAACAACTCATGAATTAGGCATTTAAAAAATATTGATGAAAACAAAACAAAAAAAGTGCCCCAGTGGGACTCTACTGAGCCCCTAAAGCAGGGGTGGGCAACTCCAGTCCTCGAGGGCCAGATTCCTATGACTTTCAGATGTGCCCCTGCTCCAACACACCTGAAATAAATGAATGGCTCGTCATCATGCTTCTGCAGAGCTTAATGACAACACATTGTTTTCAAACAGGTGTGTTGGAGCAAGGACACATCTTAAAGTCTGAGGAATCTGGCCCTCGAGGACTGGAGTTGGCCACCCCTGCCTTAAAGAGACACGGATATTCCAATTCCAATTGCGTACGTAAAGGTTCCGCGTGTGAAACTAATATGTAAGCGCGTAAAAGTAGTTCTAAGGGGGCACGTAATAGTTTAAAGCGCGCACGTAAAACATTTTATGATCGCGCTTAAAACTATTACGTGCTTCCTGAGAACTAGTAAAGCTTTACTTCAGCCTTAGGGTTAAGGTTAGGGTTAACAATTACCTTTACGTGCTCGCTTACGCAATGCTAGTATGAAGTGCTCGCATGTAACTTTTACGCAAGCACACAATGAAAAAAAAAAAAAAAACATCCTTGCCCCTTGTGCGAACACGTATTAGTATCACATGCTGGCGTGGAGCCTTTACGTGAGCGTGCAATAAAAAAATAAAATAAAATAAAAACCTGTGTCCCTTTCGGGGCTTCTTGGACTCAAACTCACAAGCTGTTAAACTGAACATAGCATTGAAACATTTACAGAACACAAATTAGATTCCCAACAGACACAGAAACATAGAAAATAAACTATAATCAACCACTGAATTTAGAAAATTATCAGGTAACTGCAGTTATATATAATGACTTTTGCAGATCAGGGTTTTATTATTGCTTTGTGTTATTTTGGAGTAGCTTGGAGCATTTATTCATATTTCTTTCCTTTGATGGTAGACTTATGTGACTGAACATAAGGCAATGTGGGCAAAAACTTTTAACATTTTTAGGTGTCCTTAAAAACATGTAAGGCAAAAAACAAAACAAAAAGAAATGCGAATAAATCAGACCATGTGTCATATTTACACATTGTTGGGAATCAAGCTGATTTTTTTTCTCATCCCTTATAGGTTAATGATGGGGTTCATGATTGTCTCATCCTTCCTGTCCATGTGGATCAGCAATGTGTCCACAACAGCCATGATGATGCCCATCGCCAGTGCTGTGCTCCAACAGCTGAGAGCCACAGAGGCAAAGGCAGAAGAGCGAGATATCCCAGCTGTAGCCCAGGGCAACCAGGCATTTGAGATGGAAATCACACAAACCGAAGAAGAAATAACAGACGGACAAAAAGCAATCCTAAATTTAAAACCGGAAAGCAAAGAAGGTATGTGAAAAATGTATACACTATTACTATTTCAGAGGTTTATCTTCATTAAATATTTGACAATCCGACTCCAGATTACCCTGAGACAAATCTGGAGTCTGATCAAGAAAATAGGATGAAAATTACGGAGGCAAAGCACAACCTGTTCAACAAAGGAATTTACCTGAGTGTGTGTTACTCTGCCAGCATCGGAGGCACGGCCACACTCACCGGCACCACACCCAACATCATCATGAAGGGTCAGATCGACAAGTAAGGGCTTATGTACATCAGCCAACACACAAGTGACCAACTGTTGAACCTGCTTGGAGTGAAAACACCTCACATCCTAGTATCTCTCTCTTTTTTGTGATGTTCTCACTAAACTGAGGAAATCACAACAATGTTAATCCAAGCTATATTTCTCCCTCTATTTTTCTTTCTCTAGGATTTTCCCTGATAACGGCGATGTGATCAACTTTGCCAGCTGGTTTGGCTTCGCTTTTCCCAACATGGTCATCATGTTGATCTTCGCCTTTATCTGGCTACAGTTCATGTTTCTGGGCTGCAAGTAAGAGTGCCATCTTTAATCCAGTATTAGGAGAGAGATACCAAAAAGACAGGAAACAACGCTCCATTTGAGTAGGTAATCGCCAACTAACACTAGTACAATCATGACCATCTCTTCGATGATGGTATTTCCTGACATATTATATTTAATGTCAATATCAATGCCAAAACTTGTTTTCAAAAGTAATAGTGAATCTATTAAAACGTAAGTTTTACGCTAAATGCTTTTAAACCAAATCAAGTTTTAGAGCTGGTTAGAAATGTCTTTGATTATGAATTCCTATTGTTATTTTCATCTTATCGTTTCCCTTTAGCCTGAAGCAGACATTTGGCTGTGGCGAGGAGAACAACCGAGACAAAGAAGTGTATGCAGTGATAAAAGAGGAATACGCAAAGCTGGACCGCATGAAGTTTGCTGAGGGTGCCGTGCTCACCCTCTTTGTTCTACTGGTGGTTCTGTGGTTCACCAGGGAGCCGGGCTTCATAGACGGTTGGGCTACGGTGCTCTTCAACAAGGAAGATAAGTGAGTAGGAGATAATATACATCCATATGTGGGAATACGTTCAGTCTGTGGTGTCACCTTTGGCTAGAGGAGTCGCTCTGGTACCAGTGGCCATCACAGAATATGATGATTCTAAATGATGGACTGGTCACTGTACTCTACATTAAGACTCGCATGCAGTTAATCAATAATCAGTAGATGATAAAGCTAGTTTAAGAAGACTTTTCAGTAACACTTTACTTGAATTTTTATACATAAGGCTGACATTACGCTGACCAGCTGATCAATTCCATAATCTCAAGGAGAAGCAAGAAGGGCAGATAAGGGCGGGAGGGAGCGAGAAAAAAGTGTCCGCCTTCATTGAGAGCAAGAACAGAGCATGAATAAAGTGTCATGAAGGCTGTCATTAAGTGTCATTCACTAAATTATGACACCTTAGGAGCTATGTTGGCATTTTTTGGGTTAGGTGGAGGGATCTAGTGGAATTAGGGTTAGGGGTTTAGGTTAGGTAGGGATGGGGTTACGTTTAGGGTTCGGGGTTAGGGTAACAAACGACACTTAATGACAGCCTTCATGACACCTTATTCATGCTAATGACAGGTGACACGTCATTATAATGACAGCGTAATATCAGCCTTTATGAATAAAACTTCAAGTGAAATGTAACCAAATTTTCTAGTTTGAATCAAATAATTTGACACTGGTAAAATCAGCTAATGATACAAAAACACAAAGAACCAATGTTTGCCTGATTCTACTCTGGTGGTTTGTAATCTATTTCAGGACCTTTGTTGACATAATATGACAAAAATGTCGAAGCAGATTTAAGAAATCCGTATTAGTGAATTACCTCATGCAGCATTTAAACATGTGGAGTAAACCTGGTTCCCCAGATGGTTTGAAATTGTATGTGTGGCTTACTTGTGTACAGTCTAGACTCTTTATATAGTCAATGGAGGTTGAATGCTGAATATAATACAGTTTGTAAGTAGGTTAATATTCCTTATCTGTCAGGTTTGTTTCAGATGGAACAGTGGCAATCTTTGTGTCAATGCTGTTTTTCATCGTCCCCTCTCAACTTCCAAAGTTTGGCAGCTTTGGCTATGACGACAACGGTGAGATTTCTTGCATCCACACTGTGATATGCATAAACCTGTGTTCATCTGGTCTAAAATCTCTAGTTAGAAACTCTTGGTGAGGATTATGTATCAGGACACATCTCCGCTCTTTTCAGCTGACCTCTGTTTCACGTTTGCTTCCTCCCTGTGTCTCACAGGGAAGCTGGTGAAGGCTCCCCCAACTCTGCTGAACTGGCAGCTGATCCATGAGCGGATGCCCTGGAATATTGTCCTGTTGCTGGGAGGAGGTTTTGCTCTGGCTGCTGGTAGTGAGGTACTGAGCAAATCAAACTTTAGCATATTGCGCTATTGACGCAAGTAAGAGTTGGTCAAAGGACAGCTTACGGTGGTTTTTCAATCTACTGTAAATGACTTTATGTTCACAGTCATCGGGTCTGTCAAAGTGGTTGGGGGACAGCTTGGCCCCGTTAGAGAAAATCCCTCCTTTTGGCATTTCAATTCTGCTCAGCCTGCTTGTTGCCACATTCACTGAGTTCTCCACTAATGTAGCCACTGCCACCCTGTTCATGCCCATCCTGGGCTCAATGGTAATCCAAAGTCTAATTTCCTCATACAAGTGCAATGAATTCATTTTTATTTAATTTCGTGGATCTCTTTCATTAGGCCACAGCTATCAAGATTCACCCTTTTTATCTGATGCTGCCCTGCACCATTGCATGTTCTCTGGCCTTCATGTTGCCGGTTGCCACAGTGCCCAATGCCATGGCTATGTCCTTTGGAAACCTTAGAGTCATGGACATGGTAGGAGTGGAACTTATCCCAAAGACTTGTTCCACAATGCATCTTTGTATAAGCCTTAATGTATGGTGGATGTTGTATGTCCCTTCAGGTAAAGGCCGGCTTCATGCTGAACATCATCGGGATCGCGACGACTAATCTGGGCATCAACACATGGGGATATGTCATGTTTGATATGGGCTCATTCCCTCAGTGGGCGAACATCACACACAACAACCCGTGAGCGGAAAAAAAAAAATCCTCTGCTTAGCCTCAGTGTTTCTCTCTGACATGGTGCAGTCTGGTTTGCTTGGATGAGATTAACAGCACAGTTTTATCATCAGATCAGATTTAAAAACTTTACAAAGTTTAGAGGTAAATGAGTTGCTCCTATAACTACATATAATTATTTTATTGAAATTACATTTACCATTCATAGCAATCTTATTTGTTTTAGTGTCATATTACTCAATTATTTTCCATGATCAGTATTACAGTCAATATTTACATCACTTACATAATTTGTTCATCTGAAGTAAAATAATAAAAGCTGTTTTGGTCAAACTCTGTATTATGTCGTCAAACAATTCACACAAATTTTTGATCAAAAGACACTGAACAATTTTTTTTTTTTTTTTTAAACATATACAGTACATAAAAAGCCATTCATAGAAAGACAAAATGTCAATCTCAAGTGTGATTGTGTGGAAATGGTCAGGTCCCAAGTTCGAAACCGGGCGGAAACATGTTTTGTACCATTTCTGTTAATTTGCTTTCCTTCCATAATCGTTTGTTTTGAGGTTATACTCTAGCCAATCGTGAGAACCAAAAAATGCAAAAGGAAGTTAGAATTTTGTCATTTGATGCTGTACATGTACCAAACTCAATCCGGTCCTTTAGAGCAGCAATTCTCAACTGGTGGGTCGACGACTTGTGCTGGGTTGGTCGCAGACAGCTGGTCAAACAAATACAGTATAATGTCTCTCATGTTGGACTTGTCTTATTTTTGAAAGAATCTTTTCTTTTGACAGGCTTACTATGAAATGCATGTTACACAGAAAATAATTTATGTTTTAAAAAAGATTGTGTTTTCATCGGCTATTTTTGAAAAAATTAATTTGGTTGGTTGAATTCCATAAAAAAAAAATTGCAACCCTGAAAAAACAAGCAGGTCTAAAAATGGATGACGGGATGGAATTCTAAAAAAAAAAAAGAAAAGTGGGTCGCGATTTAATGATTGTGACAAAATGTGGGTCCCAGGGTGAGACGAGTTTAGAACCCCTGTTTTAGAGCATTCAATGTGGCTTGCAGGATAAAGTAAAAATAACATAAAACATGTAGCTCTGTGTAAATTACCAACTAATTCAGTTGTAGATAAATCAGCCCCTCCAAATACACAAATTCAATGAAACTCCAAAATATTGACAGGGCTAAGAGTGTTCCAGTGCTTATATCACATGACAAATTTATTCCACAAAATGTCCCTAAATAAATATTAAATGATCACAAAATCTAAACAAAGACTCTCCAGAGATTGATATTTGTCACATATTTCTTGAATATTGTTTCCTCATTTTTGATATCATTTATATGTAAAAGTGCAAACTAACGCACATTACAGTTGAAATTGATTGTCCTCCATCTAATAATCTGTGGCCAACTTAAGATGAAATTAGAATTACACTAGAACTAGAATCCAGTTCCTCAATTGAAATCAGTTGAAGTGCTAAATTCTAAATAAAAGGCATGAAGTCACAGTATTTAATAACATTTTTCGTTAATTCATTTTGCATGTGAATTATCATTACACCAAAAGTTTAAGTTTGAAGATTTTATTTCTTTCAGGATGTTGTGAAGAATCACTTGTTAGGGGAGATCAAATTTGGAAAAGTTATATATTCTTTTCCTTTTGGCATCACCATGAGAGCCTCTCCATTCTTGGTCTCGTCTGTCACCATTTCCAGGACGGCTTCAGCCACCTGAGATGGACTGCAACAGAAGTACAATTTTTTTAAAATTACATTCTAAATTTCATTCTAGAAGATTATGAATTACTCACGTTATGACCCCCATCTTTTTGACGAGCTGCGCCGTTGCATCAGCCATATGGGAATATTGTCCTAATCTGATTGGAATGTTGGAGAATAGATCTGTCTGCACAAACCCTGGACAAACTGCATTGAATCGTACACCATAGCCTGATACAGTAGAGGCACTCTGGTTAAAGAGACAAAGGACAACGTTTAGACACTCACATTATCCTGCAGGGTTAGAGTTTCTGCTTATTTTTCTAAATGTCCCGTATGACCCTAATGGACTTCTGGGGCACACATTTAACCGTTGTATCTTGTGATTCTTTTAAATACTTACAGCCATGGCTCGTGTAAAACTCACTACTCCATGCTTTGTGGCTGTGTAGACGGGACAGCAGGAGAAAGGTCCGAGACCTGGAGGACGAAAGTTTAATTAGCAGTAGAAATGAGCAGGATTTTGTTTTGTAGGTTCATTCTAAGCTTATTAACTGTAGGATTTTATTAGATTATTAATCCTGTTTTTTGGATGAATGCTATGAATCAGCAATGCTCAACTCCTGTGCATTGTTAATAACGCCTTCCTGTTCCAACATACTTGAATCTAGTAGATGAGATGAGTTTATTTGTCATTGCACATGTTACAGAGCAATTAAATTACATTTCAGTTTCATCCTGTCCAAGAAAACATGAAAAGAAAATCGCATAACATTTATAACATAACATGGGAGCGCAGGAGCGGGAGAACTGCGGTTCACCACAAGAGCGGCGCCCCTCAATTCGATGCGAAATGGGATAACAAGGGGTAAGAAGAAGAGGTTTAAAAAAAAAAAAAAAAAGGTAAAAACCAAACTAGGCCCTTGTAGAGAGGGTCAGAGTTTGGGATCCTGAAAAAACTTTTCAGCAACATTGTGACAGAAACCAACAAACAACATACAATTCAATACAACAGCATGTTAGCACAGGGGATGGGTCTTTAGGATGCGTAGTTCGCAGGTCAGCCACAGTGTGGCGCTGTCCTTATGGCACGCCTCCTACTGCCAACCGCTGGGAAGGAGGAGGGTTAGAGCCAGAGGAGACGGTCACAAAGACATATGTATGTGATATGTAGTGATGTAGGAGGAGTGAAAGTGTTCAGCCTGTTTACTCAGACTCTGCTGCTGACTCTCACGTAGAGATGACCTCGAGAGTTCGTTGGCAGAGCCGACATGAAAAGGGAGGGAAAGGTCAGAGCGTCGTATCAATATTCTGTCCATGGAAAGGAGAAAACAAACCACAGGCTGTTCATTCAGGGGGGGCGAATGAGAATAGAGAGGTGTTTTGAGACGTGCTAGCCATAACATGACAGCAGAAGACCCAATATCATAAATTCCTTTTTTTTTTTTTTTTTTTTTTTTACCTTGTCTGCACATGCTGTCGAAGGTTAACACTACAAGAAGTGCAATCTTTTGACAGCAATGCATATTTTATTATTGCAATTAAATAAATTTATTTATTTCATTGCATAATTGTGACCATCACCAGCCCTCCCTAGGGAAGGGTAAGAAATACTTTATTAAAGGGAGGATGTAAAAAAGAGAGGGCAGTGTTACACCAAGGTGAGGGGTTGGAGAGGGGTGGGGAAGTTAACAGGGAAGAGGGATACAAGATAGGATATGGAATGGGTGGGGAATAGTTTTAAGTGATGCGATGTGAAATTGTGGTTGTGTATATTGTGTTTATTGTTGTGTTGTCAAGCCAGTTTGGTGACCAGTGTGTGGTTTAGGAATAATGGTGGTGGCTGTGAACAGAGGAAGAGGTGAGTGGAAATTCCATAAAACAGGTATTTGGGAACAACGTGTCTAAGGTTGAGCCCAGTATGAGTGTTATCCCACAGCCCAAGGCCAGTGCATCCATGACAAATGTATTTCCAAGTACCGCCACTGCAAAACCCAAGAGCCGCCCCCGGGCCCGAAGAAGCAGTCAGGCCAGCAGCAAGAGCAGGCAGCCTAAGGGCCCCCGGCGACCACCCCACGGCCAAGCAGTCCCCCGAACGCCCCCAAGATCCCAAGCCGAGAGGCAGCCATCGCCCCCCCATACACACCCGAGAAAGCCCCAAGGAGCCAAGGACCCAGCGCACCACGCCACCGATCCCACCCCCAACCCCCAGACCATCGACCCCCCCACCCCACCCCCGCGCCCAACCCCCCGAGGGGAGGGCCCAGAGAACTCCAATATCATAAATTCCAATCTAGTGGTGGACGTCTTCCACGTCCTCAGGACTTGTGAACTCTCCCATTGCCCGTCCTTCTAGTAGAGAGATTTGACCAAAAGCGAAGAAAGACCAGAATATCAATTCCATGATCAGATTCAGGATTGGGACGCTGATAGAGGCTCCTATTAGATTTAAACAAGACAAAAGAGCAGCAAGCAGGGAAATGAGGGAGCGGGATGAATAGCGTCCTCCTCTGAGAGCAAGCAGGGAATAAAATAAAATAATATATAGAATGATGCAGATGAAGATCTGATAAATAACCACCTTTCACCATGTCCAATAAATTTGCTAAAAATGTTTAAATTCGGCTTTTGATTTCATTTTGAACAACATATACCTTCATGGATAAAATTCAAAGTAGAAATGAGAATGATTTTACTGTCCGTCACTAGTTTAAATGCAAGAAAGTAAAACATAACATGTAAAGAATTACACAAACCATGTAAAGTTCTCTTCCATCTCCTCAAAAACTCAATCCCAGTGTACATGATGTGTTTTACCGGCCATGGATCCTGTGTTGATGATGACTCCTCCTCGACCTCCGTGCGTCTTGTTCATGTGTTCCAGAGCCAGATAGGTCCCTCTAATAACGCCTAACTAAAAACCACAAAATTTGTTTCTGTTCAACTCTTTATTAGTCATTACATATTATTCCATAACAGAGAGGCAGCGACACGAACCAGCATGTCACAACGCATTCTTTGATGAAGCTTTAGCTGTGTAAGTTGACCAGTCTTACCAGGTTGATGGAGACGGTTTTTTCCCACGTAGCCTCATTCAGGATCCCAGCATTGTTAAACACGATGTCAATTTGTCCAAAAGCGTCCACAGCCCTTTTAAAAGCAGCTGGGGAGAGGAAATCAACAGCCTGTTAGGTTCCGAAAACAGTTCCACAACAAAGTCTGCAATGGATTAGCAGATATTAACGAAATGTTTCGGTCAAAACACACAAAAGGAGGAACTCAGAATCTGCACAGTTAGACTTTATTTTATAGATTGCGCCCTGTCTATTGGAACATATGTATTTTCTATAATGCAGTTAGTTTTAATTTATTTATTTTTTAAATTGCATTTCAAAAGCTGCCCAAATTATGGTTCTTTAAAATGAATTTGTTTCAAAAAAACACTCTAAATTTCAATTTTGAATTTGAAATACTTTGTTAATCCTAGGAGGAAAATTGAAAGCCTCTATCCCAGGCTTAACGTGCACCATCTTTTGAGGCAGTGGTTCTTAAATTCAGTCCCACACTGTAAACCCAAATAAATTACCAGAACTCAAAAAAATTGAGGCAATCGATTGCCTGAATTTGAACGTGATTGACTTAAAAGTAAAAAAAATTCCTAGAATTTAAAAGGTTGGATGACTGGCTAATTGTACTTTTTGATAACAGTTAAATTAAACTGTTTTATGAATTAAGTTTATTTCTAGATAATCACTATTTGAAACAATTCTTAGCATGTCATTACTTAATTATATTAAATTGTACTTGTTGTGTTTTCAAGTTATACTTATAAACCAATATACTGTAGTTCCATTTACTCAAAAATTATTAGTTAAATTCACTCAAAAAGGAATAAAATGTTACATCAACTTGACATAATTAAGTTAGAACTTTTTTTTTATATAACTTTGAGTGTAAACTACTTAATCTATTTAATTACTTTGATTGTTTGGGTTTACAGTGCAGTGATAACCAATGTCCTATTGCCCAGGTCCCCAAAGTGTGGTAAGGTTACACCCAGGGGTATGCAAAATGTCATAGGGGGTACATGAATAAAAAATAAAAATAAAAAACTAGAATACAAATCGACCATCGGTCAGGAGCCTCCATGTATTGTCACAAATTACACATTAGCCGACAACCCATGGTTACAGATTCTTCTTCTTTTTTGCTTTATTATATATTGTTCCTCAACACGATAAGGTAAAATTCAGAGACAAATTTCATTGCATGGACTACGTTTTATGTGACATTACATCAGTGGTTCCCAATCTTTTTTGGGTCGTGACGCTATTTTAAAATCACAAACTGTTGGCGTCTTAAGAGACTTTTTGTTTTTCTTTGTCAAATTAGCTTTTAATAATGTTTTTTGTTGCCTGGATTAGTGTTCAAAGTGATGTGTCTCCCAGCAACACAGTTTATATTAAACAGTTTGTGTGAGCTACCTTTGAACTGCTCCTCTGACTCAACGTCACAGTCCAAGAACAAAACGTTCTGTGAGCCATACTGTTTGCCCAAAGCTTCCGTTAAACTCTCCCCTCCACTTTTATTCACATCCAACAGAGCTACCTGCACATGAAGGAAACACATGAAAACATTAACATTAAACAAGTAAAACACACACACACACAACCTGGAATTACTTACAAAAATATGCAACCTGTGAAAATGCTGCTACAAGTCATAAATGTTATCTTTGAAAGACAACTAAATACTGGCACACGTTTACTTTTCGAGGAGTGTAATTTGATGAGATCAAGGTTCATGTTTACTGCATTTTTCCACATCACGAAGTATTAATTAAAATCAGTGGAAGTGTACACACCTTTTTATTTCTGTATTGCTTGTAACACTGAGAACTTATGTGTTGGCAGCAAAATCCATCAACTTTTTGCCTTGACAAAATACCGTCAAACTTTTTAAAGACTGATGTAAAGTCTTGTTACTGATTTGTGACAAATATGTACTGGAACTGTTCATTCCAGTTAAGCGCGATGCCAACATCCCAAAAAGTAGCTGCTGTTAAATATTTGTTAAAAGAGAAAACACCGGATGCCTCTATACCAGCTCACTATTAACAAACCGCAGATCTTCCTTTAACGACCAAGATCATTGAGACGGTGTCTTTAACCAACTCAGTCAATTCTTAACCTTCAACAGAATATTTGACATATTTCAGTCAGGCTTTCATTCTCATCACAGCACAGAAACAGCTCTTATCAAAGTGATAAATGAAACGTTTCAGGAAAAGTTTCTGTTCTCATTCTATTGGCTCGAAGTGCTGCATTTGACCAGAACATTTTATTGCACAGATTGCAAAACATGGGTTGAACTACTGTAAATGGAAAAGTACTGTAATGGTTTAAGTCCTACTTGGAGGAGCGATGTTATTTTGGAAGCATTGAAAACTTTGAATCTGACAGATTAATAATGTTCTGTGGGGTTCTTCTGGGCTCTGTTCTTGGACCCCTTCTGTTCAGCCTTTATATGCTTCCTTGAGGACAAATTCTGCTGTGCTGTAAAGTTGATTATCAAAATTACGCAGATGACACACAACTATATCTATCACTGAACCCAGATGACTAAGGTCCCATAGAGGTGTTGTGTGACTGCTTAAAATATAAACCGCTGGATGAGTGAAAACTTCCTTCAACTAAAGGAGGTGATTGTCTTTGGTAAAAGGGAAAAGATAAGTTTTAGTTGTTATGCTGCAGAGAAGTCGATAGATTTTTAATCTCTGTTGAATGCCTTTCTGTTGCACTTTTTAATCATGTCAAGCACATTGAATTGCCTTGTTTATGAAATGAGCAATACAAATAAATTCCTCTGGCCTTCATTTTAACACACACACACACACACACACACACACACACACACACACACACACACACACACACACACACACACACACACACACACACACACACACACACACACACACACACACACACACACACACACACACACACACACACACACACACACACACACACACACACACACACACACACACACACACACACACACACACACACACACACACACCCCCTATTATTGGTTATTGGATATATAGGAAAACTTTACAGGCAGTTAACTTTCAAAAGCATGATAAACTCGTCACATTTGATTCTAGGGAAATGTGTGATGTTGAAATGATTAATTTCAGATGATTGAAATCGGTTCACGATTAATTTAAGCACCTGTAGTAGAAATACAGTTCATTTTCAATGATTACATGTAAAAAAAAAAACACACACATCTAGACAATACAAAGTTCATGCTCTGTAATAAAATCTCTACCTTGGCATCGTTTTGCAGCAGAATCTCTACCATTGCTCTTCCTATCCCCATCACAGCTCCAGTCACCACCGCAGTTTGACCACGCAGAGACATTTCAGATGTTTTGCAATTCAGCGATGCAGGCTCGACCTCAAAGTGAGCTCAGTGCTAGAAAGAGTGAGAACTTTGAATTAAATGTGGCACCACCCACCAAAGGTGACAGTGAGAGAGAAGGATGGGGGTTGTGCTAGTCGGCACTTATACAATGAAGCAGAAAAACCTTTGTACCTCCTCCACCCATTTTTATGTTTGGGAGACCTCAGCTGACTCAAGATACAATCAGAATAGTCTTAAATTCATTATAGAGATTTGACACACAGGTCAATGACTGTTTAGAAATGAGATGAGCTCAGAAGCAGCCTGACAGGGTCAGATAAGAATGTTATGTTGTTGGTTGTTAAAACTTGGGTAAAGAATATTTTTTATTGTATGAAATTATTATTATTATTATTATTAATAATAACAATAAAAATAAATAATTGGTGGGCACCTATTTCCAATAAATTGTTTAATGCATGTCAAACATACTTTGAAGTTGCATCTTTAATTTAGATTGTGTGCACATTCAGTAACTGGAGGAACTCTATCCATTTGTGTGATTATAAATGTGATTTACTGTAGTACACATAGTTTTTTGATACAATATATTACATTTTGTGGCTGGTAGAGGAAGCTTTAAGTTACAAAGTGACAACGCCACCTAGGGTAAGCCTAAGACCTTGCATATGGGCAGACAGGTTTGTTTTACCTTCAATCATGGGGCAGAGACAGAACCCTTAGTTATAACAGGTAAGGTCTTTAAAAGAGAACTTGTTTCTTTTCAAATAGTGTAGAGGAATTAAACAAAACAAACACAAACCCAAACAAAATACAACACATGCAAAATACATCAAATACCAGTTATGCGCGGTAAGATATACAATATTTACACAGTGGCAATTCTTAGAACACCAAAGGCGTTTTGATAGGTAATGTCAAAAGAAAATCCCAAGACCAGTTTGGGAGGGTTACTGTGTTTTGAAACATCCAGAACAGCACCGGTGGAAGGAGTTGCGCCACAGCGCGAAGAATGGTGTGTGCCAAGACTTTTATCCCCTGCAGACGCAGAAGGTGTATAGTTTGGTCCCTCTGTGGTATATAAATGCACCAAATTAGGAGACAGAAGGATTATAATTCTAAGGGAGCCAGGCAGAAACCAGCAGCTTACCGGTCAGAAGAAGCACCGGTCCCAAGACCCCAACAGAGGCGCGCTCCCGGCCTCCGCAGAAAATGTGCGTAAAATGCGCCTACCGACGCACCTCACTGCATAAAGAAGAAGGCATTAGTGCGGACGAGGCACAGCCAGGTGGATCAAAAGGCGAAGCATGCCGCTTACCCAAACATCCCACTCTGATGACTTCAACAAACAGCTGTCGATGGCCAATGCAAGATGTAATCAGCAACAAACCAGGTGCGCAAGGAGGAGTGCTCCAAGAAACAGGTAGGAGGAGTGCAGAAGCAGTCCACCCTGTCACAATTTGTTTTGTTTTGTTTTTTCACTCTTTTACGTATGCTTAATCTCCATGTAAAGCATTTTGTTTCACTTAGGTTGAACATAAGTTCTGATCAGTAACACGTTCGGTCATAAAGGTCATAAGGTGGGAGTGAGTTTACCAGTCTGGTTCAACATTCAAACAGTTTGGTTGAAGATCCACAAAGTTTGCCTGGAAGGGAATTAAATGAATTATTTATTTAATGAGTGTTGCACAGTTTATTCCTTCTGCTGTCTCTCCTTGAGACAAAATATATGAAGCAGGTTTGTTATAGTTATAGCCACAAGAGTACAGCCTCTTTAAATCCAGCCCAGGCCTATGAAAGGATCATTTTATTTTCCGATTCTCCCCTGCCGTAGGGCAGAGGCGTTAGAATAAATGTTTGACATGAATACCACTAGAAAAAAGCTTTTTATTTCTTGGAAACATTCTAATACAAAACATTAAAATGAACAAATGTGTGGTAAAATAGTCCCAAAAACCCAAAAATAAGAAAGCTGAAGCTCAATAGCTGCATTATTTAACAATAACTGACTACAGTACTTCATAGTGACTAATAACCAAACACAGTTTATATCCTAAGGTTTTCACATTAGATTTAAGTGAATTCTTTATACTGTATGACACAACAAAATACTTTTTTTAGTCCTTTGTAATAATCTGTTTCATATTCAGTCAAAGCCCTGTGTTGTACACAAACTGACTGCTTGAGAGGTTTTATTACTTAGGTTTTGTTGGAACATTCTTTTCTGTTAAATAGAGTTGATTAACCCCTTCAATCTGCCTTATCTTTGGTCTCGAATTCTCTGCACCAATACCACACAATATGTCTACGTTCCCTGACACCAAATAGAATGTTTCATGCCACAGCTTTGTCAACAGCTACTCTTAAATTGAAGGAAAAGTTGCATATGTCTTTCCTGTCTTGAACACCATCAGGGCCTCTCCATTCTTTGTCTCGTCCGTCAGCAGCTCTAGGAGGCACTCGGCCACCTGAGATACACTGAAACACATGATGAAATCGAAACACGATCACATCACAGTGTCACACAACATCAGATGTTCATCTACTGTTTAATCTACTCAATCATTCATAGATTGTAATGATTTTTGGATCACTTTAAAGCAGTCAGAATTACGTACCTTGTGATCCCATACTTATCCACAAGCTGTTGGGTTCCATCCATTAGGTGGGAAAACTGTCCCAGTTTGGATTGGATATCAGAGGTTAAATTAGTATGAACAAACGCTGGACAAAGTGCATTGAGTCGTACACCGTAACCCGACAGCACAGAAGCAGCCTGTTCAAACAGAAATGCTCCATGAAAGACATCATCTGGCCAAAAAACATAATACAGAATGTGTATTTATATTCAGCTACACTACTATTTGTTTCATATTTGCAGATAATTAAGTGTTTTTTTTTTTTTAGATAACTCTGTGACTGACAGACTTTTATTGTTACATTGGTGCCAATTGATTATTGCCCAGTCATTCGCTATCTCATAACGGTTAGAATGAGACATTAACTGGGTCTTTCTAACTTTACTGAAGTCCTGATGCGGTGATCTATATGCTCCTGCTCCTCTGACATTGTTACACTGAATGATTTTTCCTGCAATGATTTATCATACTACACTGTCGTTTGGTTATCTCGAGAAAAATGTATGAAAGCATGGCTCTTTAGGGCTTTTGTATCCAATAGCCAAATTCAGCAACACATGTTGATATTTTGCAGCTAGCATGCTAATAAAGAACCTACAGTAACTTCGACCCAAAATAATCTTTTTGGTCCAACTTTGTGGAGGAAAACATATCGAGAACATGGTCCATATACCATCCAGGCCTGTTTGGCAACTAGGGCTACGGCTGCATAAAGGATGGATGTCCCTTAACATGGGTAGGATATCACCCAACCTGGCAACACTGTTTGAGACTTCTCAATGGTGATAAAATATGGAAATTAAGAGAGTTGTAAATGTGGTTGTTTGGGATTTAAATGGAGACTTTCTGTTTGTGCTTCAAACTATCTGACAAACATTCTCCAAACCTTCTGGAACTTTATCATGAGAAAATTGTTCTTACTGCCATAGCCCGAGTGAATCCCACTACAGCGTGCTTTGTGGCTGTATAGACTGGAAAGCTGGGAAAGGTCTGAAGACCTATGGAACAAGAGTGATATACAGTAAATTCATTAGAATGATTTCAAAATAAGAGCAATATCAAGATGATCCTGTTATGATACTTCGCTATCTATAAAATTAGCAATACATTTGTTCTGGTTTACATCACATTCTCTTGTCTATGTGTGAGAATTTTATACCTTTGACATTTTTATTCATTTTTACATTCTAATGTCAATCTTTACCAGCCAATGATGATGTATTGATGATGACTCCTCCTTGACCTCCAGACTGCTTATTCATTTGCTCCATAGCCAAGTAAGTTCCCCTGATGACGCCCATCTACAACACAAACTCATCACCTTCTTCACAATACCACCATAAACACTTTGAGTCTATGGAAGGGTTGGGGTCAATTATAATTGCGTAATTGTAATTTAAAAAATCTGTTGCTGTCATAATTGTAATTAAATTGTAAATGAGTTCAGATAATTGACTTTGTAATTGTATTTACCATGAAAATTATATAAAGAGTGTCAATTATAATTTAACACAAAACTGAGGAACCATGTTACACTTCTATGTATCTACACATATAAAATATGTTTCATATCAAGTTTTCCCACATTTTACCATTTAAAAAAAATGAAATTGAGGGGTACACTGACACAAAAAAAGCTCAGACGCCCTCACCAAAAACCCATGTTTTCATTGGTTAGAAAGCCTAACAAGGTAACCAAGAGATAGGAAAGAAATTAGAGGATAGATATTTGTTTTAAGGAGGAAGGTTAACTTTTATTAGGTTAATTATTTCTGGCTCAGTAATTGTCATTACTTGTAAATGAACTTTAGTAATTGAAAATGTAATTGTGATTGACTTGCTGAGGATAAAAAAAAACTATTGTAATTTAATCGTAATTGGGGAAAAAATGCTGGTCATTGCAACAGTAATTTAGTTGTAATTGAACATCGGTAATTGAAAACGTAATTGTAACTGAAAAATGTAATTGACCCCAATCCTGGTCTATGGTCAACTTTGGGATTCCAGTTAATATAACACACAAACACACACTCGAACACAAGCAAATGTTCTGTGCTTATATACTTTGTGAAAAAAAAAGTGCAAAACTTTTTAAGTATTTTATTGCTTTTTTTTATAGATATTTTTTTTAGCTTGAAATAGTTATAGTTAACAGAACACAGACAGTATAGAATTTTTTTTAATTAAGTTGATTTTCATCTTAATTGCTGGTGTTATGCTATAGAAATTATTGTGTCGATACAGGCAGCTAAAAACACTCTTACATCCATGAGCTTACCAGGTTTACGGAGATAGTTTTCTCCCATTCAGCTTCATTCAGGATGCCAGCATTGTTGCATAAAATGTCAATTCCTCCAAAAGTATCCGTGGCTTTCTGAAAAGCAGCTGACAAACGCAAAAAAAATATTTATGAGCAGATTTTCTGTTATTTGTTTGTTATTATTATGTTCCTGTTAACTCCAATAATACATAATAAAATATTTTTACTTCCACATTCCAAGTCTGTCTTTCGGAGTACAGTATAGGCAAATGCTAGCGGCACCGGTGTCGTGAAAAATAATGCTATGCGTGAAAGCTTCCTACAGGCGCATACATATATTTACACATATACGCACAATATTTTGCTACCTTAATTTTTCCTACTAGATAAACCCTAATTCTAACCCTAAAAACCTTTTTTTTTCAAAATGATGGGCGCGCATGCGCAGTTTGCCAGGTGCGCTTGCCCACTGTCTACTGTGGGAAACTTTCACCGTCGGTTTATTTTACACTACACCGGCCATCATAGGGGGCGCCAAAAATCAAATATATATGTATATATATTTTTTACATTATTAATGAAACAATCAAAGCACTGATATTAGTATACTTAACTTGATAGCATTATTAATAATTAATCTAGTTTTAATTAAAATGAAAAAAATTGTTTTACTCCCGCCCATCCAAATTGATTGACAGGTTGTCAGAGGCGTGACCCACGCAGCTCAGACCGGTTGTTTACCGTTTTCTGCTGCAGCTAGTGGAGTTATGTCTAAACAACTAAACTAACTGGTGCACAGGGAAGAAAAAAAACAGAAAGAAGAGGAGAAAAATGTGGGAAAGCCAGAGGTAAGCCAGTGTTTGACTCTCATGGATTTATGAACTGTCAAACAAGCTAGCAGAGCGACCATGCTAAGGCATGTTAGCAGCTAGTGCTAAACAGAAACAGATAAAACACTAGCTTAACAAAAACATTGATCGCATGGCAACAGCGGCCTATTAATTTATTACATTTCATTGTAGTTTAAGATAGATAGATAGATAGATACTTTATTCATCTCCATGCAGGGAAAGTACAATGTAAAAATTTAAAACAGTGCAAAAAAAGTACTAAGGTAAAATATAATGGTATAAAAACGAAATACAGTATAGTGTCTGCCAGTCCAGTTCAAGTGCAGTTGTGCAGATGACAGTGTGCAAGATACAGTTGGGTAATGGTCAGTTTGTACATACTTAGAGTCCAACTTGTAGATGTGTGTGTGTGTGTGATAAAGTGCGCGTGTGACAGAGGGTGCATGGTGTGATTAGCATTAAGTCCAGTGTTCTATGGTTGATTTTATCGCCCCCCCCCCTAGAGTTGTTAAAGAGCCGCATGGCGTGGGGGAGGAACGATTTCCTCAGTCTGTCAGTGGAGCAGGACAATGACAGCAGTCTGTCACTGAAGCTGCTCCTCCGCCTGGAGATGGCGCTGTGCAGTGGATGGTGTGGATTGTCTATGATGGACAGTAGCCTGTTCAGAGTCCGTTTCTCTGCCACAGATGTAAGGATGTCCAGCTCTGTGCCAACAACAGAACCTGCCTTCCTCACCAGTTTGTCCAGGCGTCCAGCGTCCTTCTTCTTGAGGCTGCCCCCCCAACACACCACTGCATACATGAGGGCGCTCGCTACTACAGACTGGTAGAAGATCTGTAGCAGCTTCTTGCAGATGTTGAAGGACGCCAGCCTTCTGAGGAAGTACAGACGGCTCTGTCCATTCCTGCACAGGGCCTCTGTGTTGGCAGTCCAGTCCAGTTTGTCATCCAGCTGCACTCCCAGGTATTTGTAAGTGTGAACCACCTCCACACAGTCACCTTTGATGTTGACAGGCTCAAGGTGCGGCCTGGTTCTCCTAAAGTCCACCATCATCTCCTTGGTCTTGGTGGCGTTGAGGAGCAGGTGGTGAGAGTCGCACCACGTGACGAAATCCTGGATCAGTTCCCTGTATTCCTCCTCCTGTCCACTCTTGATACAGCCAACGATGGCTGTGTCGTCCGCGAACTTCTGCACGTGGCAGAGCTCCGAGTTGTACTGGAAGTCGGACGTGTACAGGGTGAACAGGACCGGAGAGAGCACAGTTCCCTGCGGTGCTCCAGTGTTGCTGGTAACAGTGTCGGACCTGCAGTCCCCCAGTCGGACGTACTGAGGTCTGCCAGTCAGATAGTCTGTAATCCATGCCACCAGGTCTGATCCTACTCCCATCTCTGTCAGTTTGTGCTTGAGGAGCAGAGGCTGGATGGTGTTAAAGGCGCTGGAGAAGTCCAAAAATGTAATCCTCACAGCACCACTGCCTCTGTCCAGGTGAGAAAGAGAACGGTGAAGCAAGAAGATGATGGCATCCTCTACTCCAACCTTCTCCCTGTAAGCAAACTGCAGAGGGTCGAGAGCGTGGTGGGTCTGTGGCCTCAGGTGATGGAGCAGCAGCCGTTCCATGGTCTTCATCACGTGGGACATCAGGGCGACCGGCCTGAAGTCGTTCAGCTCCCCAGGATGTGGTTCTTGGGGACTGGAATGATGCAGGATGATTTCCACAGCTGGGGGACCCTCCCCTGTCCCAGGCTCAGGTTGAAGATACGCTGTAGGGGGTGTCCCAGTTCCTGCGCACAGGTCTTCAGTAGTCTGGGGGAGACTCCATCTGGACCTGTAGCTTTGCCAGGGCGTAGCCTCCTCAGCTCTCCACATACCTGAGCTGCTGTGATGGTGGGTGGTGTGAGCGGGGGGGGGAGGTGTCCTCTTCTGTGCTGGAGATGGCTTGTGGGGTTGGGTGGGTGGGGGTTGCTGTGCTCGTAGGTGCAGGGAGATCAAACCTATTAAAAAACTGGTTTAACTGGTTTGCCCTTCCCACATCAGCCTCAATGGGGGCTCCTTTCTTTGAGCTGCAGCCAGTGATGGTCTTCATCCCCTCCCATACATTTCACGAGAACTATGTATTATTATGTACATGTAAGGAGTCACGTCACAGTTTGTGTTTTATACAATTAGGATCAGCGACAGACCTTTTTGACTTAAATAAAAGATAAATTACTCAGCAAAGTGCTTGGGTTACCTTTGAACTGCTCATCTGATTCAACATCACAGACCAGGAACACAGTCTTGTCCCAGTCGTACTGTTTGTCCATTTCTTCCTTTAAATTCTCCCCTGCAGCTTTATTGATATCCAGCATTGCAACCTGCAATTGATCAATGCATTAGATAAAAGACTACAACCTGATTAAGCAAAAGGAGCTAAAAGGTCAATTTGTGAAGCAACTTTTTTACCCAAACTCTCGACTTGCACAACACCACAGAATGTGAGTGCAAAGTTTCCATTCTCGGAATTACACATGCACGCCGTCACTATGCCCGGTGAGCTCAGCACGCTCACCCGAAAAGAAAAAAAAAAAAAATCCAATGCATTATCATTGATATTAATAATAATAATAACAATATTTTCACTGATAAATTGCAACATGTTATGAAAGGTAAAAACAGCAATGAAATTAGCATGCAGTACATTTTAACACTGAGTACAGTGTGGAAACATGTAGGAAGTGTAAAACCCCCCGCACATGCACAGTGAGTTGTCTCTACCTTGGCACCGTTTTTCAGAATAATTTCCACCATTGCTCTTCCTATTCCCATCGCAGCTCCGGTCACCAAAGCAGTTTTCCCGGATAAAGACATCAGAGCGCTGAAATGCGAGATTACTAGAACAAGATTATTGATTTAGAACTTGTTTAAAGGGAAAAATGTGAAGAAAACGAGAGAGAAGGTTTCCTTGTGAAGGGTTCCGCCGACAAGAGGAAGTTTCCTCCTGTAGCGGGTTGAGACAAGCAAACAACATCTGGAAAGACTGGAATTAAATGACTTTGAGGCTCAGGGTTTGCTTGTTCTATACTTTACAGGTTTAAAGTTTAACAATTAGACATAACGATTTAAAACGAAAGACAGAAGAAACTTTTTACTCATAGGTAAGGGGTAAACTTTAAAAAGGATCCATTGGAGAAAGAATGACCCACATCAACCCTTCAAGTTAGTTCCCTAAAATGAAATAGAAAAATTTTAAAATAAAAAATGTTCACAGAAAACTGGGTACATTTTGATCATATAACTGAAGCTATGGTCATTTTTATTAACTTTTTGTTGGAAAATATATATAAAATATATATTCTCAGATTCCTTTCCAAAGTTAAAAAGCCTATACTGAAAACTTGTATTACCTTCCAGGGCCCACCTTCTAGACTTGGTTAGTGTACTACTAGATCAGCTTTTATCACATTTGTAAAATCAGACCAATTAATGTGGACACACAAGATATTCAAATACATTTTATAATTTTTTTAAAAAATGTAACCCATTTTTTCATACAAAGTTGTTCAAATGCATAGAAAAGTAGGCAATGTTTGGAGAAAAAATAAAAATAAAAAATTAAGCAGTGTCTGTGACTTCTGAGAAACATCTCGGACAAACCGTTTAACCACAGTCAACCACAGGATGGTGGTGTTCTCTACCTGGTGAGAGCCTGAAGTGATTGAGTTTAACATAAAATTAAGCTTTGAAAATAATAACAATCAGAAATACTTTACTAATCCCATGGGGAAATGACTTTTGTCCTATTGACTCAGGCTCTTAAAGTAAAGGAATTATAGCAAAGGGGAAACAAAAATCACGAGACGTAATAATTAAATACAATGATGAAAAGAGTCAAAAACAAAAACTGCAACGCCGAGACGACCCAGCGGCCCACGAAGTAGTGGGTTTGGCTGCCAGCACTAGCCGCCACTGGAGCAGATGGAGGCGGCGTGACAGACGACAGAAGTGTGGCTGCCAGGGAGGACTGTCAGCTAGGCTAAAGGCTAAGCCGTTGAGAACCGCACACACACACAACTCATCTGTTCCTCCTCCATCCATTGTGTGATTATAAATGTGATTTACTGTAGTACACATGGTTTTGTGAACAAATATATTCCATTTGTTATTTTTTCACCATTTTATGTATACTTAATCTCCATTTAAAGCAATTTGTTTCACTTAGGCTCCAAAAAAAAAAGTTGAACATAAGTTCTGATCAGTAACACGTAAAGACCATAAGGTGGGAGCGAGTTTACCAGTCCGGTTCCATATTCAAATAGTTTGGTTTAAAATGAACTATGTTTGATTTAAGATGAACAAAGTTTGCTTATAAGGGCATTAAATGAATTATTTATTTAATGAGTGTTGCATAGTTTATTCCTTCTGCTGTCTCTCCTTGAGACAAAATATATGGAGCAGGTTTGTTATAGTCGATCCTCGGATTCAGGAGGAACAATGCGGTTTTCGTCCCGATCGTTGCACACTGGACCAGCTCTATACCCTTCATCGGGTGCTCGAGGGTTCGTGGGAGTTTACTCAGTCCACATGTGCTTTGTGGATCTGGAGAAGGCGTTCGACCGTGTCCCTCGTGGTGCCCTGTGGAGGGTGCTCCGGGAGAATGGGGTCCGGAGCCTTTTGCTAAGGGCTGTCTGTTCCCAGTATGACCGCAGCAGGAGCCTGGTTCACATTGCCGGCAGTAAGTCAGACCTGTTTCCAGTGCATGTTTGTCTCCGCCAGGGCTGCCCTTTGTTACCTGTTCTGTTCATTACTTTTATGGACAGAATTTCTAGGTGCAGCCAAGGACCGGTGGGAGTCCGATTTGGGAACCTCAGGATCTCATCTCTGCTGTTTGCAGATGATGTTGTTCTTTTGGCTTCATCAAATCAGGACCTTCAACGTGCACTGGGGCAGTTTGCAGCCGAGTGTGAAGCGGCCGGGATAAGGGTCAGCACCTCCAAATCTGAGGCCATGGTTCTCCACTGGAAAAAAGTGGCTTCCCCTCTCTGGATTGGTGGAGAGTCCTTGCCTCAAGTGAAGGAGTTCAAGTATCTTGGGGTCTTGTTCACGAGTGAGGGTCGGATGGAGCGTGAGATCGATAGACGGATTGGTGCGGCGTCAGCAGTGATGCGGTCGCTGTATTGTACTGTTGTGGTGAAGAGGGAGTTGAGTCGGGGGGCAAAGCTCTCAATTTACCGATCGATCTACGTTCCTACCCTCACCTATGGTCATGAGATTTGGGTAATGACCGAAAGGCAAGATCGCGGATACAGGTGGCCGAAATGAATTTCCTTTGCAGGCTGGCTGGGCATACCCTTCGAGATAGGGTGAGAAGCTCAATCACCCGGGAGGAGCTCGGAGTAGAGTCACTGCTCCTTCACGTTGAAAGGAGCCAGCTAAGGTGACTCGGGCATCTGTTTCGAATGCCTCCTGGTCGCCTCCCTCGGGAGGTGTTTCAGGCATGTCCTATTGGGAAGAGGCATCGTGGAAGGCCCAGGACACTCTGGAGGGACTATGTCTCTGAGCTGGCCTGGTGTCGCCTCGGGGTTCCCCCAGAACGGCTGGAGGAGGTGTGCGTGGATCGGGAGGTCTGGGCATCTCTGTTGAGACTGCTGCCTCCACGACCCGGCCCCTAATAAAGCGGAAGAAAATGGATGGATGATGGATAAATGGATGGATGGTTTGTTATAGTTATAGCCACAAGAGTACAGCCTCTTTAAATCCAGCCCAGGCCTATGAAAGAATAATTTTATTTTCAATTCCTCTCCCCTGCCGTAGGGCAGAGGCGTTGGAATAAATGTTCGATATGATTACCACAAAAAAAACTTTTTATTTCTTGGAAACATTCTAATGCAAAATCTTAAAATGAACAAATGTGTGGTAAAATAGTTCTCAAAAACCCAAAAATAAGAAAGCTGAAGCTCAATAGCTGCATTATTTAACAATAACAGACTACAGTACTTCATAGTGACTAATAACCAAACACACAGTTTATATCTTGAAGTTTTCACATTAGATTTAAGTGAATTCTTTATACTGTATGACAACAAAAATATTTTCTTTTCAGACCTTTGTAATAATCTGTTTCATATTCAGTCAAAGCCCTGTGTTGTACACAAACTGACTGCTTGAGAGGTTTTATTACTTAGGTTTTGTTGAAACATTCTTTTCTGTTAAATAGAGTTGATTAACCCCTTCAATCTGCCTTATCTTTGGTCTCTAATTCTCTGCACCAATACCACACTATGTCTACGTTTCCTGACACCAAATAGAATGTTTCATGCCACAGCTTTGTCAACAGCTACTCTTAAATTGAAGGAAAAGTCGCATATGTCTTTCCTGTCTTGAACACCATCAGGGCCTCTCCATTCTTTGTCTCGTCCGTCAGCAGCTCTAGGAGGCACTCGGCCACCTGAGATACACTGAAACACATGATGAAATCGAAACACGATCACATCACAGTGTCACACAACATCAGATGTTCATCTACTGTCAAATCTACTCAATCATTCATAGATTGTAATGATTTTTGGATCACTTTAAAGCAGTCAGAATTACGTACCTTATGATTCCAATCTTATCCACGAGCTGTTGGGTTGCATCCATTAGGTGGGAAAACTGTACCAGTTTGGATTGGATATTAGTGATCAAATCAGTCTGAACAAACCCTGGACAAAGCGTATTGAGTCGTACACCGTAACCCGACAGCACAGAAGCAGCCTGTTCAAACAGAAATGCTCCATGAAAGACATCATCTGGCCAAAAAACATAATACAGAATGTGTATTTATATTCAGCTACACTACTATTTGTTTCATATTTGCAGATAATTAAGAGGCCGCTAAGATGGATTTCTGTGTCCCAGTGTTTTTTCTTAGATAACTCTGTGACTGATAGACTTTTATTGTTATATTGGTGCCAGTTGATTATTGCACAGGATTTGTGCGTTAGCAGGACAATAGCTGTGTTTCCATTACCCTTGGAAATGCGCAAAATCTAAATAGCCCAACAAAAACTGGTGATGGAAACACCTGAATTAAAAAAAACACTCAAAAAAGTTTTTACGCTTCATGAGGAGGAATTTCAGATGTTTCATTATCGAAATGTGTCGCAAAGGCGCAATGGATACACTTTTTCCGCAAATACACGTCACAGAGCATGACATACACGTTCCCATGACGTGAGGTACCTGGTCACATGACCACTTCTCTCCAAGACAACATGGTGCAGTACTTGTAAACAAAAGAGGAGACCGGAACATTTCTCAGCATTATACCTAAAGTTCTTACTGCCACATTAGACGTGAAACAACAGAGTCTTATAAGGCGGTTCTGAGCGTCCATCTTCCTGCAGCGAAGTCTCACGGGATGAGATGTCACGGGAGTTGCGAGCAGAGCTTAATTTGTGCCGGTGTCACAGACTGAGTTTACCTCGTACTGAGATCGATTATGAGCATATATGTGCATGCGCACTACCGAAAATGCATTTTTGCTGGAAAAAAAGGAAAAAAAATTCAGTTTTGTTAATTTTTGTTTTCAAAGTGAAAGGACACGTGTTTTAGTCGTTTATTGGATTAGGTTAGGGTTTTGCTTAGGTTACACTCTCAATACGGAGGTAAACTCAGTTCGTGACACCGGATCCTGCCAGACCCGGCACCTCCCGGATTTTGACCAGCACTCATGTGATTAGATCCAGTACCTTGTTTTTTTTTTTCCTTTCCCAGCGTCTCATTTGCTTTTATGTGTTTTGATTACATTTTGAAGTATTACATTTGGACAGCTGTGTCTTTTATTGAGTTCAAATCACTGGAAATGTCATTGTACACGCGAAATTGAATGTAGACACACAGCGCGAGTGAGGAAGACGGGGGAATTTCAAGCCACGCCCCCGCGCTACATTTAAAGTGTGATTTTCCACAAAAAAATTGTCTCTTGTCAGCTTGGAAGACGGTAGAAAATGGCTAAAAAAAGGCAGTTGGATTAAGTGAATAAGTGAAGCTAAGCCTGAGGAAATCGCGGAGCAGCAGTAGCAGTCGCACAGCAGCAGTTAGCGTAGCGAGGAGCACCTGTAGCAAAGATGTTAATATAGGAGCACCTGCCACAGACACGACACAGGAGGAGAACTATCCAGGGGACATGAGGAGAACTCAGGGACAGAGAGAAGAGATGGAGAAAGTTCTGCTATGGAAAATGAGACCAGGGAAGTTTGGACAGAGGCGCACTTCAAAGCTAAGATGAAATGCTACTCTTGGTTTATAAAACACAAGGCAGGCCTCGACTGTGGAATATTTAAAAAAGTTGCGCGAATACAAAGTTTTCCTTCTCTTTGGACAAATAAATATGAAGCACAACACGTTGTATTTATATTTTCTGTTGTGCTGCTGATTCATTAGAGGAGTTATTTTATGGGTGCAAAACTAACAGAGGTTAATATAGCTGAGATTTTGCACTTGCTGTGGTGCTGAAAAATGGCTGATTGTGACAGCTGCCACTCAGCGTGGATGCGCACCATATGGGTGATTGTCCATGCTTCTTTAACGCTGATTCCTAATTCTTTTATTAAACATTTAGGTTAATTGGTTGTTTGTGTTGACGTGATAATATTGGCCCATTTAGTTAGCAAAAGGCGCTTTAAAAATGTTTTATTCCGTGACTTTTTTGTGTCTCTTACTGCTGGTGTCATGTAAAATAACCCTACAGTCGACAGTGGGCATGCTCACCTGGCGAACTGCGCATGCGCGTGCGTCATGTTTTGATTTTTAGAGTTTCTCATAGTAGCAAAATTTAAGCTAGCAAAATATACGTGTAAATATTTACTATGCTATTAGTGCGCATGCGCCCATAGGAAACTTTCACGCGTAGGATTATTTTACATTACACCGGAACAACACGCGGCCGGTGTTCCAGGACCTGATGATTTACAAATAAAGCACTGGTTGCGAGGCTCCTGCCCAAAACAACGTTCAATGGAAACACGTTCAAAGCACAATTATACTTTCTCGACATTTAGAAACATCACCTTTATTTTGCGAAAATCTGTAATAGAAACCCAGCTACTGATTGCTAAGTGCGCCATAAGAACTGTGTGCAGCCCAGAAACTAGCTACGCTACATAAATTACTCACACACATGCTGTCCAATAGCTAAAATCAGCAACAAATGTTGATATTTTGCAGGTAGCATGCTAATAAAGGACCTACAGTAACTTTGACCCAAAATAATCTTTTTGGTACAACTTTGTGGAGGAAAACATATCGAGATGTGAGTTTTGGTCCATATACCATCCAGGCCTGTTTGGCAACTAGGGCTACGGCTGCATAAAGGATGGATGTCCCTTAACATGGGTAGGATATCACCCAACCTGGCAACACTGTTTGAGACTTCTCAATGGTGATAAAATATGGAAATTAAGAGAGTTGTAAATGTGGTTGTTTGGGATTTAAATGGAGACTTTCTGTTTATGCTTCAAACTATCTGACAAACATTCTCCAAACCTTCTGGAACTTTATCATGAGAAAATTGTTCTTACTGCCATAGCCCGAGTGAATCCCACTACAGCGTGCTTTGTGGCTGTATAGACTGGAAAGCTGGGAAAGGGACCGAGACCTATGGAACAAGAGTGATATACAGTAAATTCAGGGATTCAAGGATGATTTCAAAATAAGAGCAATATCAAGATGATCCTGTTATGATACTTCGCTATCTATAAAATTAGCAATACATTTGTTCTGGTTTACATCACATTCTCTTGTCTATGTGTGAGAATTTTATACCTTTGCCTTTAAAATGTAAAAACGAATAAAAAAAACTTCTAGGGTCAATCTTTACCAGCCAATGATGATGTATTGATGATGACTCCTCCTTGACCTCCAGACTGCTTATTCATTTGCTCCATAGCCAAGTAAGTTCCCCTGATGACGCCCGTCTACAACACAAACTCATCACCTTCTTCACAATACCACCATAAACACTTTGAGTCTATGGAAGGGTTGGGGTCAATTATATTTGCGTAATTGATCATTAATTACAATTATAGCGTAATTATAATTGTAATTTAAAAAATCTGTTGCTGTCACACTTGTAATTAAATTGTAAATGAGTTCAGATAATTGACTTTATAATTGTATTTACCATGAAAATTATATAAAGAGTGTCAATTATAATTTAACACAAAACTGGGGAACCATGTTACACTTCTATGTATCTACACATATAAAATATGTTTCATATCAAGTTTTCCCACATTTTACCATTTAAAAAAAAAAATTAAATCGAGGGGTACACTGACACAAAAATGTTTTCATTGGTTAGGAAGCCTAACAAGGTAACCAAGAGATAGGAAAGAAATGAGATGATAGATATTTGTTTTAAGTGTATTTTACAGCTGATTTAAGACCCGTTATCACAAGAGATACTAACAGGGAGGAAGATTAACTTTTATTAGGTTATTTATTTCAGGCTCAGTAATTGTGATAACCTTTCATTGAACTTTGGTAATTGAAAATGTAATTGTAACTGAAAAATGTGATTGACCCCAATCCTGGTCTATGGTCAACTTTAGGATTCCAGTTAATATAACACACACTCGAACACAAGCAAATGTTCTGTCCTTATATACTTTGGAAAAAGTGCAAAACTACTGTTCAGATTTTTTTTTTTCTTTGCTTTTTTATATAGATAATTTATTTGCCAGAAATAGTTATCTTACAAACAGAACACAAACAGTATATGTTTAAATTCAGTTGATTTTCACCTTGATTTCTGGTGTTATGCTATAGAAATTATTGTGTCAATACAGGCAGCTAAAAACACTCCTATATCCATGAGCTTACCAGGTTTACAGAGATAGTTTTCTCCCATGCAGTTTCGTTCAGGATGCCAGCATTGTTGCATAAAATGTCAGTTCCTCCAAAAGTATCTGTGGTTTTCTGAAAAGCAGCTGAAAACCGCAAAAAAGATATTCATAAGAAAACTTTCTGCTAATCTGTTATTATGTTCCTGTTAACTCCAATAACACATAATAAAATATTTATGCTTCCACATTCCATGTCTGTCCATTATTTACGGGCGCCGATTGTAAAGTTGCACATGCTAAAATAAGCAGCAACCTTTAGCAACAAACCACGTTTCTTTTCTACTTTTGACCAGATTTACAGCAATATGTGTGAAATTTTAGATATATACTTTTCTCTGAAAAATATAATGTCAATGTTAAATCTGAATGTTAAGTATTAAATCTAAATGTTACATTTAAACATAAATGTTAAATCTAAATCCTAAATGTTAAATCTAAACATTAAATGCTACTGTAAATCTAAATGGTGAAGTTCCATATTAGCCAAATATTTAGTTTCACCTGCGACATTTAGATTTAAATGTAAAATTTAGATTTAACATTTAGATTTCAATTTAATATTTAGATTTAAAATTGGCATTATATTTTCACAAGGGAAAAAAATCACAAATTTCACAAATATTACTGTAAATCTGGTCTGGTCACATGCGTTTTTTAAATGTCATTTGTTGCTAGTTGTTGCAGAAAGTTGCTGTTTGTTTTAGCATGCGTAACTTTACAATTGGCGCCCCATAATGATCAAATATTAAACTAATTGCTATAGCTAGCTGGTTAGTTGGGTTATGAAGATCTATTTTGACTTAGATAAAATACTCAGCAAAGTGCTTGGGTTACCTTTGAACTGCTCATCTGATTCAACATCACAGACCAGGAACACAGTCTTGGCCGAGTCGTACTGTTTGTCCATTTCTTCCTTTAAATTCTCCCCTGCAGCTTTATTGATATCCAGCATCGCAACCTGCAATTGATCAACGCATTAGATAAAAGACTACAACCTGATTAAGCAAAAAGGGCTAAAAGGTCAATTTGTGAAGCAACTTTTTTACTCAATCTCTAGACTTGCAGAACACCACAGAATGTGTGAGTGCAAAGTTTCCATTCTCAGAATTACACATAGAGCTGAGAACTCTTGACGATCTCTCTTCAATTCTATATTCATCTCTAAAGGACAAATATTAGGGCTGGGAAAAATATTGATTTGCGGTACACCATGATTTTTGTGACAATATCGAAAATCGATACTGTAGTGCACTTTAATGTACAGTTTAAATAACTATCAGACCGACTGAATGACTTTGTGATGTGCATTTATTTAATTATTTATTTTTTGAACGTTGACTCATATATTGTTTCTAGAAGTGAATGATTCAACTATTATTTTAGGAAAATAAGGAAATCAAAATAGTATCAAATCCCAATATTTTATAAATCCAAATCGCAATATGAATGGAATCGGCACCCAAATATTGTGATTAAAATCAAATTGGGACAAAAGCATATCATCCCAGCTCTAATAAACATAGAAATAAGGTCCAGCTACAGAGTTCAAGGTGAACCTTAACAGAAGATCACACAGAAATACAAATACTGCCCCTAACATGACAAGAGTTCGTCAATTTTTATTGATACTTAGGGTTGAGCTCGAGATGTTGCAATCTGCAAATAAAACGCTGCATTAGAACTTGAACAAAAACATTTTTTTTAAATGTGATTTCATAGTAATATAGTAGTGAATTTATCTCCCGACATTTGGACAGTATTTAGTGGACTAAGATTGGAGACGACAGAAAATACATGATTATATGTGGCTATAATAGTAGCTTACCACCACTGCGTGTGGAGTGAAAGAATAATGCACATCAATGTAAAGCACTTTGAGTGTCTATGAAAAGTGCTATATAAAATCCAATGTATTATTATTAATAATATTAATAACAATAATAATAACAATATTTTCACTGATAAAAGTGCAACACATTATGGAAAGGTCAAAACAACAACGAAATATACACAACATTGAGAACATAAAACCTACAATTAGCATGCAGTACATTTTAACACTGAGTACAGTGTGGAAACATGTTGGAAGTGTAAAAAAAAAAAAAAAAAAAACCCTCACATTGCGATATATTGTAGCTCGATATATCGTCCCACCTTTTGTGAACATAGAGAGAAAACCTACACGCACATGCACAGTGAGTTGTCTCTACCTTGGCACCGTTTTTCAGAAGAATTTCCACCATTGCTCTTCCTATTCCCATCGCAGCTCCGGTCACCACCGCAGTTTTCCCGGATAAAGACATCAGAGCGATAAAATGCGAGATTATTAGAACAAGATTATTGATTTAGAACGTGTTTAAAGTGAAAAATGTGAAGAAAACGAGAGAGAACGTTTCCTTGTGAAGGGTACCGCCCACTAGAGGAAGTTTCCTCCTGTAGCGGGTTGAGACAATAAGACTGGAATTAAATGACTTTGAGACTCAGGGTTTGATTGTTCTATACTTTACAGGTTTTTTTAAAAAAATTCAACCCGATTTTTCATACAAAGTTGTTCAAATGCATAGACAACTAGGCGATGTTTGAAAAAAAAGAAGAAGAAAAAAAAGCGATGCTTGTGACTTCTGAAAAACATCTGGAACAAACGTTTAACCCCAGTCAACCACTAGAGGGCGGTGTTCCCTACCTGGTAAGAGCCTGAAGTGATTAAGTTAGAATTGCAATATGCTTTTTGGTGCAATTGTACACCTTGTTTGATTAATATTAAATCAAGCTTTGAAAAATAATAAGAATCAGAAATACTTTGCTAATCACATGAGGAAATGACTTTTGTCCTATTGGCTCAGGCTCTTAAAGTAAAGAAATTATAGCAAAGGGGAAACAAAAATCACGAGACATAATAATTAAATACAATGATGAAAAGCCAAATATAGAGTCAAAAATAAGAATTACATTAATATAACAATTAAATGTGTATAATTATGCTTGAAAATATAAGTATATGTGCAAGTGTAGTCCTCAGTCTACAATGTCAATAAAAATAAGGTAAAAAAAAAAAAAAATGGAGATCAACACTTTGAGAAATGAAATATATTATGATGAAAATGTTTATTTAAATTTGTATTTGTATTTATTTTGATCTCCATTAGCTGTAACAAGTACAGCTACTCTTCCTGGTGTCGATCCAGCATGCTGCTTGTGAAACACACACACACACACTCACACACTCACCTAGTATATACTAATATTGCATATAAGTGCATGAGAGATGACCTAACAATTGCAATATAATGTTTTGTGTAAGTTTGACCTATATGTTATTTTTTTTGTTAAAAAAAAATAAAAAAAAAATATTGCAAAGAAAATAACTTTGAGCATACTATAATATGGTTAAGATTTACAAATTTCACTCATTCATGCATTCATCTTCTGACCCACATATCCCTATTCAGGGTGGTGGGGCTCTGCTAATGTATATATAGTTTATTATGGGACCTTGTTTGGGGTACACCCCAGACAAGGAGCCGGTCAATGTCAAGACTTAAAAATTCAAGAATATTAAAACATTTCATGGTTTTACAATGGATCTTTATCATACCTGGGAAAAATATCAAATCAAATTAACTGAGTTAAAAATGTTTTCGAGGAAGCGTTTTTGTGCCGCGCAGATCATTAACTGTCAGAGAAGGGGTTTTTTTTAATTTTTGCATTGACCAATTTCAAACAATAGCAAACAGAAGAAAAAAAAACATGTCACACATGACTTTGCACCTTTCTCATTACAATTAAACAGCTGTGTTACTGTGTTGGTTTCATCCAGAGTTTCTCTGCTTGAGTGTATTTGTACAGGTCTGACATCACCTTTTCTATCATTTTAGTTCAAAACAACACAACCGCTATTGTGATATATTTTTTTTTACATTATTTTATATGCATAATATTTTGTCTGATTTTATTAAGACCACTTGTTGACATAGCTATCAGGTTAGCAAAGAAAAGTCAACATTCATCCCTTCATTGAGCAAAGTG